>NC_056746.1:127621214-127888714 GCF_019279795.1 Protopterus annectens | reverse complement strand
TGCCTTCCTGCTACAATAAAATCTCTAAGTTTGCTACCAGATCCAAATCCTCTTCTCATCACTGCAAAGCCCTCCACACCTTGAATTGGTAGGAACTTCCTAACTATCTCTCCTACATTCAACTCTATAATGCCCATAAGCTCATCTTCAAACCCTCTAACTGCCCCTCCTCTTCTCCTTCCTCAAAATGCATCAGCTTGAAAGTCTACTCAGGTCCAACAATCAGAACCTGCTCGAAGTGTACAAACCCATACGTACTCCAGAGAAACATCTTTTATCTTTCTCCCTAGCTCGACTATGGAATTCCCTTCCTCATCACATTCATGCTACAAACAACTACTCCACCTTTAAGACCTTGCTCCATTCCCACCTCTCTTCTCTCTGGGAATGCTCCGGCTTTCATCCCACCTGACTCCTTTGACTTCAACCCTATTTCCTTACCCCTCCTTCTTCTCAACTCAACCTAATACTTGGTTTCCACTATTTTTATCTTCCTTTTTACTCTCTGCTACTCTACTTATCCCGTTATTTCTTACATACTTAGATACTTGTAAGACTTCTACTCCAAAATGCCTTGTTACCTTATAGTCCTTAAAAATGCTTTGTTAAGGCACAATCCTCAAATATTTTATACTATTTTTACGTCACTTAGTTATTTTTATATTGCCTTAGAATGTGCTGTCAGGGCACATTCCATCAATGTTTTTTGTTTATGTCTCTCTTGATTCTGTTATTATTCAGGCTATGTATTATTGTGCATTTGTTGATTTTTCTGTTGTAAAACTGTACAAGGAGCATTTCTCCCCTTGCCTCCATTGAAAATGGGCTCTTTTTGACTTTCCCCGCAAACAAACTGCAAAATAAAAAAATATATATGTATGTATATGTGTATAGATATATATATATATATATATATATATATATATATATATATATATATATATATATATAAAAACCAATCAGCCTGTCAAAAATTAACTAAGGATTGCTATCCTGAATAGAGGTTCAGTGACAGGACACAGCTTGGAAGTGGCCAACTTGACCCGAAGTAGAAGTCAAGCTATCCTGTGTATCCAGGAGACAATGTGCAGGACAATGCAACAAAGTCAGTTGGCTTGGGATACAGAGTGTACTATCAGGGAGTGGAAGAATAGAAATGGTGTGGGAATCATGGTGAGAAGGAGAGGAAGAGATAGTCTTCTGAAGACAGTGAGCGATGTCATAAGGATTAATCACAGACTCATGGCAATCAGACTCCAGTTTACGGATCTGGCAGTACTCATAGCCTTCAGCCTATGCCCCATAGCAGCATTGCAATGATATGGAAAAGGGTGTAGTCAGGCATCATTTGTGTGAACTACTAGACAAAGCCAGACAAACCATGTGGTCTTGAAAATGAGGGGCCGGAATGTTCATATCGGCATAGACAGAACAGGATATGAGGACTACCTGGGCCCACATGAATAAAAAAGGCAATATCATGTAGATTTCTGTCTGGCAAATAGCTTGATGATGGCTCATCAAGAGGTACAGTGACAAGATCACATACAAGACTTGTCAACACTCAACTTCCTCCAATTATGAAAAGGATACTGGGAACAATCATTGATTGCAAAATCATCCTCAACAAAACTGAGAGCCCCCAACAGAAGCCACTGCTGGTCAGAGAAGGCTCGACTGTTACCAGAGACCAGGCCGAAGACGTGGAAGTTGACTGGCACAAAATCAGAGGAGTTCAAGGAAATTCTTAGGGCTCTAACTCCTCAAGAATATCAGCATGTTAAAACCGCTGCGTGAAGTTTGTACAACAGATGTGTTGCTGAGCCAGGGTTAGAAACGAAGTACATAAGGAAAGCTGGTGGTGGAATGCAGACATCTGGGGAGTTATTTAAAGAAATAAAGAGTGCAGAAGGAAGAAGGAGATAGAGAAATGATGGACAAGGCTAGGCGCGCAGGTGAAAGTGGAAGATATAAAAGATGGACTGAGCTAAAAGGCAATATAAAGAGGCTAGGACAGCAGTTACATTGCCAAAGAACAAGACATCAGAAAAACTATCAGTTTTTGGAAAATGAATTAACAGGTGGCAAAAGGCAAATATGATAATATAAAGAAGATAGTCAGCAGACACCAGTAAAAAGAGATGCCAGCAGCAATCTGTTCACCACTCCAGAGGATACCAAAGGCAGATGGAAGGAGTATCAGAAATAGATTTTGAGTAAAAAAAAAAAGAAGACACAGAAGATGTTCTGCCCTATACACAGCCTAAAGTGAAAGAGGAAAAAACTCACTTTAGAAGTAATAAAAACAAAATAAAGAAAAATGTAGTCAGGAAAAGTAGGGGAATCAGTAACTGACTGGAAGCAGATAACCAATTCCCACAGACTTTTCTACATAAACATACTAGAGTGATAAGATTACCACTTGACACAGAAAAGGAATTGCATACCACATGATATCTGTGCGAATGCTAAATACTCAACCAGTTTCTTCTGTGTTAGTTTGCCAGTCAGGAATGGGACACTTAGAGATGGTTTCTTGGTTACTTACTAAAGGAAATTTCAGCGAGTATCAACACTGTGAAATGTAATAGCTGATAGACACTTTCAGTGAACCTAAATGTTTATGTTTTTATGAGGGTCAAGTCTTCTTGTACACTCTATGAAAGGGGACCCTCCATACCCCCAAAACATTTATACACCTTTGAGGTATCAACAGTAACCAAAAGCACCTTGATGTATCTGTCTGGCTCCAGAAAGACACAACAGGCTATAATTTTTAAGTAAAAAATGCACTTTCATCAGGTACATATGAGGAGCTGTATTTCAGGTCACTGTAGTACTAAATGGGTAAAGGGGGAGAAGTCTAGGCGTAAGAAAAAAGTTTTAGCTTTTACACTTCCTTTTATTTTGAAACAGAGTGTGAAGATACAGAAATGTAATTTTGCAAAACTGTGGAGTGGAAAAGCAATATATAACATTTTGCAGAAGTGTAATTATATGCAATGATTGATATTATAAAGCGAATACACTGTGCAATTCCCAATCTTCACAACCTCTAAGCTGGATCTTGTCTTGCCATACCGCAAATATTTTTGTAATCTACCCTGTGCAATGTACTACCCTGTAGCCGGCCTTAGGCATAGGTCAACTAGGTGGCTGACTAGTGTGCCGCTCTAGCAGGGGAGCTTTTCCAGTATTTATTTGGTGTAGGCAGACCAGGATGGGGTCACCGGGTGATGTGTGTGGGGGGTACCATGGAGCCCTTTTGCCTAGGGCACCAGTTGACATAAGGCCGGTCCTGTCTACTGCTCAGAGATGTCTACTGGCATCTGCAGGAGCCCAAGTATAAAACAAATAAAATGACTTTTAAAATAATTACAATCTTTTCCATTTTTAAAGATAGTTTAAGTTACACTAATGTGTTTTGTTTTTAATCTGTACAAAATTATGTGATTCCCCTGCTTTGAAAAGTGTCCAGCAGATGGCATTGTCTAAGTAGCTGAATGATTCTAGCTTATAGTTGTTTTTTTATATGTATGAATGTATATGTATATTTAAATGCATGTGTGTATGTACATGGATATGTATATGTATATATATATATATATATATATATATATATATATATATTAATATATCTATATCTGTTATCTATAGCTATAGATATATTTGCAGTTGCCAGTCCTGCTCTATTATATAAGGCTGAAAGATCCACCCTTTGTTTTCAGATTGCTTTCACATTGCTAGAGTTTGCTTATTAACATTTAACATTTGAGGACAAGAGGCCAGCTTTTATGTGACTCACATTCAATCACACTTCTAGGCTTCCATACCAGCATATTTACAAAAATGTCAAATCCCAGTATGCATTTAGGAGGTCCATACACTGACTTTATCTTTATCTTTTTTGGGGTGGAGGCGGGTCTAGACAAATATTCCAGAAGTTAAGAAGATAATTAAATAATATCTCTGCAACAATGTATTGTCTGCATAGGAATTAAGAAATGATGGGACACTTGAAAAATAAAGCTTTGAAAAATTAGGATATTTGAACCTATAATGTTTCTGAGCTGAAATTTTGATCTACTTTATACGGGTATGATAATAAATTAATTCATCCACTGGAATATCTATCAGTATTGTTTTAAATACAGTTCATAGGATCATTAAAAAAATACAAAGCAACTGGACCCCATGTGGCCATTTACACCATGCTAGTAACTCTCCCATAGAACTTATCTCCTTTTTCAAGGAGCAACAGCTAAGTCATACTAGGGGTGAATTTGTGGATATTACTCCAGGTGCCCAACTCCTTTTTGAACAAAAAAAGAGTGTTGTATTGCTTAATTTGGAGATTATTTTTTTCAGGGAAGGGGCAAGCATTGCATGACAAACCTAGCTCTCTGCCATGTTTTGTTTATTTACTGAAGTGGGTTTAGTGCTAGTAGAACTATTTGATTTGTGGAAATATAGGACTTCTAGATCCCTAATAGCCCAGAACTCTGAGCACAAATCACCCCTAAGGAGTCTACAGGACTCAGTATAAAGAGAGATAATGCTTCCAGCTTCTATTAACAGTTCTTATCTTTTAAGCCTAAGATCTTTTCAGATGGGAACTTCTATGATCTTTCTAGTTGCTTGTCATCCCTGTTAGAATAGGTTCATAGGTAGGTACTAGGCTATCAGCCCAAGGGCCTAAGTAAGCCTAGCCAACAAGGTTCCGTGGCTTACACCACCCAAGAAAGTTATTTGTCTATGACCCTGTCTAGCAGAGCCACAGAAGTGATGCCTGGGGGTGTATTTCCTATTTCCCATCCACTCATTAAGATTTTTCTTGAAGAGTGCTTATGAGGAACTTTGCTTGACATAGATAGGTAGCTTGTTCCAGAGTATGGGAAGTTTCTGGGACAGGAATCTATCCCTCCAGCATGTTCTGTTTATTGTGGTGACAAGGTTTAGGTCCCTAGAGCGTGTAGCTCAGAGGGATTGGGATTTCTTTAGGTGTAGAATGTCCAACAGCTCTGGGTTTGACATAGCTTTATATGTTAGGCAGAGATCACCTTGGAGTAGGTGATATGCTACAGAGTAAAGCTGGAGTTTTTTGAGGGCAGTGTGGGGCATCTGTTTGAGGTCAGTAATCCTCTTTGTGAGGTACTTCTGTGGCCTTTCCAGCTGCTGCAGATGTCTTGTGAGGTACACTCCAAAAGGGGCGTTGTACTCTATAATGGGTCTAATGAGTGTTGAGTAGAGGGGAACAATAACCTCTTTTTTCCTGGATGAGAAACCTTTTGTGATGAGGTGTGCCACGTAGAAGGATTTCCTGACTACTGTGGCAATGTGATTATTAAAGGAGAGACTACTTTCCACCTGGGTCCAAGGTCTCTTATCACACATTCAGTGTTAAGTAGACTGATGCCTATGTGGTAGTTCATAGGTACAGAGTTTTTACCAAAGGGGATGACAATGCACATTTTGGCATTAAGCTTGAGGCCATCACAAAATCACACAATTACAATTACATCACAAAAAGGGTATTGTATTCAATAATATGTCTGATCAATGCAGAACATAGAGATGTAAGAACTCCTTTGGATGTAGATAAAATACCTTTTGCAATCTGCTACATCAGACAAAAAGATTTCATAACCAGTTTTGCAACATGATGGTTAAAGACAAAGGAAAAAAATACTTGTGTTTCAAGGTCTTTCACTATATTTTCATTTTGAAATGGAGTGTTGCCTATCCTGTAAGATGGATAAAGGGACACTACCAAATGTGGCAATATTACACTTTGTAGAATTTACTTTTAACCTTTTTCTGAATAACAGTTGCTGACATGGAACACCACTGGTCACTTTCTTGTCCACTCAGGATGCTCCTGCCACCCTCAATAAAGGAGTTACATTCCACAATCACTTTTCTATCCACTTAGCTGTGTGAGGGGTCAATTCAGAGATCATTCAGCTTGTTTTATTATGTTAGCTTGTGGTATGGTACCAAAAGCCTTAAGGCCAAGGTATGCTGTATGGACAGCATGTCCACTGTTCAAGACCTGTGTTACTGTCTCAAAGAACTTAACCAGACACATTAGACATAATCTACCTTTAACAAAGCCAAGCTTCTGGAAGGGGCAAGCCTTATAACACTTTTAATATCATCATTAATTATATTATATCATTTATTTTATTCCATTAATTAGGTCATTTATGTTATTCCATGGCTTTGAACATGAGACTAGTCAGGCTAATGGAACTGTAATTTCTGCAATCAGTGGTGGGTCCACCTTTGTGAATTGTTAATCCTTACTTTCTTAACATAACTAAAGAAGGATGTGTAATTATCTTAGCTTCTGATACTAGTCTACTTCCAGGAGATGCCTTTATGTCCCTGATTGTGTTTTTAGTTCCTTCGATAGATTGTTAATGTTAATCTTGATTTCATGTTTTTTCTTTCTACAGTTCAAGGAGCTTTTATTATTTTATTGTATTTTTATTTATAGATGTGGACCACCAGGCTAGTTTACTTGTAAGCTTACCATTTTGTTGGTAGAGACTTCCAGGTCAGTGCATTTTGCATAACTAATTGCTGTGTCAGTATCTTGGGTAATACAGTTAATTCTGAATTCAGATACTTCATCACAGAATTGCAGAAGATTTATACATATGAAGTCTCTGAACTTTATGATGTTTGTATCTATTTATTTGGAGATTCTGAAAGAATATATTGCCAGATTTTAATCAGATATAACTAGAGAATGGAATACTAAAGATGTAGCTGATATTGATGCCACATTGGTAAGGACCAGGTCAACAATACTAGAAAATATTTCCTTCCTACCTACCTTTTACCAGCTTTCAGACTCCACCACTACTAAATATCCTACAGGCTTGCAACATCTTGCCTGTTTCTTGATTCTTACTTTCCACTACCTGCCATCAATAAAATACAGATCCTTTTACTTAATCTTGCTAATCTTCAGCTTATCCCCCATTTTAAAATACAGATCCTTTTACTTAATCATGCTAATCTTCAGCTTATCCCCCATTTTCTCCTCCTACTGGGTGATCTCTAATCCTACCATGGCTCAATAATAGTTCTCAGAAACTCTTCAGCTCTGTCCCAACCACCTATTCATACTTACTTCTTAACTCTCACATCGCACCAAATCTATTTAATGATGCCCATCACCTTTACCCCCAAATATAGACTATTATCTCCATTCCAACTCAAATCAAAATAAAATTAAATGGAAAATACTCTCAAAAAACAAAAATCAGTAATACCCCAATATACTAGAATCCTTCTAGGAGAAGACATTCACTCTCATCTTGGCCCAGGACTAAAAATTTGGAAGGAGATATTCCAAGGTCATCTTTTTGTCACCGTTTTTGTTTTGCCTTGCTCTTAAACCATTAAACTGTTTAATTAACAAATTAGGTCTTGGTTATTATTTGGCTCCCAGAAAACAAACTTGCTTAAAGATTTCTCATTTACTTTTCGATGACTTAAAATTAAATAGTTCATCAGATAAGGGATTGAAAACACAACTGCAAGTTATTAAAACTTTCTCTGATGATATAAAAGGAACATTTGATCTTGATAAATGTGCAAAACCAACGGTTAAAGCAGGAAAGTTGCATTACCAATAAAATATCAATCTAACACAGGAATGTGATATAAAGAAACTTGAGCAGGAAGGAGCAATAAAACATAAACAAATTCAAATAAAGGTAAGTAAGGAATATTGTAGAAGACTAAAAGTAATATTGAAACAGCCCTGACATCCAGGATTAAAGTCCAAGCTATAAACTAATTTGATTTCCCTGTTTTAACTTACAGTTTTGGTGCAATTGTCTGGCCCCAAAAGTTATTGAATCAGACAGAAAAAAAAGAAGAAATAAGCTTCACATTTATCATATGATAAATAAAAATCAGCTTATACTAAGATTATATATCTCTCACTCTGAAGGAATTATGGGCCTCCTCGAAACTGAGTACATGTATAGAGCTGTAGTTGTGGGACTGCATATATATCTGCTGATCTAATCAGATCCAAACAAAGGGAAAGTTTTAAAGCATGAGGATTGGAAATCTAAGATGACTTCTGCTTATTTTAGCAGATTCATTCAGGTGGCAACAGGGAATGGAAATAAAACCGGAGATATGACTCAGACAGCAAATGAATGTGCCAAAAAAGCAAAGGAAAGAATATAAAGAGAAGGATCAGATAAGAAGGAAAAGAATGTAGAAAAGTCATAAATATAGTGGCAAGTATATCGATCTCCTGGGACAACCTCATGCTGATCAGGGTTTGATGCAGGAATGGCTAAGGAGAGGTGAGTTGAAACCAAAGGATGAAAGGTTGATGATGACCTACGTACACGTTGGTTTAAAAAGTCCATTGAACATATGGGGGAAATAGACAAATGTATGTTCTGTATAAAAGAATTGGAAATAGTTGCACACCTTGTTGCTGGGTACCATACACTGAAAGGCACAGTAATGTGGCAAGATTGTTGCACTGGGGATTGTGCAAACACTGCTATATAGAGGTAGCTAAGAGGCATTGGAAACATGAACTACAAAGCATTTCAAAGAATGATGAATTGTATATCATGTGGGATCACCCATTCCCAACAACTGAAATAAACAAACGCAAGAAAATAGGATATAATAATCCATGAAAAAAAGACAAAAGTAGCGTTGATCATTGAAATTGTTACACATAGAGACTATAGTGTTTCACGCACAGAGGCACACAAAGTCATAAACTATTGAGATTTATAGGCATAAATGAGAGCAATGTGGAAGAAAGATACCCAGGCAGTTCAAATAGTTGTAGGAGCAATGGCTCTAAAGCAGTTGTGTTTAGATTTGCTACCAATACATGCAACTCCATATGGATCACAGAAGGAGTTAGTTCTGGGCACATCGTTGGTGCTGCAAAGAGCACTTTTTGCTAACATCAAAGACTGAAGCAATGTTAATTTCACTAACTTTAATTATACCCTGACTAAGGTTCATTCCTCTCATGGTATTAGAAACCCAAAACATTTGGAGAAATTAAACCGCCAGACATCTCACACTTCCACTCAAACAGAATGTTAATAAAACAACACATAGCCTGCTCACATTTAAACCAGAAGTATCCATTACTACCCTATCATCTAGTAGCTGAAACATCCTAAAATTCCTGTCCTTAGATGATGCTGTAAATAAATTCAATACAGTTTCCGTAAATATTTTAAATAGCCTTGCATCAATAGAAGGAAGAGAATAAAAACAAATAATGCAATCTGGCTGTCCAAAATTAGCAGAATGCTAATGCAGAATGGAGAAATAGTATGGAAAGAACAGCAAAAATATAAAACACCACTTCAGAATGCTCCATAACTGTACTAAAAACAACTAAATGAAGACAAACGCTATGCTATAACAACTTTCAGAACAATAGTAAGCACTACACTAAAAATTTCTGGCCAGCCATTAAAGAAATCTTACATCCCAGCCAAAAATGCAGCCCTAATCCCTCTTCCAGTAACTCACCACTTGAAACTGCAATACGGTTCCACTCTTATTTCATTGATAGTACTGAGTCCCTAACCATTGATTCCCCAACATCTAATCCCACCCTGTCCAGCAGCCTTATGTCACCTCATCAACTTTCTCTTTCAATCTGTGACCATATCCTGTATAAAACTACTTTTTAAACAACCCAAACCAGGCTCTACTTCACTTTATGAAGTTCCAAGAAACTACCTTAGAATAGCATTCACTAGCATTGCCTATCCTGTCTCGATCCTTATAAATAGGACAATTCAGGAATCCCATCTTCTTTCTCTCTCAGGAAAGAAAACACACATTATCCCTCTGCACAAAGGAGGAAGTTCAACAGACAACACTAACTTCAGAACTATAGCAATCTTATCCATCCTCTCCACAATACTTGAAAAATGTAATCAAAAATAATTTCTAAATGGTCTTTTGCAGGAAAAACTCCTATCACCTACACAACACTGCTTTTGTCCTTCCCATAGTACTAGCATACTTACTGCTGGTCTATATTAGTTCATAGAAGATTCACTTCAGTGAACCTCCATTCATTGAACAAAAAGCATCAAATGTTAATTTCAGTGAACGTTGACATCGGCGAAGGATTTACACAGGGAAAGGAACTATTTAGCTAACATAAGGAAATTTGGCCTTTTCTATACTGTAGTTTAATGTCAACATTGGTATGTATAGATAGGGGGAGTGTGGAGGGCACTGTCCCCCACCTCATGGGTTTTAAATACTCTGGTGTGTGTTATGGGGAAATGCTGGGCAAGTAACCATTTTCCTCAAGTAACACATTCAGTGAAGTAAACGTTCTCTGAAGTGAATGTTCAATGGTTTATGTTTGATGAACAGAGGTTTGCTGAAGTGAACCTTCAATGAACTAATATAGAAACACATACCGCACTTCTAACTTAGATAATATCAGTAAAGTTAGCAATAATGGCAAACTGTTCTCCTCCTTATTTCTAGACTTGTCTAAAGCCTTTGTCATAATTTGTTACAACAAACTTCTACTTCAGATATCATCCCTAGGTCTATCTCAGCCCATCCTTTTATGGTTCAAAAACTGCTTGCCCAATAGGTATCTGTCAAGTAAAATGGCACTCCACCCTCTCTCCATACCTCTCAGTCACCACTGGTGTATCACAAGGCTCTATCCTTGGTCCCCTTCTATTTAACATTCACACCAGCATACTCTCCACACATCCATACAACAGATCTCCCTAATAAAATATGCAGGTGTCTCCACACTCATATGCATATTAGACAGCCTAGCAAATCTCAAAAAAAAAATTACTCAGGAAGTTTTAACAGCCACTGAAACATGGCTTTGTAACTCACAACTCATGCTCAACCCCCTGCCAAAAATACTTCTTTTTTGCGCAAGTCCCTCTCTTATGAATAAACAAAATTTAAAATCCTCTCTATTAATAATAAAAGCTATCTTTCGACTTCTCCCAGTTAGGGGTCACCACAGTGGAACTCCGGTTAGGGGTCACTACAGTGGAACTCCAGTCTGCTAATGATTGGCAGTGAATTTTTATGGTGTTGAGTTGCCAGCCTGGCCCCCAACCTTCAAAGAAGGCACACCCTCACACCTACCTGCATGTCTTTACATTCACTCAACTGTGGGGAGGACATGCAAACTCTGCCAGAAGGTGCTCCAGTCGAGAATCGAACTAGAGAACCTCTTGCTGTGAGGTGACAATGCTAACCACTGCACCAACCCCTCTCTCTAAGTAATATAACCATTAAAGTCACTTCCCATAGCAAATTATGAGGAATGACAGTGGTTAATAATGTTAAATTCAACCTATATATAAAATTGCATAAAAAAAATCACCAAGAGTGAGGGATACTTTACAGAGTCCAAAGCTTTCTCACCAATGCAACTAAAACTACACTTACTATTACTTACCTGCTATCCTTACAAATTGATGGTTCTCCCATCCTTACAATCCTCCAAGCATCACAAAAATCAAAACTTAAACTATGTTATAATAAAGTGGCTAGATTTGCAAGAAATACCCCTTGCAGGACCCACCGTTATACAGTACTAAAATGCCAAAATTAGTTAGAACTACCCCATCAGCCACATATACACAGCTTCTTTCCACCTATAAAATTATCCAGTACCCATCTGCTTGTCCAGCACTAAATACCATTCTTCAATTGGTTCTTCACTCTCTTGAACTTTTTATGTATATGTTATGTTTTTCTTAATACATGATCTGGGAAAGTGGGTTACAAATATATAGGAAATGTTTTCCTTAACTAGGATTTATTTTGATCTAATCAGGAATTGTGTTTGAGAGGTGGGTACTTGGTGTTCTAAAATGCACATTTACATCCATGTTTATATTGTTTGCCATGAAATGGCTGGTTTAAAATGAAACAATACATATATTTTCCACATCTACTTCTAAGTATATAAAACCTGATATGTTTAACATTGTTAAAATATTTCTGATTTTTTTGTTACTGAGGATCATTCGTCTGTGACAAATAAAAGTTGCTGCTTTGGAACACTACCTGGGTATCATGATTTTTGAAAATTATTGTGACTGAGCTCATCAACAAAGACCACTAGTTTGTCTGTTTTTTATTTTTTCCTCAATGCTAGTGGTGGTGAGGTTGGAAGTAGGCAGATTCCTGTGCCTGTTGATTTTTGTTTTAATTAAGAAGAAACATGTATGAGAATAAATACCTTTATTTTCATTAATTGTTCTTCTTTCGGCTTTTTCCGGTTAGGGGTCGCCACAGCGGAACTCTGGTCCGCTAATGATCGGCAATTGATTTTTACAGTGCCGAGGTGCCAGCCCGACACCCACCCTTCAACGAAGGCACTCCCATTCACTTATGTCTTTCGAATGCCACTCGACCACGAGGAGGACATGCAGACTCCACACAGAAGGCACTCCAGCTGAGAATCGAATGGGAGAATCTCTTTCGATTCTCGGCTGGAGCGCCTTCTGTGTGGAGTCTGCATGTCCTTCCTGCAGTCATTATCTCTTTCTATCCTCATACATTGTGCAGCTTTATATCAGTACAGTCTTCAGCTGGTTAGCGAATTATATAAACTACTCATGACATGAGTGATTAAAAATATTTCACTACATTATGACAGACGTGTCCCCCCAGAAAAGCATGCCACATCTCTTTCTAGGTGTCACTTATACAAAGCAAAATTAGTATGGGTTTTGTTTGAACACTTGCATAGTCTACAGTGTCATTTTAAAATTTGGTGGGCATATTTCCTTTAGCTGGAAAATAAATATTACCCTGTTTCCTTTACCTGCTTTATTTTTGAATGCTATAGATGCCCGCATTGTGCGTGATTGTGTGTGTGTGTGTGTGTGTGTGTGTGTGTGTGTGTGTGTTTGCTTGTATGTTTGGGAAAAAGGTGTTATTCATTTTAACAAAAAGCTGTTACAGATCCTGTCAGTAATCCATTTGTAACTCTGATACCTAATATGAGTACCTCTGAGGTCTAAACACCTCAGAGACAGGAAAAAGTTTCAATATACTATTAAAACCTACGTATCCACCTCTACCTAGACTGCAGATCAGGTGTGTGTTAATCCTGATCTTTGATATATAGAAAGGCACATCAAACATTTTCTATAGAAAATATACACACACACACACACACACACACACACACACACACACATATATATATATATATATATATATAAACTTATATTAGCTATCTTGGGCATTGTTACTTACTTACACAATAATATATATGCAACTGGAACTAGATGTTTAAAAAGGGATACAATTTCTTCTGCTGGAATGCATGTGCTTTAAATTTTGGCTAATCTAAGAACAGTGTTTCATAAATGGTGCAGTTCTTCAAATTGTTGAAGGAATGACCAAAGCAGAGATGTACTTTTGAAAACAAAACCCAAGTATTTGTCTTTTCACCAAGTAATGGTGACTTCAGAAGTGATTATACTGAGTAGCAGTGGATTGTGGGACATTTTTTACTTGACTCCCTACATTCAGTGCTTAAAGCACTCATATTCTAATAAAATGTTTTAAAGCTCATGTCAGTTTTGTTCAGCAGAGATGGAATTCTCTGGGATTTGGGGGTAAAATCACGGAATTGAATCTTTAGATCTGATCACAGCAGAACAAAAAGTATTGGGAAAAGGTCATTTTATTTTTTTTACCATCTCAAAGAAATGCACACAACTATTTTGCTTAGTGAGATTTTCTTCAAGCTGATTTTGAACCTAAAATTTGACACATACATCCAAAATATATTGAAAAAATTACATCAAAAACTCCATTCTCTCTACAGATCCAACCCTTTCCTCTCAAACACTCTAAGGAAACATATTGCCTCTTCTGTCCTTTTACCTACTTTAACATATTCTGCTTTCATCCTTAACAACATCCAAGTGACCTTGCTAAATAAACTTGAGCAATGTTGCCACAAAATAGCGCAATTCACTTCCAACCATTCAAATGGATCCCTCCACTGTGCCGCCCTAAGTAAATTATAGTGGCTGGAATTAAGACATTATCTAACCTGCTCACAACTTCCACAAATCCATAATATTGTGCATAAACCTAACAAGTGTCCATCCATTTTCAGCCTGATCCAAATATATAACCCTTCTAGGCCTCTATGTTCATCAGATGAATACCTGTGAGATGTATTCAAACCCAACAACTTTGCTCGCAAATCACTACTCTCCACCACCTTGCTAAATCCTGGAACTCCATCCCACTAGCAATATGACAAGAACACTCCCATAAAACATTTGCAAGTCATCTGAAGTCCTACCTACTCACTTACCAGCTCTATACATGTCATGTTCCTATCTGGCCATAATACAGCTACTTCCTGACAATCTCTATCTGACCGTCATCTACCCCTCTCCAATACTATCTCTATCTCCCTTTTACCTGGACATCCTCAATAGTCCTTCACAATTTGTAACCATCTTCATTCTATGATTACTTCACTGTTTCCTACACAATGTATATTTTCAGCTGATTCCATTTGAAAGTAATTAGACTCTTATAAGCTTGATATTAGATAATATTTTACTGTATTTTTCATTTAAATGTCATATCATTACAATTCTTTGTATGTTCATTTATTATTTTATGTATGTACATTTATTTTTGATTAACTATTTTATCATTACTAGTTTATGTATGTTTTGTTGTTTGTCCTTCGGCTTTTCCTAGTTAGGGGTCGCCACAGTGGAACTCTGGTCCGCTAATGATTGGCAGTGGATTTTTACAGTGCCGAGTTACTAGCCCGATGCCCACCCTTCAAAGAAGGCACACCCATTCATGCATGCACCTATCTGTGTGTCTTTAAATATCACTCAGTCATGGGGAGGACATGCAGACTCCACACAGAAGGCGTTCCAGCCGAGAATCGGTAGTTTACATATGTATATGCATTTATCGAATACATCTTGTATAATTGCTTTCTACTCAGTCTGTAAACTAGAGCATGTCTCCTCAGGCCTCTGCTGAAAATAAGCCTTGTGCCCGTTTGGACTTTTCAGGTAAAAATAAATACATAAATAAATAAATACATAATACATTATATTGTCACTTAATAAATTAAAAAGAAAATGCTACACAAACAATATCCAAACCATTATCTGAACTTGATCTGCTGGCATGAATAATATTAATTCAGAACTTCTTGTGATATTTTTTAAATTACAAAAAGAAGACTTTGTACTACAGGCACAGGCATTGGATGACTCTTTAGCATTCTGGTGATATTGGATTTATTTATTAGGCTTGATACAGTCAACTCAGCTGACTCAGGTTAGTTGCCTAATCAGTGCATTAATTCTTTGAATGTTTATCATGGGTATACATGTTAACAAAACAATGCATCCACTGGTTTACTTCTCCAGGTGTAGGGCAAATAAGTAATTAATTTTCACTATATAAACAATTAAAGTAATTCACACATTCTTGTACATTATAGGTGTAATTTATTTGATCATGCTCATTGAAATATGCTTATTAAAAGACACTTAAACATTACTAATAGGTCAGAGACAAAGGTAGTTACTGTTCTTTTTGTTTACTGCTGTCTTGATAATTCTTAGGAGTGCACCGTGAGTAACAAAAACTAGTGACCATTGTCTTCCAGAGAGCTAATGTCAATTGATGAAACAGTAAATTCAAATTAATTTGAAGTGACTATCTTCTGGTGACAGGTGAACTCCACAAACAAAAAAAATCCTGTGTACGTAAACAAGACATCAAAATATTGGAGATTCCATCTCAGATGCACAAAAATTAGATCAGATCACACAAATAAAACATTTTTTTTCAAAAATTAGCATTTTATGCATTGAATGTGAGGATAAAGTTTCCCAGGTCCACTGCTACTCCAGAGGCTAGACAAATACACAACAGTTTGTTCAAGAATGTGTATATCTGACATACCTCTCAGCTGTACAGATTTTCACAGAATATCCAAATTTTTGCTTCATATTTTTGACTGTTTCTCATAAAATTCGGTTTTCTAACAGTTCATTGAAGATTGAAGTCAGGAAATAGTGACAGACATTTGAGATTTAGACTTTGTACCCTTGAAAAAGTTTATGCTAATGCAAAACCCTGTTAATTCTATCAACTTTCTATGTTCTATATAATTACCTCAGAGGCCATAATACAGCAGAAAAAAACAGCAATACCTTGGTTTTACCAAAAGTCAGATATTTTCCTTGACCAATGTACAGAAACTTTTGAAACAGCAAATAGCATTTTTGAAACATGGTACTCAGAAATATGATTTATGCAGCTGTGTTTTAAAAAGCTGTCTATATCTTAATATCAGATGAAGGTTAAACATAATGGGGAAATTATTCTTGAAGCAATAAAACAATAATTTGTACATAAAAACTAAAAAATAATGTAAAAATATGAAGTATCATGGGCAGTGCTATTCAAGGCATGCAGACACATTGAAGCACATATTTCATTTTTGAATGGACATATTAGTGAAGAAAAAAATGAAGGCACCATTAGTTATGGCAACTAGACAGCACAGTCAGTAATACTCACGTCATCATGATTTTATTCAGTAGGCACAGGCTTTGTCATGCCTAGACTTTGCTATAGGCCTTTCTGTTGTTCTAGTGTTTGAGAGGAGTTGTACAAATCTTTCACAGCTTAGTTTTACTTCCTTCATTTCTTTTACAAAGGTGGTCTAATTAATGGGGATGGAGATGGCACCACATAGCAAAAAAGTACAGCCTAGCATATTAATTGCAGTAATGTGTTTTAATGATGCCATTAGATTTCCAAATCAGGCAGTAACATTTGTTTGCTTTGCAAAACAATCAAAAACGCAAATTCTATGAGATAGCCTCTTCAGGACCATACAATTATTTATTATAAAGTAGATGTAATTATTTATTATAAAGTAGATGAAAGCTCTTTCATTCTTATCATTTGACATTTGATGAAGTTCTGTTACTCACAAGTAGGAAAGTGCTTAACACTATTTTAGAAATGAGTCTTTGGTTCTGAAGAGGCTACCTTACAACACTTGCATTTTGGATCATGTTAATTGCACTGTGACTGTATTCTTGAGGTTCGTGATTTTTTTATTTATTTTTGCTTTGTAATAGAATACCTATGCTGGCATTGTTAAAACTTAGTTTTACATAAAATCTGATTAAAAGCCTGTATTGGTTTGCAAATTATATCATTTATACTTTGACATCATATATGGAATTTTTGGCTATACTTTACATCTAAAGAAAAAAAATACATTTATGTTACCCAGTGGAATATGTGTCCTTTCAATATTGTAACACAACACATTTTTTTGGAGTCTTACTAATAATTGAGACATGACAGAAGAAAAGGAAATAATACAATAGAGCATGAAAGGGAAAAAAAAACAAAGTGATTAAAAAATAAAGAGAAACAGATTAGATAGATAGACAGATAGATATATATATAGATAGATAGGCAGAGCTGTGTTTTTCCAAGTGTAACAGGGACTAGATGTGTGAAGTGGGAAAATCACCTGGAAACATTCAGCAGTCTCTTTCGGTAGCTGTCAAAATACTGTTTTCCCTTAGCTTAAATAATTTTTTTGTGCCATGCTCCTCCCACAATTCTCAGGCATTTAACCCTTTTGCTCTGGTTGTTACATTACAGAAGTCAAGTTTGCTGCTGGACATTTTTCCAGAGCCAATAATTGCCTTTCTCTGAAGTCTCAGTTTGTTTTAATGCGCTCAATATCTGCATATGTTTGTCTAAGACTTGTACACTCTGGCGATTTATACAATAAATGCCCCGTCTTCAGCTCAATAAATGACTGTCATAATTTTAGCTTTATTACTTAAATCAGTCACTTCTGCCTTGTTCCATGGCATATGACTGTTACACAAAAAAAAAAAAAAAACAAATTCACATAATGGTTTTGGTGCTGAGGGGCTTCATACTGGAGGACAGTAGTCACTTAGTCTGGCAGTTGGCTTAGGTGATTAAGGACCTCTTAATTAGACATTTCTTTAAACTATTACCAGAATATCTAAGTAAGGTTTATTGGGACTTTGCCATATGCTTTCTCCAAGTCTAGCAATGCCCATTCGATCTCTTTCTTCATCTCTAGTTTCTTTTCCTCTATTTGTCTCACTGCAAACATTGGGTCTTTTGTGCTGCATCTGGATCTGAATCCAGACTGTTCATCCTCCATCTTACTTTCTACTACCCTGCTTTTCATTTATCAATCACCCTCTCCAGAACTTTCATACAATGTGACAGGAGTTATTGTACTGCCCACAGTTGTGAATGTCACCTTTGTTCTTGCTCCCTGGCACTAGTATGCTTATTAAACAGTCAGCTGGGATACACCTTTCTGTCTGCAGTACAATGAGTACCCTCGGGAGCCATTTCTCCCCACCTCACCCAATGTCATGTTCACATCTGCTGTGACCATACCTGAGCCTACTTCCTTTCCTGACTTCATTTTGTTTAGTACTTTTCTTACGTATTCTAGGGTGTCTGCTTCATTGCCTTTCACTATAGGTTCTGTATGGGGCAGTGCAACTTTCATGAGATTTTCTTCATTCAGAAGTTGCTGTAAGTACTCCTTCCATCTGCTTTTGATGTTTGTAGAGTGTTGACCAGGATAAGCTAGTTTGAATAATAGTTTGAAATGTGCTGCCTTATTTTCATTTTGCTTTGATTGTAATTTGTGTTACAGTGCTGTACAAATTAATGTATATTTGGAAGTTTCTCCCCAAGCTTCCACAGAAAATGGGTTCTACCCTCTTGAAGCAAAAATAAATAAATGTATGTTTCATTTGGGATATCTTCTTATTCGTTTAAACCCGAATGTGTTCCTATATTGAGAAACTGCATTATGCAAGTTTGCCTGTATTGGGATGCTGCATTATGCATGTGTGCCTGTTGTGGGACATTGCATTAAGCACATGTGCCTTTTTAGGGATATTGCATTATGCATGATGCCTATGTTACTGTATCACTCTTGTGTGCCTATATTAGGATACTGAATTATATATGTGTGCCTGTATTAACTGCATGCCTGTATCTACTGTCCTGATATTGACATGCATTTGATGGTCATATGCCTAGACCCGCACTCTTGTGTCCTGACAATGACCCTACCTATTAGGGGATGTCTTACTATGCTCCTTGTGTTTGTCTGTTTATTCCTTATGGACTGGTGTTATGTAACACATTGTGTGTGTGTTAGATTGCTTCTCTTACTTGCATGCTTTGACTAGATTGCTGTTTTTTTTTTCCTTCCATGGTAGCAGTGAGGTTTTGGAATATACTTATGTAGATTTAGTAAACTGTTTCTTATTTTCTGTAGGTATGTCATTTTCTCCTCATGTGCTTGGCTTGTTCTGGGTTGACATAAACCTTCACTATTTTCTAACATGTTAGAAGTTTACACATGTGAGTGTGTTATCCATCTATCCATCTATCCATCTATCTATCTATCTATCTATCTATCTATCTATCTATCTATCTATCTATCTATCTATCTATCTATCTATCTATCTATCTATCTGTCTGTCTGTCTGTCTGCATATCTATCTATCTATCTATCTATCTATCTATCTATCTATCTATCTATCTATCTATCTGTCTGTCTGACTATTTATCTATCTATCTATCTATCTATCTATCTATCTATCTATCTATCTATCTATCTATCCATTTCATTCTTCATTCTGGTTGAGATAATTGATGTTCTGCACACTGGTGTACTTTGTTCCTATGGATGAGAGCTGTTGCCAGAATTAGACATTTACCTCCTCTCTGATTAGGCACGTGATATTTTTCCTATGTCTGACAGTCTATGGTATTCCTTAATTTCATTATTAGCTTTTCCGTGACATATTTCCTATAGTGCATAGATCATTATACACTGAGTTGTATCTCTGCTCCTCTATATTTTCCCTATGGTACACTTCTTCATTGCTTGCTCCCAGTTAGTTATATATTTGTAAACATTCATCAATTCACAAACAGTAGCTTCTTAGGTGCTTCTGTCCTGACACTCTGTGGAAGCATCTCTGTATCTGTCTTATAATTATCTGTCATTACAGAAAGGACTTGACGTCTTCTTTGATACCGAGCTTCATGTTTGCCAGTCCTGATCACCGCTCTGCCAATATCCAGTATATTAACTCATCCTGACCACATGACTGCAAATACTGCACATCCTGATTTGCTGCACTGAATACTCTTGTCTTTATTCATCCAACATATGCAGCCATCATGTCTTCATGCTAGGAAAGAACATTAGAGCAACCTCTCTGTCCACACAGGTAAGACCATAACTAAACTACTTTTTCAAAGACCGGGTTGTGGACTCTTAGAATAGATTACTGGAATCAGAGGTAGGTTCATAGGTTAGTACTAGGCTAACTGCCCTTGTGAGCCATTTTAAGCCTAGCCAATTATCCCCTGTGAGATTCAAACCCTGTAGCTTGTGTTTGTAAGGTAAACACCTTAACCATTGGCCACCCTCCCAACCTCTCCACGTGGCAAAGGACTGGTGAAAAAGGATAAGGTGGAATGAAGGATGGGAAGATACAACATCGAGTGCACTAAAAAGGATAGACTAGATATAGCCTTATTATCCCCTGCTATTAAGCAGACATACTGTACATGCTTTCTCCCAGGGCCAAAATCTCATTTGGAGCCCAAAGCACTTTTTTAATATTTCACATGGAACAATTCACAAATATCAGTCATGAATGTCTTCTCTCGTTATGCTGTCTAACAAATTACCAACTGTATTTCCATGTCATACATAAAAACTGCAAACAGCAAAAATATTAAATGCTACAGAGTTGAAATGAAACAATTAGTTGCACTTACTCTGCAAATCAGTCATTTATTCTATTCAGGACACATATCTAAGTAAGGTAACAGTGTTATGCGATAAAACATTTTTTATATTATTACATCATAAGTAAACCAAGTTATTACTCTCAGATTCATTCATTCTTTAAATTAGCTCCATGTTAATCAGATTTATCCTTTTTATTATGAACAAGCAAGTCTGTATTGCTTATTTTACAGTCTGCCAGTCATCAATGTCTTTTCTGTCTTGTTTGAATGCAGAGTTCAAAAATATTAGGTATGCATTGCTATATTTCATAATGCACATTGTATTTTGGAATATTTATAAATTCTGTATCTGCACTTATCTATGTGTATTGTTCTCTGACATATGTGATACATTTCTGATATGTGTGATATATTGCCATGCTATTTAAGATTACATTCTCTGCACTCTACCAAATTGTTTATATTGGTTGTATTTGTACTTGAACCTGTGGACTGGATAGCAGCTTATGTTGTTTACTAGAATTAACCCTTCTACCAGGCTAACAGATAAAGAAATAGGATTTCGGGAATTAAGCCAGTTATGGGCCCTATGGAGTTCTATTTTATTTTATTTATTTATTTGTTTATTTATACTGACAAAAGGATCATATTTAACAATATACTTATTTCTACAATGCCTGTGATCGAGGATGCATTAAAAAAAAATTGCCCCTAAAAATGCCTGACTGCCTGAACTTATCTTAATCATTTTTTAAAAAGTGCAGATAATTTTGACTGTTAAGATTTCTAATGACATTTCCACATCCAAATGCATTGCCGTTTTATTACACTGCAGATTCAGGTTCCAGAATTACATCATCAATATTACAGGAAATTTAATAGCACCAGCAAAATTAGTTTCAATTGCAAGTGTGTCTCCAAACAAAAAAACATTGTTTACTGACTGATAGTTGCATCACAGAGTGTGTCCCATTATGCAACCACAATTTACATGAAAAAAATTAATTTAGTCTTGTTACAATAAGTAGCCACAAAAAGAAATGAGGCATTTTGTTACGGTCAAATATTATATAAATGCAAACTATTAAACCTCTTTTCTGCTAAAGACATTTCCACTAACTCATTTGTGCACATATTTGCTGTATTTCTATCCTTACTGAGCAACATTTGTACATTTTCTCCCCTTTATGTAATGATATCTATGACATATGTGTCATCTTTTACCCTCAAAGAGCAGACATTATTGCACGTGGAATTATATGGTCATAGGACCATAGGGAATACAATGCAACTAAGCTTAGCAGTCATTTGTGCCTTGCTAATACTAAACCTTAAACATTAGTTTGTTTTTCAAGAAGGGCTCGGCCAATCAAACCAAGGATAAATTTGTGCATTCCTATCCAATCACCTAGTTCTCATTTAAGGATGATAATCTGTCACATTGCTTGATTTGCAAGTGAAGTCTATTCCAGAGACTTGCAAAGTGTTGCATTATGAAGCTATCTCTCCATCACGTTGTATTTATTTGCTGATTAAGGTTCAGAACTTTGTCCTAGTATTAGTGAGACTGTTTAATTTATGGAGATACATGAGTTCCCAAACTACTGGTTCTCTAATGGCATGGAAGGCAAGGCAAAGGCCACCCCCAGAGTCCAAATGGACAGTGCCTCCAGTGTTTTTGGCAGCGCAGAGGTTTTAAGCTGGTGATCTTTTTTAGTTCTGAATCTCGGAGTTCTTTCTAGTTCTTTAGTATGTTTAGTGATGTGTATCCCAGAGTATGTGTTGTATTTATTTTTTAGCCCAATCAGTGCAGAACATAAGGGAGCAATGACCTTTTAGGATCTTGATGATATTCCTTTTATGATAGCTGGACTAAGTAGAAGGACTTTTTGACTACTATCATAATATGATGACTAAAGGAGAGGGAGCTATCAAACCAGGTTCCTAGGTCTCTAACCACATTCTCATTTTGAACTGGGGTACTGTCTATGCTATAAACTGAGGGAGGAGTTGTCTACTGAAAGTGAAAACATTGCACCTTTTCGAATTTCATTTGAGCCTGTTATTTGCACACCAGATATTAAGAAGCTTTTGCTAGATAGCGTAACATCAGATAAGGACTTAAGGATTACACCCAGTCAACAATCATCAGTAATTCCTCAAAACAAACAGTAGAGTATTATTCACTGATGTTTTATATCGCTGAGATAATGCAACTTTGAGAGTGAAGACTATAAAAAAAAACTGTCAGGTATGACTGGCAACAGCAGCTTTCCACAAAACTTATTTTGTGGAAGTATAACTTTATTGTATCATTGTTTAATGAAGAATCAAAACTAAGAATCCAAGCGAAATCATTGTTTTTGTTAAAACATTTTTTTTCCTTCCTTTATCTGATATGAGTTTGGGAAATACTAGTTAGCGGCCATGCTTCTCACAGAAATTAGCAATTCTATATAGATTATTGCCTCATTATGTATGTATGTATGTATGCATGTATGTATGTATTTATTTATTTATTTATTTATTTTTGCAAAACCAATCCCTTAATTTAAATCCTTTTATGCTGCTTAACATGAGCTTTCATCCCTGGGATTTTGTACTGGCCATTAGTAAGTCATCAGTCACAGTAATTATTATCCCAAAAAAATATATTAAAGGCTACTGTAGCAAAAAATGCAAATAAAAAAAATACTCAGTTACATAATACAGTTAAGTCTACAAACTTTTAATCATTCTTCATTGCTTTTGTCTTATAGGACTGCAAGAAATGTCGTCATACAAACAGAGGTAAGGGCATTAAAATAGTTTAAATAGTTACTTGTGAGAATCACATGAACAAACTAGGGTGATTAACTTGCACATTTGGTGCACTTTAAAATGTAATATTAAATTAAAAAAATTCAAATATTCATACTAAAATTTTATTTAAATTAAATTTGATTCTGAAATACTTAAATATGTACATACATATTTAAAAATTAAGAACAAAGACATATTTTATTTAAACTAGTTCAGCTTTAGTGCACTCTTAATACTGATATAGCCACTTAGTACAGAAGGTTGTCCTGTATTTAAATGGATCTACCAGTCATATTCGTCTTTTTCTAACAGACTATCATAGTCTCCATCTTTGGGCTCTATACTGATATAGTCAATAACAAAAAAAAAATTAAGTTCCTAAAGCCAGTACATTGCAAGGATTGTTTATATTTAACATTAGTACTAGCGTTGTATAAACAGCATGTTCATAAATTTCCATGAGAGTCTAGCAAATACATGAAGGTCTACTATTAAATGTATTTATATTGCAGCCGAGGTCATACAGAAAACTGCCAATATATTTCACCTGCATTTGTTTGTAGATTACTCATAACATGATTTTCAGGTAAGTATTTGAGGTTGTTACTTCTGACATTAACAAATAAGTGCTCTAGGTGTATAATTAATCAGAACATGACTGCCTTTCAACTTTTTTCCAATCGGATTATACAAATGTATTAAAATTGGGATTGTCCACATTGTAACTGATAGTTAAAGCTTTAGGAAAACATTTCACCTTCTCCCTTTTTACCTAAATTGTTAGCATCCTCAGCACTGTTGATCTGCCTTATAAGGATATGGGAGTGGCTCTCACTTCTGTTTTAATGATACATCAAATGTGTGATCAATAAAATCATGGATGCAATCTCTATTAATAAAAAAGGCCTTTAAGCTTTCTCAATGCCACATGAAAAACACCATAATCCATCATTAGACTTGCAAGAAAAATGACCTGGCTTCTGATCACATTTTTCTGTCAATATGCAATACATCTGTGGTACATTTGAAAGAATCCAGTCATCACAGACCGATGTGCCTGTAGAAATATTGCTAGTAGACAGGTTTGCCTCATAACTCCTTATCCAATAATATGGAGTCATGCAGTACATCTTGATTTCAGTTATCCATGGTCTATGTTTATCTGAATGATCCCAAAGAAACAGAAGCATATGTATTCCTATAGTTTCAATTGCTGCAGAAAAGGAAAGTGATGTTTTCAATAGATATACTTCAGCTCTTTAGGTCTGAAGTCCTTTTGTTAGTGATGTTTCCACCTAATGGATATCACTGCAGATTATTTGTAAGTATAGTCCTTTCCAAATCACTTATCACACATTGTCAATGTAAGTGATTCTACAGGCAACATACATCTTTGAAAATGAAACATTAGAAAACTGTGGCTTCCTTCCCAAACCAGGTATAGGCTTTGTTTTCCAATATCGACATTACAGTGTAACACACTGTTGTTGTCCACTTATGAGTGTGTTGTCCTTCATATGAAACAGTATATCAAGATACCATGATAGCTCAGGTAGATGTAAAAAATCCATTGGCACTTAGGAATATTTTATTTATAATACACAGACACACGCACACACACACACACACACACACACACACACACACACACACACACACACACACACACGTTTGCATATTTAAATTCTTATATATGTATATATTTACAATGCCACCATTTTTTTTTTCATTTACAAATCTTGCTTTGTTTTTTTTTCTAAATGTTTGTATTAAAATTTACAACTAAATAACATAATGTAACATTGTAATTTATATACAGAAATTGAATAGATGAACAATAAAACAAACAATATAAGAAAAAAGTAATGAATGTAACTATTTACAAAGTGCCTACTAAGGTAAGGAGAATTAAACATTCTAATGAGTTTATGAGATAATCTTTCATTTTTAGTTATTCAACATCTGACAAATCTTGCTTTTTGATATATATATTTTTTCATCTTCTCCTAGACATTGGTTCTGCCATAAGCAGATTTTCACTTTCCTTAATACACTATTTACATTTATTTATTTTGTTTTATTAATCAATATCTCTTCACTTCTTCCTCCTCAAGTAAATCATATGCCGAAAAGTATTTTATCAATCCGGTCACAATTATTTTTTCTCTCTTGTTTCATATCTCCTACATGAGATCATGGAGCCAGATTCATGAATACCTACACTATTGTGAGTGAATAGACAACGCAATTATAACTACCAACTTCTTCCTCCTAATTTTAGTTTTCCTATTGATTTTCTTGCAGCCTTAAATATTGAGGGGGTTCATAAAGGTTACCACAAATGTGAAGACTACATCTACACTTGTGCAGCACACAAAACTATGGTAGGGATGTCCCTGAATACAGATTGGTGTAGGCATTCATGAATCCAGACCCATATCTATAAAAGAGCTAGAAATATATTTCCCGCTATAGTTTTTCAATATAACTGGTCACTTTTTTATTCTTGCAGATTACAAAACATACTCCATTTACTCAATAGTGCATGCACTACGTTATTTTTATATCACCCACAAAGCATCATTAGCTTTTTCTGCAATAAATGCAATAAAGAGTCTTGACATTCTGGTGGTTCTTGAAATCACTTTTGCCTCTGATTTCTATCTATCTGCACACATATCTATTTCTATGGATCTGTAAGGAAATTTATTTGATTTTAAACCGTTTCTGTTTTCAGTTTCCATATTTATATTTCTTTTGATAATGGCTTATTTTTCTGTTAAGTAAAAACTATATTTTTTATTCTTGCTAACACTTTCCCAATTTCTTTTACTCCATAATTGTCCAACAAAGCTATACTCATAAATAAACAACTGGACTGGTATTCCACAGCAGGAGTTGTTAACTGACAGGGCATATCATCTGTATGCTCCAAACCTGGCTATGAGAAAGCAAACTAGACCTTTAATAGTAAAGATGCAATTTTGCCAGCAGAAGGAATTGATTCTGACAAAACCATGTCAGAAAGACAAAGTACTAAAAGTGGAAGACAGCAAATTGTCTGTGGAGAATGATTATTCATTGTACACCATGCAGAAGAAGGGTACATTTATTCCACTATTCAGGTAATGTCAAGAAGTGGTCATGAGATTCAAAGTCCTGTACCTAACTATTTTTCCCTGAAAGGACCAAATCATTTTTTGATGAAGTACTGAGAGTAGTGAATTTTGACAGCTCCATAAACTAGTATAATAATATAGGAAAACTTTATTATTTTCAAGAATAAAACATCAGAAATCTATAAACTACTAAACTACATAAATATCAATTTTGGTGGAGATATAGAAAAAATTTCCTGTCAAGTAACTTGGAGATATATTGAGTCACTTAATATGAACAACTCAATGAATTCTCATCCAGATGCTGCTTTGAAAAAAGAACTGCAATTGATGACATCTACCTTACAGGAACTATGTTTGAAGATGGATGGCTTTAAAAATGACTTAGAAAACCTCAGATTAAATTCTCAGACATAGACTGATCCTCTTAAGGATCTATTACAGCAACACCATACAAAAATAACAAATATAGAGACTTCTCTAAATGACACTGAAGGGAGACTCAAAGAGGAAGAATTCCAAAAAAAATTTCTGCTTAAACAGAATAAATGGCTGCTTAACAAAATAGATGACTTACAAAACAGGGAAAGGAGAAACAACATAAGGATCTTTGGTCTGCCTGAAAACACTGAAGGAGAAGACATTATTTCATTCTTAACAGCCTGGATTCCTGAATTTTTAGACTTGGGGACTTTCATTTGGAATTAAAAGGGCACATACAGCACTAAGGAAACCTGCTTCTAACTCAACAAATATTCCACCTAGATCCATAGTTATAAAATTTCTTTCATTTCTGGACAAAGAACTAATATTAAAATCTACTTCACCACAAACTGGAAACAGAACAGCTCATCACCACACAAGGAAAGAAGCCAGTGATTACCTTTATATTTTATTAAAATTATAGTCCAGTCCAGTAGTAGATCCACAATATAGTCCCATAAAACAGGTAAAATAAGCACACATTGGATCCAATAAAATCTGGTTAGCAGCAAATACAAAGCATAAAATGTAGACTCCTCTAGTGCCTTGGCTCTTCAGCCTTTACAGAGTATATCCCTACTTCACATATTCTATCTTTAAATAGCATGATTATAAACATTTAATCAATCATATACTTAAATTAATTAATTAAAGAAAACATTTCCAATGACATTCTTGATTCATTCCATACAGAATTAAAGTGCTAAACTTCAGAATTAAAGTATATTCTAACTTCCAAGGTTGTCTTTTAATATCAAAGTCATACAGTTGTTGTACTTCCCCTAAAATTGTAGTTTGTAAACCTTGTATATTTTCACTGTGACATTATTTAAAACGTAATGCGACAGGACTTTCTTCTTTGCCCTTTTTAACATCCCTAACATGTTCCGTCAACCTTTCTTTGAAACTTCTTTTACTTTCCCCTAAGTATACCTTACCACAGGGACATTTAAAACCATAAACTATCCCAATACTGTCACAGGAAAATCTCCCTTTGCATGTAAAATACTTTTCATTAATTTTATCAAAACATTTTACTACATACTGGCAACAACTGCACTTTCCACAAGGGAAAGTACCTGTTGCACCTGCCCCCAAACTCCTATGACTTGCAGGCAGCTGAAACTTGTCATACACCAATAAATATCTTATACTTTTACCTTTTCGAATAAGAAAACATTAGATACTCATTTGCTCTTATATTACTGAATTTATATTATTCTTTTTATTTATATTATTATTACTTATTTGCTCTTATATTAGGAATATTAAAATCTGCTTGGAGAAAAATCACCCTTAAAATATAATTAAAGCCTGATAAGGTTTGACAATGATTATTCTTCCAGAATACTAGCACAAAGGAAAAAAGTCTGGCCAATAATAAAAATGTTAAAACAAAACAACATTAAAGCACAGCTGGCCTTTCCAACCAAGATATAAATACATTTTGCCAATGAGATGAGAACCTTTAATGACTTAGAAGAAGCTACTATATTCATCCAAAACAACCACATAGTGTCTATCCCACAAGAAATGGAATGGATGGCCCCTACTCTTAAAAGAATAAAAGAAACAAATCCTTGGACTGATGCTAGAAAGAAGAAACAAAAAAATGATTCCAAGTTAGCTATCCCAAAAGAAATAACTCTTAACAACTACATCTCTCAAAGTATCAACTGATATGGTATATCACTCGTCATCTGTTTTTATTTAAAAAAAAGGAGGGTTGCTTAAACAACTGAGGAACAATAATTATGTATTCAGAATGTTCAAAGAATCCAGTAATTCTTCAAAAACAAAGGTAGGTCAAGATGGGTTACTATTTACATTATATATAAGCCAAACAAAGCAACATATAATATAAACATAGACATTTCTATTCCCCCTACTTGAACTCAGTGAATACTTTTCTTGTTCATTTTTCATTGTTTTTACTTATAATAATTTAAGTAATTAATTAACTAATTCAACAAGGTATCATTCATCAGAGTTCAGACTCAAATGTAACAAATTAATATCATATATAATAGCAGTAACAGTCGAGTGTTTTGAAAAAAAAAATGCTGTCATGGAGACTAATGCCTTCTTCAGTTAAAATATGATTTAGAAATGTCATGTATATCCTGGTTGAATAATAGTAGCAAGATCTTAGTACAAATGTCATCATTATTCTGTCTAAATATAGTTAATATCAATTATGGCAGGTATCACAGCTACGAGTGCTGTTTGATCAATCTTGATATGGAGTGTGTGGATGCAGCTATCCGGTAGCTAGTACAAATGTGATTATTATTTTGTCTAAACATAGTTAATATCAATTATGGCAGGCATAATAGCTTCAAGTGCTGTTTGATTAAGCCTGACATGGTGTGTGTGGATGCAGCTGTGTCTGGCAGCTGTTGTATGTTGCCGTTTTTGTCTCTGGAAAGCAGTCGGTTGTGGCTAGTGATCAAGGTTTGTGTATTAAGAAGAGACATTTGGTGTTTTAGGGGTAGGGGTGGATAAAACTGTGATTTGGGATATTTTGGTAGAGAATAGTTTGTTTATACATCTGCTGAGTGAGAGGCGGGAAGGCTGGAAGAATATGTTATCTCTTGTTGTGGCGGCTTGTTGGGAGTTTTTTTTTTTATCTATTTGTTCTCCGTTCTTTTCCTGGCTGCTGCCTTGCTGAAAGGGAGGGAATTTAGGCTTAAAGTTGCAGTGAAGAGAAGCTTTGCTTCAGATGCATCGCGAGCCTCTGGTATGCAATGCACAGACACACTAACAGAAACAGATGCTCCCAGGTTGCTATGGTAACGGAGACAGAGTGACAGCAATAAAAAAAAAATATATATATATATATATATATATATATATATATATATATATATATATAATAAAAGGGCTGTTTCAAACCACGTGTACACATATTGATGGTCTTCCAACCCTTCATTTAGCTCATTAAGTTGATTCTTGATAAAAAATATAAATAATAATAATAAGCTCAATTTTATATTTAAAATGTATTTTGGTCCAAACACATTAAGGACTTACATAAGAGTGGAAGTCTGAGTTATTGTGAAAGACTAAGAGCACTTGGTCTTGTGAATAACCCTTTGCAGTGGTCTGGGAGGTGGGCTTGCTCGGACATGTTGAGCATATGTGGATAGCTGATTCTAAGGGTATTTGGGGTTGCTGGGAAGTGCTAGAGAGTCATAATATTTTCTTCATGGAAATATCTATGGGAATTGAAGGTATGTTGAGTGGTTCACTGGCAGAGTGGCCACTGCATGGAACACACTGGTAGAATGGAACAGGACAAATATTGGTTTGGATATTTTAAGAACAGCTTGGAAACACACAACATAGGTCCATAGGTTCATAGGTAAGTACTAGGCTATCTGCCCGAGGGCATTTGTAAGCCTAGCCAGAATGTATTGGCTTTCACCACCCCCTTAGATTAGTTCCCTGTGCCTCTGTCCACCAGAGCTATTAGTTGCCTGTGCATCTGTCCAGCAGAGCCACTGCAGTGATCCCCGGGGTACATTTTCTGTTTCCCATCCACTTGTCAAGGTTTCTCTTGAGGAGTGTTAGTGAGGGACTCTGCCTTATGTAGATTGGAATCCTGTTCCAAAGCATGCAGAGTCTCTGGGACAGGAATCTATCCCTCCAGCAAGTCCTTTTTATTGTTGTGGTGAGGTTTAGATCCCTAGAGCTTATGGCTCTCGGGATTTTTTTTTTTTTTTTTTTTAGTTGGAGCATGTCCATCAATTCTGGGTTGGACATGGCCTTGTATGTCCGGCAGAGATCACCTCTGAGTAAGTGGTATGCAACTGAGCACAGCTAGAGTTTCTTCAGTCAGGCTGCATAGGGCATCAGTTTGAGGCTAATAATCCTCTTGGTGAGGTACTTCTGTGGTCTTTCCAGCTGTTGCAGGTGTCTTGTAAGGTACATCCCAAATGGGGCTTTGTACTCTATGATGGGTCTGATGAGTGATGAGCAGAGGGGCACAATAACTTCTTTTGTTCTAGATGTGAACCCTTTTGTGATTAGGTGGGCCACATAGAAGGATTTTCTAACCACCTTGACAATATGATTATCAAAAGAGAGATTACTATCTACTTGGGTCCCCAGATCCCTTATTACATTTTCTGTATTTAGGGGACTACTACGTATGTGGTAGTTTGTGGATACTTTGTTTTTTACAAAGGGAATGACTATGCACTTTTTGGCATTTAGCTTGAGGCCATGATTTTGACACCAGGTATCCGTCTCAGTGAAACCCTTCTGGAGGATGTCTGTATTAGCCGGAGAGTCAGTTATGGCCCCCAGTTTTCAGTCATCTGTGAACTTGGTCAGCTATAGTCCTCCTGTGCTTGTCTGTACCTCTGAGAAGAATTTACTGAGCAGGAGGGGTCCCAGGACTGAGCCCTAGGGGACACAACATGTAACCGGTTTAGAGTTGGACCTAGAGCCTGCAACTCTCACCATGAGGGTTCTATGCATGAGCCAGTTGGCAACCCATCTCGTGACATAGGGTTTTCTGTTCAGGCCAGTAAGCTTGTCTATCATACCAGAATGGGGAATGGTGTCAAAAGCCTTTGTGAGGTCTAGTTAGGCTGTGTGGACCTCCTTTCTTTCATCTAAAGCCTTGGTAACTGTCTCAAAGAAGTCCACCAGGTTTAAGAGGCATGATCTGCCCTTAACAAAGCCAAATTGGGTAGGGTCCAATGTTTTGAGGTTCCCAATGTCTCTGTTAATGAGTTCCATGATGAGCGCTCCATAGCCTTGCAGACTAGGCTAGTCAGGCTTGTAGGGCGAGAGTTCCCGGGGTCCGTAGTGGCTTCACCTTTCTGGAGAACAATAATTGTTGCTGTGCGCTACTCTATGGGTACATAGCCTGTAGAGAGGCTGAATTTGAATAGTGTGTTTAGGTGAGGGGTTAGTTCATTTTAGAGTTTGTGTAAGACAGCCTGGGACACCATCCAGTCCCATTGAAGCTGTGTTTTTGGCTTTGGATAGGGCTGTTTTAACCTGTGTGTCAGTGATTGCTAGGGCTCTACATTCTTTGGTTATGGTTATGGGCCCTTTAGGGGTTGAGAGGGGGTGAAGCTTGCACTAAACCTGTCTGCCAGAATGCTGTTAATATCAGTCAGTTCAGTGTGTTTTGTGCCATTCTGCACTAACTCAGAGCAGATCTGAGAGGTTCCACTTAGGTTCTTGACATAACTAAAGAAAGCGTTGTGGTTATCTTTGGAGTCCTTGGCAATTTTTCTTTCAAAGCTAGCCTTGGGTGATTTTATGAGGAATCATAGTTTCTTGCTGATACTGATCAGGGATGTCTTTCCTTCTTGGAATTTTACTCTTTTCTATACTAGTTTCCTCCTATTGTATAGCTTGCTTATAGCAGGGGTCCACCAGACTGGTTTCCTTTTCTTGGGGGAGTGAGTCTTGGTTTTACTTGGGATAGCATGATCCATGCATTCTTGCAGGTGCTCATAGAGTGCCTTTGTATTAAACATGAACTAGTGAATGGTATTCTGGCAAAACTGGATGGGTATTGTTGCCCATGCTTGAAGTACTGATGTGTGTGTATGTACGGATGGAAATATACTTATAACAAATAAGAAACTAGAAAGGGACACATAATTCAAAGTCTATGGACTGTATAAACATGCATGGAAGGAGCTAATAATAAAAATAAGCATTACAGCTTGTGGTCTTTCAAATAACTAAGCAACAGCCAAAAAAAAAAAACACAATAGTTATGTAATGTATGATTTTAGTAAATCTAGGCATAAAATATATAATCGTCATGTAAGATGAAGCAGTCTGCTGAATTTAGATATTAAAGACAGGATTTAATAACATGAGCTTGTGTATAACAACACTACTGTCTTAACTTGTCATAAATGACATACACTACATTGCACATCAAGGGGAAGCATGATGATTTTCTTTTATAAGTAAATATGCATAACAAGTCATGTAGTTCCTTTAACTTGAATTGTAGTTTTTGTAACCCATCTTGACCATATACAATACTTAAGTGGTTACCAAGGTAACTAATGTTTATACATGGCATTAAACTGACAAAGTTGTTCAAGAAAAATAATAGAAGCCTGAACATGAAATGTCACAGAATGTAACAATCATATTCTGAACAAATAGTATTAAACTGACAATAGACAGTCAGTTTAATAACATGAACTTGTGTATAATAACACTACTGTTTTAACTTGTCATAAATGACATACACTATATTGAACATCAGGAGGAAGCGTGATGATTTTCTCATATAAGTAAATGTGCATAACAAGTCGTATAATTGCTTTAACTTGAATTGTGGTTTAGTAACCTATCTTGACCATACATAATAATTAAGCTGTTACCAAGGTAACTAATGTTTTATACATGACATCAAACTGACAAAGTTGTTCAAGGGAAACAATAGAAGCCTGAACTAGGAATGTCACAAAATGTAACAATCACATTCCAAACAAATAGTATTAAATTGACAATAATCACTCAGTTTAACCTTTTCTGATTACACAAAATAGAATGTTGCCATTTAAATATAAAATCTTTCAGTAAATGCCATAAAATGGCAATTTATGACTATGGAAAGAGAACTTGGTGGGATTACATCAAGGATCAGCTCTGAGCCCTTTCTTATTTGCAATGGTGATGGACAGGTTGACAGACGAGATCAGACAGGAGTCCTCGTGGACTATGATGTTTGCAGATGACATTGTGATCTGTAGTGAGAGTAGGGAACAGGTGGAGGAGACCCTGGAGAGGTGGAGATATGCTCTAGAGAGAAGAAGAATGAAGGTCAGCAGGACTAAGACAGAATATATGTGTGTGAATGAGAGGGAGGATAGAGGAATAGTGAGGATGCAGGGAGTAGAGGTGGCGAAGGTGGATGAGTTTAAATACTTGGGATCAACAGTTCAGAGTAATGGTGAGTGTGGAAGAGAGGTGAAGAAGAGAGTACATGCAGGATGGAGTGGGTGGAGAAGAGTATCAGGAGTAATTTGAGACAGATGAGTACTAGTAAGAGTGAAAGAGAAGGTCTATAAGAGGGTAGTGAGACCAGTTTTGTTTTATGGGTTGGAGACAGGGGCACTGACAAAAAGTCAGGAGTCAGAGCATGACGTGCCAGAGCTGAAGATGTTAAGATTTGTCCTGGGTGTGACGAGGATGGACAGGATTAGGAATAAGTATATTAGATGATCAGCTCAGGTTGGAAGGTTTGGAGACAAAGCCAGAGAGGTAAGATTATGTTGATTTGGACATGTGCTAAGGAGGGATGCAGAGTATATTGGGAAAAGGATGCTAAGGATGGAGCTGCCAGGTAACATGAAAACGGGAAGGCCTAAGATAAGGTTTATGGATGTGGTGAGAGAGGACATGCAGGTGGTTGGTTTGACAGAGCAAGATGCAGAGGACAGGAAGAAATGGAAAGAATTGAACCGATGTGGCGACCCCTAAAGGGAGTAGCCAAAAGAAGAAGAAGAAGAAGAAAGGGAACTTGTAATCATTAGTCACAATAAGTTAATTTGTTGTTTTTAACCTATAATTTCACTCATTTTATAATAAGAAATGACAGATATGAAAATCCTTATGTGTAGGAAATGGGGGAAGAGGGATGCACTGATAATTAAAATGCACTTTCATCAATGTACACATAAAACAAACTTGATACTTTAAATAAGTTAGTAACAAACAATGTGATTACTTAAATGCTGGCAAACAATGAAATATAACTTCTGATATATCCATTAAAATACATTATATTATAAACATTAGGTATAAATAGTATTACCATCTATTTATATTAAGTCATAAGTTTTGAAAGACTTCATCAATAAGGGTGAATATGTTAAATAACTGTGTGCTATAATCTTTTACTGAGGTTTTATATATAATACATCCTACTTTACTATGATTGAATTGCTTGTCATCTATCTTTCATGTAAATATTAATTGCTTTTACAATAAATAGACATTTATATTGTATTAGAATTCTGTCTAATCTACAATAGTACTATATCTGCTCAAAATAATATAAATATTGCTTATTCCTATAACAAATATTCTCCATATGATGATTCAATTTATGGAGCTCAGTTGTTCTGGATTGGCAAGATATGAGTGATAATCTGATGATCTTAGGTTTTATCCATCAGATTAGGAATGATTTTCATTCCATGGCTAGTGCGGATCTTAGTTTTGTTAACATTTATTAATTTAAATTTATTTCACAAAGACATTTTTAGTATGCTTGACCAAAACATTACTTTACTGGTAAACACTCAAAGTATAAAACTGATAATTTCCTTTAAAAGCTCAAACATATATTTTATAGTTATCAGAGGAAAATGTTTAATAGCCACAATAAAACAAAAAAATACATAGTCTAAATAACCTAAGATGGGTTTAACTTTATTATCTTTAAATACCAATGGCTTAAACAATCCTAGCAAGAGATCAAATCTACTGAAATATTTAAAATTGAACAAAGCACAAATTGTCTTCCTTCAAGAAACTCATTTCAAAATATATGACAATTACAAATGGAATCCTAAGGAATATATGATATTGGTGCAATCCACTTATAAGACAAAGACAAAAGGAGTAACAATTTTATGGAAAACAAATGTGATTAACCCAGAAATCATTTATATGTATAAAGATAAAGAAGGCCTTATGGCATTAGTAATAGTTAAATATAATAACAGAATATGGACCCTAGCCAATCTATACTGGTTCCCAGGCATTGGAACAGGAACTGTAAAAAACAATTAGATGTCATTTCCAGTAATTATAAAAGCAACTTAATATTAGGTGGAGATTTTAACTGTATATTTGATATTTCTGAAACTACAAATAAAAGACCACTGCATACATCTGTTGTATCAAAAGCTTTAAACAAGTGGGTAGAATCATTTCATCTTGTAGATACTTTCAAATTTAAAGAAGATAAATCTTTGTTGTTTTCCCATCAAGATCACAAATTTGGTACCCAAACTAGAATAGATAAAATATTTGCTGCCCATGACTTACACACTAAAATCATCAATTTCTCAGTCACTCCCTGCCCTTTTTCAGACCACAGTTCATTGATACTAAAACTTCAAAATGGGTACAAACCATTAATCTTTAACTCCAGAATTCCAGCATATATAACTAAAACTAAAGAGTTTAAACCCTGGTTATTATCTGAATTACAGTTCTTCTTAGATATTAATTACACCACAGAGATAAATAAAATAATGACATGGGACTCATTAAAAACTTACTTATATGGTAAAACCCTAGTGTGGTATAAAACAATCAGAGAAAGGGATTTTGAATTATTAGATCTGCAATCCAAACATTTTGTCAATAAAAGCTGAAAAAAAATCAAAATCATTTGGAGATGAAAAAGAAAGAAGTATTAAACAATAAATACAACAAAATTCTATAACATAAAACTAGTTTAGCTTTAGAAAAACTAAAAACTAATACCTTGGCCACTTTTCCCAAATATCCGCATCATTTATCCACAAGAATCAAAATACAATCAAAAGCTAATAACATTTAAAGTATCTTCCATGAAAAGAAAGTGAAAAATGTCTTGGATATAGGTGACATTCTTAATGCCTATAGAAATCACTATATGGAATATTTCCAAAAAGAAAATATACATATCAATCAATTAAATCTAGATGAAAAATGTTCTAATATAAAAAAAAATACCAGAAAAATTAAAACTAGACCTGCAAGCACTGATATCCTACAAATAAATTACAGATACAATAAAAGAGAGTAAAAATAATAAAGCTCCATTTATAGATGGCATAATTATGGAAATATATAAACTTTTTCCTTCAACGATATTATCCCTTTTCCATAAAACCCTATTAGAAATTTAGTCACAGGCTTTGATACCACCCTCTTGGAGATATTCCTTAATCACACCAGTCCTAAAGGAAAACAAATCCCCAAATCTCTGTATCTCATATAGACCTATATCATTATTAAATAATGACTATAAGATATGCATGACTATATTAACTAACAGAATGAAAATACCACTATCCAAAACAATAAATAATGATCAAATTGGATTTATATATCATAGGCACACACATGACAATATTAAAAGGAGAATTTCTCTTATAGATTATGTTAATAAAGAAAATAAAAAAAAACACTCATAACTGGCTTAGATATAGAGAAAGCCTTTGATTCCATAAAATGGGACTATTTATTCAAAATCCTAAAGCTATTTGAATTTCCTGCATCCTTTGTTCAGCTTCTGAAGTATATATATATATATATATATATATATATATATATATATATATATATATATATATATACACAAATAATTTAGTGTATGTCAAGTTAGGTCCTTTTACCTCTGAATTTATACATATAAGAAAAGGCACTAAACAAGGAAGTCCCATGTCACCGATTCTATTTGCTCTGGCTATTGACAGATTTAATTCATAACAATATAAAAATAAAAGGAATAGATGTTTATAAACAATACAATTCTAAAGTAATGTAATTTGCTGATGACATATTACTAACATTATCTAATACAAAGAGACATTAGAAGAATTAGATATATTAATTGAAAAATTTTACATGACTTCAGGACTCCATTTCAATAAATCAAAATCAAAATTTTTATTTTTAAATAAAAAAATAACTGCAGACTAAGGAGGATCACATAATAGGGAAACACAAATCTACCTTAAAAATATCTAGAAATTGAATTATGCAAGGATAATAATGAATTAGTCTCAAAAAACTACAATAATATCATCAATACAATTAAAATCTCTGTGGAAAAATGGAACAAAATAATAGTAACATTTGAAGATAGACTACAGTTAATAAAAATGGTTTTACTGCCCAAGATCCTATATATAGCTTTGGCAATACAACTGTTACCAGAAAGGAATATACTTAAAGAAATAAATTCATGCCTAATAAAATTTTTTTGGTTTCCCAAAAGAAACAGAATAGCTTTAATACATCATAGCAGACCATGGAAACAGGGAGGATTAAACGTTCCTGATATCGAAACATATATAAAAGCATCAATATCTAAAACAATCTCAGATTGGATAATGCAAAATTACTCTGCAAATTGGAAAGAATTACTAACTGGAATATCAATAAATGAATTTGATTTACAAAAAAATTCAAATAGATAAAAACAATTTGCCATGGCACATATTATGTATTAGTATGCAATGTAACATAACTAAACCCACTAAAACTTGTATGATTAATTATTACATTGACTCATTTAGGAAATGTATTAATGTAAATATAGGTTTAAAAATCTGGTTTGATCTTTTAACACCATTTATAGTCACAAAGAACTTTAAACATAAAATATATAGAGAAATTATTAATTCATGGGAACAGAAATTATTTGTTTTTTGGCTCCAATGTATCAAAGAACTAAAAGTTCTAGATATGCAAGTAAGAAAAACAACTTACAAAATTCCACAACAGGACTGGCTAACTTTACAGAGTATTCTGTCATATTCACAAGATTTAAGTAGAATAATTAACAATTCTTCATTTAAAGAAATACATATATGAAATCATATATAATGACTGACATGGGAAACAGTATTTCAAAATTTTACAAAATATTGATAAACTATAAAACAAAACCCAAAACCTCATATTGAAAATATATAACAAAAGAACACTCAATACAATTAACTGAAGATATTAAAACAAATATCTTATTATTGATAAAATATACATCCTTTACACAATACCGGAAAGTTTTTAATTGAAGATGCATCCACAGAGCATTCTTAACCCCAGATAGAATCAGTAAAATGAGTTCTTCCATAAAATGAATATGTTGGAAATGTGAGCAAGTACACAATGCAGATTGGAACATTTTCGTTGATTGTGTTAAAATTGAGCCATTTTGGAATGGTATTAATAACTTTCTACAATCTTTATTCAATGAATCATTTTATTTAACTAAAGGTCATGTATTATTTAATGTGAACAAAGGTCCTCATTTGAATAGGTCAAACATGTATCTAGTATAGACTATACTTGCAATTTCAAGGAAGTGTATAACAAGAAGACAGAATACAACCACAATACCAATTTTGGAAGACTTCTACAGCCTACTGAAGACCACAGCATTATTGGAAATTAAAATTAAAAAACTAAGAATTTATTCAAAGCCATTTATCAACAACCCTTGGGGAAAAGTCTTATCATTGATTGACACTATACAATACTTGATCAGACACTCTGATAATAGATTGGACATACTAATAAAGTAACTGTATACATTAAGATCTGTTATAGTGTCAGGCTAATGTAAATAGTGTACATAGTTATTTAAGATATGTATAAATACTATGGAATTCATTCAAATATATTTGAAAAATAAAAATAATTGAGAAAAAAGTAAACTGTGAAGCAGAAGGAGATTCTGCTTCTTGTTCTACTGGTGATGCAGACCATAGAAAACCTGTGCCAGTGAAACCATTTCCAACGTTTCAATGGAAATGGTTGAAAGAATGGAAAAAAGCCCAAGAGTTAACTAGAAGAATTGAGAGTACATTGAAAATGAAGCAGAGACAGGATTTTGGAAATGGAGATGAACAGGAATAAAATCAGTAAAATGGAAATTAATAAACGTGGTATTACAAAGCATTGATTATATTTGTGAAACATGACAGAAGAAGAAAATCTGGAAATATTGGACTCTTTTGGACTTTGTTAAACTTGTTTGGGACTCTAAAACATATGCCCTACTTTATTTCATGAATGTTCGAAAAAGTACTTAAGAGAGGGGAAGAGGAGAGAGAAAGTAAACTGTAAGTTAAATTCATTTTTTCTTAATAGTACTATTTTATAGTGCATGCTTTTCTTTGCATGCTGTAAAGTTTTCTTGGTTATTTTTTTAAATGCCTTATTTGGTTTTAACAAGTCCGTCAACATTTAAAACAGTGTATAACAAGATAAATGATAACTATTTACAAACACCCATAATGAAAATGTTAATATATTCTTAACCATTAGTACATTTCCAGTAAATTGTTGAGCTTTAGCCAAGATATGTACTGATGAGTTATGTTTAAAGTTCTCATTCTTATAGTTGACAGCTCATTTTTACAGACAGTCTTAGCTAGGCACACAAATTCACCAATTGCTAATTCAGTTTAACATTTACATGTTTTTGTTATATTTTTTCTTGCAATGGCAAGTATTTCCCAAAGAACTGGGGCATTAAATAGTTTCAGAGTAAAAACAGAAAAAAAAACCCCATCAAGAAACAGGTTTATTGTAAGCGTTGGTTGTTCAACATGAAAGCACTCACTTCTTTGTAATAAATTGCTGATTTTATCATATAGCCCAGCCATGTATGCTGTCCCTTGATATTTTTTTACATTTGCTTTTTACTATTGAGACTGCTTAATTTTCACAGTGGCTGGTTTTGTTTATATCAAGGAGTCAGCAATAAGGCAATTGTCTGACCACAAAGCCTGAGAAAAATTTCTAAAACAACTCCAAAAGGAAGTCACCAACTTACAATCCATTATCACGTGTAACCAATCAACATTAACAATAAACCATTTTCACAACTAAATAAAATGTTATTTTTAAATTCTACAGGAAAGTCAGCATCCTTACTTTATTGGAAAATCTATACATGGAAATTTCTGCATAGAGTCTTACACCTCATAAAATTACACAAATATATAAAATAGGTAAAATGAAATGCTGGAGGTGTAAGACTCTATGCAGAAATTTCCATGTATAGATTTTCCAATAAAGTAAGGATGCTGACTTTCCTGTAGAATTTAAAAATAACATTTTATTTAGTTGTGAAAATGGTTTATTGTTAATTTTTGTTAACAAGTTTCAGATTGTCATATCTGGGGTAACAAATCCAGTTCTAATAATGTTGTATATAATTGATAAATATATAATTGTAAATATGACTTCCTCTTGGTTGGCCCACTATTAACAGTAGAGAATAGATCCAGGATTTTTGGAGCAAGTTTTGCTTGAAGATCTAGTGATTTTTTTATTTAATCCTGAATATATTATTTATAGGTATATATATCTAACCAGGCTCTTTGCTCTATGCTATATCTTGCTATTAAATATTCAACAAAATGTATTTTGTTTCCATTAATAAACTGATGTCAAAATATTAGGTTACTATTCTTGAAAGCTGTCATTGTATTTGCATTAAAAGATACTAAGCATCCATTAGTGAAAGCAATGGGGAATACTAGGATTAGTAATTCATTGACTAAGTAATCTGAATTCATAAACATTTTAAAGATTGAAAGGATTTGGTTAATAAAAGGCATAAAAGTAAACTTGTATCTTTCATTCAGAACAAAATATTTTAGAGTTCAGTAGAATACATTGATGCCCAGTTTCATATAAGAATCTATTATAAGTTTGTTGTTGTCCATTAATATTTCTCATGTAAAGATTTCCAACAGGAAATGTGAAAAATCTAGCCACAATAATATTATTTTAATAATTACAACATTAGTGTCTAGCTCAATGCTTGGAAACACAATGCCACCTGTCTCCCAGCTTTTGTCATGCCAGTCTAAAGATATCCTTGTTTTTTTTAGGTTACCATAAGATTTTAAGTAAGGTAGAATTTATTTTTCTTATAATTTTTGGGGGGAGGGTTAACGATTGACTATAGTATAAAATGTTTGGTAAAATTATCATTTTAATCATGATAAGTCTACCTTTCATTGTAAAGAATATCTTATTCCAACTGTCTGTTAACATTATGATTTTATCTAAGTTTTTATAGTTTATAAATATGGAGTCTTTGTTTTTAGATTCAATAGTGATACATAAATATTTAATATCAGAATTTTCCCAGTTAAAATGTTAGATTTTTAAAAAGTTTTTTTTTTTGTTTTTGTTTATAAGCAATGTATTAGTTTTATTATGATTAAATTTCAAGCTTGAAACCTTTTCAAAGTAATCCAAGGTTTGAGTATATGTTCTAATGTGTGTTCTATGTCATTATACTATTGATGAAAGATTGTGGCTCCTTCTTCACAGTGACTTCTTGAAGTGTTGCCTTAAAATGACTCATTTTCATTTGATATTTTCAAGATGAAGTTTTGACAGAAAACACTTAAAAAAGATCTGATTTTTGTTCACCGGTCTCAATAGTTTACAGTTCTTTAATGTACCTTTTTTAGAAGTTTTTTTAGGGCAATTAAAAATTAAATTCTATCAAAAATGTATAAGAGAAGTAGAGCAAAATTCTTGTGCTGTTAACTACTTGTCATCTTGGCCATGCCACCTTCCTCAGTTATTTTTGTGTGTAATGAGGATACTAATGTAAACAGGTGATGCTGTTTTTTTCCCTTTCTCCCTTCTTCTCTCTTTTTCCTTTTTCGGTTTTAAGAAATGTATGCACTGCAATATAAAAAAAGTCAGGTTAAAAGAGCATGGCACAGGAAATGTAGTGTGCTTTTTCTCATTCTTGTGTAGGGAAATGACTGGATTAAAGCCCTTAGCTTGATCTGGTAACAAGTTTTAAGGCAAAGCAAGTACATGAAAAAGAATATTTAATACCATAAGGCTTTTTTTTAGCAAATAAATGTATGCTTAGTCACAGTTCTGTACCTGGTTCTCATGTTTCCAGGAGATAATCTGATAAAGAGAAATGACTAGGAGATAATATTCTATGAAATCCTTCAAGTGTTTACTCAGCTGGCAGAACTATAAAGATAAGACAAAACAAGACACTACTTGGTTGAAACACAAGCTGCACCATGCATCTTTGAATGGATAAACTTTATTTTAGGTTAACTCAGGTCTGAGAGTGTGGCTTTCAGTCTGATACATATGTTCTTATTAGGAGGGTAAAACTTCAACATTTGAAGATATATGCAGTTTTGTGCATTATTATTAATTTAATAGGTATTGGGGGTTTTTTTTTTTTTTTGAGGTATTTCAATAAACAAAAATTGGCTAAAATGGATATGACAAGAAACAACTGTATAAAAGATCAACCTGCCAAATAATATATGCATGTAACACAAAAGCTGGAACTAGACATTTAAGAAAAAAGATGTTTGACATAAAAAGTGGTAATAATAACTTTCTAATACAATGATGTTTTCTGTATTGTCTTTAAATGTCAGTGGTATCACAAAAAAAGTAGTGATCTATATAAAAAATGTAGGGTGCAAATTGTTATGCTACCAGAGACACACTTGGAAAGAACTGAACATGTGAATTTGATACAGAAAGATTTTCAGGATGGCTATTCAGCAGAATACCTGTGACAAAGGATGGTAGATTTGTAGTACGACGGGGCTACTGGCAAGGGAGGAGGATTACACTGGCATGTATTTATATTCCATCTAAAACTGTTATAATGGAGCTTAAGAAAATTCTGGGAGAAATAATCAGCTTTCAGCAAAGAATATTACTTACAGGTGGGGACTGTAATTTGCTTTGCAACAGTGAAGATGTGTCTGGAGGGCCCAGAAGGGAAAATATAACAAAGGATGGTAGATTATTGAAGAAATTTATGAAAATACTTGGCATGGAAGATCTGAATTCAGTACTAGAAGTTCGGAGTGAATTTACATATTATGCCCCAAGATACAAAAACTATGTTAGGCTATACAGAGTTTACATTTGACAGGAACATGTACATTTAATTGAATGTCTTGATACACACCCTATAGCTATTTCAGATCATACCCCAATAATAACTAAAATAAAAACACAGGGTAATGAAATAAGAATGAGACACTGGTGCTTTGCCACCTATCTGTTGAAAAGAGAGGAATTTAAGGAATGGGCAGTGGAAATTATTCAGGAGCTATAAGAGAAGATAGACATTTCTTCTGAAAATATAGCTAGGGAGTGGAATAAAATTAAAGTGGAGTTTAAAAATTGGGTGGAAATAAAAGAAAGGGAGATATGGTTTAGAAGTAACAAGAATTATTTAGAGGGACTGACAAAGGTTAAAGTATTGCAAAATAGGGTGAATCTCACAGAACAAAAAGAGGAGCAACTGCAGAATGCTAAAAAGAAAATAAGGAATTATCTCAATAATATCCATGAGTTTAGAAATATTGCTGTTAAACAACTGTTTTTTTTCTAATAACTAGAGTACAAAAACTTCTAGCACAAAGACTCTGGCTACAGAAAGTAGTAAGGGCTGTCACCAAGCTTAGGGAGCCTATAACAAGGAAAATAACAAGAGATCCTGTAGAAGTATTAGAAATATTTTAGAAATTTTATGAAAATCTGTATAAAAAAGAGAAATATGGAAATTAGGACAAGGTACAAATGGAAATGTTTATGGAAGAATGAAATATGCCAAGGTTAGAGGTGACAAGGCTCAATTACTAATAGTATAGGAGTGGCTGAGATAAAAATGGTGATGGATAACCAATATACAGGAAAGTCCCCAGGAATAGATGGTATTCCTGTAGAAGTTTGAAAGGTAGGAGGGAAAAAAACTGATAAAGATCTGGAAAGTTTTATTTAACAGTATTTAAGAGGAGGAGGAAAAGTACCAACATCCTGGAAGAAAGCGATGGTAGCTGTAATACCTAATATGGGTAATGCTCCATCAGATTCAGCTTCATACAGGCCCATTTCAATTCTAAACCTTGATTATAAAGGGCTTATGTCTACAATAGCTATAAGAATGGCAAAAGGGATACCATTATTGATAGATATGTATCAGTGTGGTTTTGTGGAGGGGATGCAACCATCTAACATTAACAGAACACTGGTGATCCAGAAGGAAGCATAATGCAAGAAAATACCACTGTTGTTGGTGGGTCGTGATGCAGAGAAAGTATTTGACAGACAAAGCTGGGACTTTATGAGCAGGGCAATGGAAGCATTTGCATTTCCTGATAAAATTATAAGGCTGATTACAAGGATATATGATGGATCAGAGGTGAAAAGTGAAGTGGGAGGGTTCCTCTCTGATAATATTTGCTTGAGCAGAGGAACCAGACAGGGGTATCATCTTTCCCATTTGTTATTTGCATTATATTTAGAACCACTGGCAATGAAAATAAGGGACTCAGACATTCAAGGATATAATTGGTATGGTAGTCAAGAAAAGCTGACTCTGTTTACAGATGATATTATTTTATACCTGATAAAACCAGAAAAAGACATTGCAGTATTGTGGAACATTTTAAACAATTTCAAATCTTATCAGAATACAAAATTAATGAAGCTAAAACAAAGGCAATAGTGGTAAATTATGTACCCAAACATGCATTGATTCAGCAATGGAGACATGATAAAATGAAGTATTTAGGAGCATGGATTAAAAATGATTCCAGTGTGGCAGTTAAGGATATGTGGGAAGAGACTAAACAAAAGATAATACAAAAAATGAGAAACTGGAAGCTCTGTTATATGGCTAGTAAGATACAAGCAGTTAAAATGTTTTCAGTCCCTTTAATCTTATACACAGGTCAGGCATATTTTTATCAACCAGAGGAGAAGCTGTGGATGGCAATTAATAAAGAGCTCAAGAATTAAGGGGAAGACGGCAAGAGTCAAGTGGGATAAGCTGATTCTTCCAATAGAACAAGGCAAATTGGGATTGCCCAATTTGAAGGGCTATTTCAAAGCTGACAGAAGTAGAAACCTATAATTCAAAGTGGAAAGTGATGATGATGAAACAGGGGTGAAGCTCAAGAAACAAACAGAGATTGGGATTTTGGATGCAGGCCTTTAAGGAGAATAACAATAATCATGCAGAATATTATATCCATAAAGTACCAAAAAGTATTCTGAGAACTAAACCAGCACGGGAATGGAGAAATGAGATTCTGCAGATAGAGATGACTGCAATTAGGGATACAGACAATTGGCAAAAGGGGGATGAAATTTATTGGAGAAAACTGGCAAAGGAACCAATGTATTGGGAGCAAATAAGTAGAGAGGGAAAGGTAATAGAATGGGAAGGAGCCAAGAATTTATTTGGACTGCATGTTAGAGATTTCCTTCCCTAGCAAGGATTGATATCAAGAGTATAGACAAACAGAAAGAAATAGGGGGTTCAACAAAGTTAAATGTTTTACTGCATTCTTAATGCCGTTTTCATTGCTTGACAACACTTTAATATTGTAATGTCCTTCTTTGTTTTAGTTTCATTCTTTTAATTTATTTCTTCTTTCTGTTGCTGACCATTTCTGCAATTTCTTTCTCTGTTTTAAAACATTCACATCCTCTATTGCAATGCTTCAAATCACATATTAGTGTTTACAATTAATATTTTCACTTTATTTTCACCAGTGTTTTATTCATTTTACTTTTCAAAGCATTTAATTTTCATCCACTGTAATTGCTTTAATTTCTTTATCTGTTGGTTCTATTTTAGTTCACAAATTACTATGCTCTCAATTGGTTTCATCATTTTCACATGCATTTTCAGTTTGCTTATGAACACAAATTATAAATAACCTATTTTTGTACATCGATTACTTTTTGTTTAACAGTTTTGTTCTGTGGACCCTCTGTCACCATATTGTGAACTAGCACTAAATGTTTACCAGAACCATAAAGATGGGGTTCTGGCGTGTAGCTCGCAAGACATTTCCCTGTGAGCTACATCGCTGAAACCAAATGGCTGCAGCAGAACTTTGCCGTAGTGCAATATGGCTGAAAAGCATAGCCGCTGCAGCCGTAATCTATGCATGGAAATTTTATACCTGGTGGCAATCCTTACAGACAACTGTCTGGCTGTATTCATGCAGAGACAGCTGTACTGGATGTGTAACACATTCCTTATTCTCATTCAAGGAATGCATTTATTTAATTATTTATTTATTTTGTTGAATACAGCTGGACAGCGGTTTGTAAGGATCGCCACCAGGTATAAAATTTCCGTGCATAGATTACGGCTGCAGCGGCTATGTTTTTCAGCCATATTGCACTACGGCAAAGTGCTGCTGCAGCCATTTGGTTTCAGTGATGTTTTCAATTATCCCAGATATCATACTGTCTCTCCATTAATGTTAATAACACTCTGCCCGTGTCACCATTTATTTTCAATTAATTTGAAAGAAAATAAAATATTTTCCCCTTTCTATACATTGCTCTTATTCTTTACTCTTTTAATAGTGTGGCAAACCTATTTAAAATATTCCATCAAGTCATGCTTTTCAGCAATAAGTGTTCTGAACTGTGCCATCAAATTTCTTTATATATTCATGTTAACAATAACAAAAAAAAGATTAAGGTGCAGTGTTACTCCTTGCTTTACACTGTTGCGAAAAAAAAAGCTTTCTAAGTAAAGCAATGGACTCAAAATATAAGCCACAATCATTGGCTCAAATGCTGCAAAGACTCTGCTTCTTGTGTCTTAAACCCCAATGCACGATAATATTTCCCCTGAATATCATGTGCATTTACCATATTCTTCATGTTGGATTTTATTCTGATCACAAGTCTCAGTTTTTTATTTGGCATAGTATCTGACTTCTGTTTTTTGCCATTCCAAAGTCATTCATTCATTCCACTGGAAAACATTCACTTATTTTCGGCACTGTATTGCCTTGCTGTTTCTTCCTAGTCAGACACTTTTGTGTTTCCTCCAAACACAACATTAAAGTTTCAGCCTCGGATACAGCTGAAGTATTCCCGGTGATACCATTACGTCTTCATTCTACTCTTCAGACAGACTCCCCTGATCACATTATTTCATAACATCTCTTCTTGTTGAAATAATGTCATCAATTGACTCTTTCTCAAGAACTGCGGTGCTGGTGCTGTGGTAGCATTGTTGCCTCACAATAAGACGTTGTCTTCTTCAATTCTCAACTAAAGCATCTTCTGTGTGGAGACATGCATGAATGGGCATACCTTTGTTGAAGGTTGTGCATCAGTGCTGGCAACTCGGCATGTAATAATCTACTGCCGATCATTAGCGGACCGGAGTTCCGCTGTGGTGACCCCTAACCAGGAAAAGCCGAAAGACCCAACAACAACTTGACTCTTTCTCATGCCTTACTTGCAACAGTGTTTTGTCATCTAAACTACCAGAAGGCATTATTGTTATCTGAATGTTTCCATTAATGGTAATACTCAGTTATCTCAATGTCTACATCTCCTGCGGTTGCATACACCCTTTGTCTTTCATCTTATATGTTTCATCTGTAGTCTTCCCTACTCAAAACAGCAAGAGAGTTCTTCCTACTCATAAATCAAATTGTTCCTAAAAACTATGAGTAGCACTTCAGGTCATCACTGAAAATAAACTGTAGGTCTAAGTGAGACTAACCAAGCCAAGACAACAAAACAAAACAAAAAGAAATAAAAAAATAATGACACGCAATCATTTATCTAAACCATGAATGTCATATTTCAGAAAAGACATTTTCCCTTTCCAAACTGAAAAGACACTGTAGAAAGTAAAATACATAAGCTTTGTTGGAACCCAGATGGTCCCCTTTTCCACACTACAGTACAATCTTGGGGTTGATTATTTACTTTATCATGGATTGTGGAGGCTTGTCTATCATGTATGACATTGGTTAGGTGTTACTGGCACTTTGCAGTTGTAATTTATGGTTTCAGAATAAACTCAATACCATTTTGTCATAAACGTATTACCTATACCTTGCAGATCCTGGTCTGATCCTAACAGCTACTAGATACATAATGTCTGACCCTGTTTAAGTCTATTAAAAACAGCTATACAACAGTCTTCTACAATATATGAAACGTAAAAAAGCATCAAATCACATCAGGACAAAATGAACAAAGCAAAATTACACTTTCTGGGAAACATCAGAGATCAATAAAGTATAATATGAAACAGAAAGCAAATTAAATAATAACTGGTAGAGTATGTAAGCAAAAACTCTGTCCTCTTAGGTAGTCACCCTAATACCCCATCAACTTTATACACCATCTATGGGGGTGTAAAAATAAGTTATACATAATATGAATAATGATTTATTTCCAGTACCCCCACTCTACTGCAAAAACAAATGTGACTTTAGACCTATATTTCATTCATTTTATTTATTCATTTTTGCTTGTTCAGTTATTTGTTTGTATGTTTGTTTGTTTTTGTTAACCATTTTCATGAAAATCCTGAAAGTACTATTTACTTAACTTTTTTGGAAATACGTGATAGTGTCACGTAGAAGTATATATATGATAGGAAACATGGGAAGTCTTTTCCTTTCCATATATCTGAATTTTGTTTAATGGAATTTTGTGACAAAATTTTCAGAATTAAAGGCGTAATGTTGTATTCTTACCATTGAGATATTTCAACTCAGAGGTAAGAATAATAATTATGGGGAGCAAACTGCAAACCACTTAAATAACAGGTATGACGGCATTGACACCCTCCCCACTTCCTTGTCATTTATTGTTTTTGTCCAAAATTTTTATGATAGAATTCTGTAACTTAGAAATGAGTTGTGCATTCGTAAGTGAAACAACTATTCATTTTCTATACACTGGTACCATTTCTGGTCAAGGCTGGTTAAATCCTATCCAAGCAATCAAGAGGAAACAGCTCTGAATTGGACACCAGCCTATAGCAAGGCAGATATAATCATCCACCCTTACCTGCATGAAGGTATAGGCCAATTTAGCATTAAAATCCAGCTTTCATCATATGTTCATAATGTGGGAGTAAGCCAACGGCATTGAAAAAAAACACGTGCAAACATGGGGACAATGTGCAAACATGATGCAGAAGGTACCAAAATGAGCATCCATGTTCTGTGATGGATCACCACTGCCACCGCCTTTAAATTATGCATGTTAAAATAAATATGCTTCCTAAATTATTTTTGTGAAAATACCTGAAATTGTATATATATATATTCATCTAAGCACGAACTGAAACATGCAAATAGGATTCTGATCTGACATTTTTTAAGTACATATTAAATGCTGATAGGTATGATTTATCTGGCAACTGTTACTCTCTATTATCAATATAATATATTGTGGACTCATGAAGCCAGCCATTCAAAACAATGGGAGTCTGAGTCAAAATCATTGTTAAATTATAGGTTGTTTAAAAGGTGGATCTGCCAGCAAGAGGCAAAGGTATGACTAATCTAAACTAAAACAAAATTGTAGCTTTTCTTATACTCACTGATGAGCATAACTTTCAACTGACCCTATTTTAAGAAATGTATCTAGGTTTGTCTCAGAGTTTTGCTCTGCCCTCTTAAATTGCATGATTTTGTGACAGAGCTATGATAACTATAGTCAAGAAACAATGAAAAACTTATAGAGAGCACACTTGTCTTTATTCAAAAAGTGCAGGTTGATTCAAATTCTCTTATTCTGCCAGCTTTCAAAACTAATGAGTAACATTATTTTAAGTGTCCTTGTTTGAGGCTTTAGGTCTTTCTTCTTTTTTAATTCTCAAGTTTGCAAAAGAACAAAAACTACACTTAAATAACTGACTTAATAAAACAAACATTAAAACATTATTAAAGCAATATATAAAGCTGCAAAGCAAATGTTGTTCTATTTAACCATTCCCGCAACATTTAACATCTTGGGTTTTGCTTTCAGTGTTCATACACTAAATACTCTCTATTATTATATAACATTAATTATGAAATGTATGGGCATAGGCCAACATTTGCACTATGCTAAACTTCTTTACTTCATAGATCTCAATCTTTAGTTTCTGAAATGGAAATAGTGCCTCTCAAAATGTGGAACTAGCAAACAAAATACAGAATACAATTCATCAGCTTTAATCAAAGCGACTATTAATAATTCTAAAAACTGTTTTGTTTTGTTTTATATTTGCAATATATTTATTGATAAAACAATACAATTCTGTATTATTTATGCTGAATTTAAGTTTGTACATTTTAGCACTCAACAGGTGACAAACTCAAAGTCTTTTTTTATTGTAGAGCAAGGACATTTTGTTACTCAAAATGAGAAACTGTTCCTCTAAATGAAGTACAGCTGAGAGGTATTTTTTATCCCCTCTAAGCATACGTATCATAGAGTTAAAAAGTCCTATATTATAAAATCCTAGCTAACCAAGGCAAATCTTTTCTAATACATTTCATAGTCAGTCATCTGTCATGACAGAAAAGTAACAAATTAGGATGCCTATTGCTTTAAAATGTTAATTGGGTATTAGCAATTTATGTGACATGACTGATTTATAATACTCTTAATGACCTAGTTGAAACCCTTTCTCAAACATGAAATGGCAAATTTATTAAGTCTAACTTGGAAGTCATTATGAGATTTAAAATTAGTGCAATTCCCCTCTTTGAAGCAATATAATGAGAGAAAAAGATTGAACTAAAGCCCAATTTACAGCAATTAAACTTACTGAAACACATTTTTAAATCATTAAGTAAATGCACTTTTACTAGATAAATAATGTGATTTAATTTTCAGGTAGGCTTGTAAAACTAATGGGCAAACTAATTTGAAATACAAGATAAAACCCAAGAATGAATTCACATTAAGCTAATTGATGAGTTGAAAAGATTTTGTAATCTACAGAAAATTAAAAGACATATACATCAGTCTAATATGGAGAGCAAGGTATTTCTTTTTGGTGCAAAGGTGAATTTATTACAGAGTCTGTATTTCTTTTCACATAATATATAAAAAAATGCACATTTTAACAGCAAAGAAAACTGACTTTGGTGCAAAGGAAATGCAGACTATTGCAATCTACACTGCTAGAAATAGTGAATGTTAATCCATAATGAAGACAAAACATGATTCACAGTAGCTGAAAGTATAATGCCTGCAGCAATTTAAAACTCTTGTGGCATCAATTAAGTTTTATCCTGCAAGGTATTTTCCTTTCCATTATTTGCAGTGCAGTTCTTCCTTTATTTAAGCTGGAGTCTAGAACTCCTTTTATATATTGCTAAATCTAATCAGGTATTCCATTCTGTATACTGTTTAGCTGCCAAATCTGTCTTCACATAAACTTCTTAACTTAAATGCACATTTGTAGTAGAGGTAATGACATACCTGGTGGTATACTAAAAGTGGGAATCTATGCATTGCACAGAATATTATGATTATATGTAATAAGTCATTTCCAAAAGGCCATGCATGGCACAGATGATCTAACAGTTACCAATAGCCTAACATTTTATTTTGTTGTCCATAGTATGTTGTATGTGAAGAGAAATGGCATTATCCATAGATGTACACTTTTATAGTTCCATTCCAATGGTAAAACAAAACAAGATGTATAGACTTTTAAGCACAAGAAAGTTGTAGAAGCATGAATAAATTGTACATTTTTACATGCAACTTTTATATTGTTTTATTCTGACATGCATGACAAATTCTGCTCTGAAATTAAAATCTAACAGTATGGCTTACTCATCTTTCTGTTATCTAATTAATGGGGGATATCTTAAAGACAAAACCAATTGGCAAACCATCAGCTGGATGTCAGTTACTGAATGTGTAACACAGATGTGTGTGATGGCCTGCTATTGGTTACTGCTGCTACCTCTATGGTATTTGGGTTCATTGCTGACTTACACCACTCAGACAGAGTCTAGCTGTTCTTTCCATATCTACTTGGTTTTCTTCTTCTAGTCTTTTTCATAATGACATGCTGCATGGATTACCTGACTATCTTAATAAAGCATAGGTTCATAGGTGTATACTAGGCTAAACACTAAGGACCTTAATAGCCTTATCGTGTAGCCCAGATGTGATCCACAAATTTGATTTACATGTGAATTACAGGGAGTGATTTACAAACAGCACCTGTCCTTAAAATACATAGAAGCCAGACCAGGGGAGACATTTCTGATCACCCATCCATTGGTCTAAGTAGTACTTAAATAAAGTAGATGGTTCTTGGTTTTAAATAGAGATAGGGAAGAACACTGCTTCACATGAATGGGAAGTCTGCTCCAGAAAATGGGAATTTTCTGAGAAATATATCTCTCCAACATGTCCTATTTACATTGCAAGCAAAATGTAGGTCATTTAATCTAGTAGTTCTGGTGCTATTTGTTTTGCAGATGTGCAAACGATTCATCAAAACAGGTCCAGAGATGCCTTGTATGTCAGGAAAAGATCCTCTTTCAGAAGTCTGTATGATACCAATAAAGAGACAGAGCTTTGAGGCAATCAGCATAGGACATTGTGTTTACTCTCTGTGTTCTTTTTTGTAAGGAACCTCTGTGGATGTTTCCGTTGCTGCATCAGGTCAGGTACATACCCAAGGGTCCATTCTACTCTATGATGGGCCTGATTAAGGCCGGATAGAGCGGTATGATGATTTCTCTGGACCTATATGCCATGACCTTGCTTATAAGTTGAACAACATAGAAGGATTTTCTTACTATCTTGGACACATGTTGTTTGAAGGCTAAGTTACTTAGTTCCCAGATCCTCACTAGTGATTCAACTTTTAAAGGTGTTTTACTGATGATGTAGTTACCCAGGGCAGCAGACTTCCCAAAAGGTACTATAATGGATTTCTTGATACTGAGTTTTAAGCAACTGATTTGGCACCAAGTGTTTGTCTGCATTAGACCTTCCTAAATGGTGACCGGAGGTCTCCTACATCCATGTTGAAAATTTCCATGATAGTTCTTTCCATGGGTTTGCAAATAAGACTAGTAAAACTAATGAGTCTGTAGTTTCCAGGATCCTATTAAAGGTCCTCCATTATGAAGAGAGATAACCATTGTAGTCCTCCATTCTTGTGGCACAAAGCCTGTTTTAAGATTATAGTTAAATAGTGACTCCAGATGTCCTGATAAGTTGTATTTTAGACTGCTCAGAAGGAATCCTGAGTTGTTATTGGGACCTATTGAGGCCGTGTTCTTAGCTTTAGTGAGTGCATCCAGTACATGCTCCCTAGTTATAGTAGAAGGGGTTATGTTTGAGGATATTATTGTGGGATGGTTGGGGGTGAGAGTGGGGTAAAGTTGGCACTGTATTTGCTCACTAACAGGTTTGCTATACTGCCAAGCTCATTGAATGTGACACCATTAACCACAAGTTCAGCACATTGCTGTATGCTGCCCTTGAGGCTTCTGACATAACTGTAAAAGGCCTTATGGTTATCCATCACCTGGGAGGATATCTTAACCTCAAAGATGGCGGAGGATATCTTAACCTCAAAGATGACTTTGCTTGACTTAATTAGCCCTCTTAGTTGCTTATTTACTTTGATGAGAGAATCTTTATCGTTATGGGAATTACTCTTTCTGATTTTTGCCATCATTATTTTCCTTTTGTTATATATCCTGTTTAATTTGGGTTGCCACCAGGGTGGTTTGTTTCTGGGGTAAGTTCTGGAATTACTTCTACTAGGTACAGCAGCCTCTGTGCAGCCACTGACATGGCTGTAGGGAGTTTCTGAGAGCAATGCATCATAGGTGGTGTGTTCTCAGGTTTGGAAGGTCATTGAATTTTGGCAAAATCACTTAATAATAGCTTATTTTCTTTGTATTAGTTCTTAAATGTTACTAGTTTTAATGGGATTACACAGTTGATTTTGATTTTGTAGGACACAGCCTTATAGTTGGATATTTGTGATCATGAGGTACAGTATGTTGGAGACTGTGCTGTGCTTATTCACTACTTGGTCAAGGTTGTATTTATGAAGTCTGGGAAACTCTTTGCCTGTAGATTTCAGGTCGCGCAGAATTCCCAGTCTATAGTGGGATAATTAAAGTCTCCCATGAATAGGGTATTAAGTTGGATGGTAAGTCTGTCCAGTAGGTCTAAATATGTACTGTGAGCTTCTTAGACATGGAGGGTGACCTATAGCTGGCTAGCATATGGTATATGATTTTGTTTATGGTCATCTGCACATGGAGGAATTCCAGCACATCATGCTGTTTGACCAACCTAGAGGTATGTTAGTTATTGAAGTATATTGATACCTCTACCTTTAGCCCTTGTCTGTGTGGCTACTGGTCTAAAAGTGTAGAAGGCACTGAAACCTTGCACTGCTGGGGTATTTTCTGCCACCTTAAACTATATTTCAGTAACTGCAAAGATATCTATATTCTTTACTATGAGGAGGGCTTGGAGGGAGTGTAGTCTTTTATTTAGGCTCCTGGCAATGAGCAGTAACACCTTCAGGTTCTGTGGAACTGATTTTGCTATATTGGTAGTATGATAATATGGGTTAGGTCTAGCATAACAAACTGGATTTTTGTAAAGAATGATATCATTTGAATATCAAACTGATGTGTACAAGATGCTTGTGTTACAAATGTATTAGAACTGTATGGTATTTGAAAATCAAAATGTGTTTGTAAAGTTGCTAGTTTTAAAAAATGTAACATAATGAGTTTCAAGAGCAGAGGTTAACCAGCTAGCTTACCTTAAGAAAAATAAAGGAAATGTAAACAAGCTGCAAAACCATTAAAATGGCATCTCACAGTGATGAGTAGGACCGGAGATGGTAGGTATGGGAGAGGCCATTGTTTAATAGCTTCTGTAAAGAAGAGGGGAAGTACTTTATTTTTTTCATGGCTCCAAGATGCTGCTATAAACATTTAAAAGTGGATTGTAGCCATCTATGCTAAATTCCTGTCTCAGCTTTAAAGGGGAATAGTGTGAAAACCTAGAGGCAGGTGACCAGACGAGGTCATTCTGCCAGCCCTGGAAATAATATTTTTTAGATATTACAAGGAGTAATATCTGAGCATTGAGTATTATGTCTTGGGCCTGACAACAAGAAGGACCATTCACCACATCATCTGCCTTGCTCTATTATGTAAGTGGGGAATAGTAATTATCCTAGATTCAGTCAGGAATATAGTGAAGCTTAGTTTAGATATTATTTTTCTTTATTGGTCTGAGTCTGTCTTTCAGTGTTAAATATTTCCAGTGATTTGAACTCTGTGATGTACTGTAAATATATAGTCAGTATTTTTATGTGTTTTTATTATTTATTATTAAATATATTTAAAACTTTTATTGTGGCTGGTCCCTTTTAGAAAGTATTTAACCTTTGAGAGCACTTATATTTATTTGGTGACACTGCGTAGGTCACACCTGAAAGCCTAGCTGCCTTAGTCAACTACTACCATTATTATTACACAGTACACTTGGACACCCTTTGTTAAGGGCCTTAGAATAGCTCATTGTAGAGTTCTGGTGGTAGTCATAACTACCTTATACTCTGGGCAGAAGGGGGCACAGCAGGTAAATCTATGCCAGACTTTTCCAGGCATGTGTGTGTGAAAATCCGAATATCACAATGTGTGTATGTGTCAGCTAACTGGAGCAAGGGTATGAAGCACAGGTTACAGAGAGGGTCCTGGAGGACTTGGCTTGAATACTCCGGCCAAGTACTTAACCTTACAGCTGTACCAGTGATTAATTTTTTGGGGACCTGGAGGAAGACATATAGAGAGAGCCAGACCCCGGACTGAGTGTGTTCCTTGTGTGCTCTTAAGGGAAATTGTGCTTGATGCAGAGAGGTCTGCATCTAGAAATACTGAGTATATCCAGTTGTATTCCAAGTGGACATCAGTGGTGAGGATTCAGGCACCTTGATTACTGGCCCGGGGGGGAGGGTTGTCACATGTAGATTTGGCAGATCGTGTCTCCAGACAGGCAACTAACAGTATATCTTACAATGGTGTCTGCAATGATGAGAGTCCTTGGAACTGCATTTGCTTGCCTTAGGGGTTAGTATTTGGGGCTGCAATGAGAGTGACAGTTATGTGTGTTTTTAGGTGTTATTTTTTCTGAGTGCCTTTGGGCTTGCTTCAGCATAACTTTAACAGCGGGTAGTCAAAGTGATCTCTGTTGTTTAAGAAGATTGCTTTTAAGTGCCTAAGTATATGTTAGTCTATGTGTGTGCTGAGTGCTATACGAGGTGTGTGTTGCATGTGTGGTTTCAACAACTTGACGTCAAAGATGTTGGCAGGCATACACTGTGTACACTATAGTGTACACTATGGCCAGCCAGGGGGTAGTGCAAACAAACAAAAATTGTTGTTTTATTTTTATGATTGCTGCCTGCTTTGCCAGGGGATGGGTGACGACTGGTGCAATGATGACAATTGTTATTGGCTGCAGTTGTATTTGGCAGGCTGCTTAATTCCTATTAAATACAGCTGCATTCAATTCTTCATCCTTTTCTTTCACCTAGTTTTGGAGTTGCTGAGCCAGGTAAGTGTGCCATGCCATGAGCAACTGTGTTTCTTGCTGGCTGAAGGTCAATCAGTGTACATAAACGCTTCTGTGTCTTACAAGTGAGATCTTGTTTGTTTGTTAAAATATAAGCAAAAAACAAACTGTGTTGTAGCGGCAGTATGTACTTTTAATAGAAGAAAATATAAAAACATGTAAGCACTTTCATAAAAACTTTTTCAGACCATAAAACAACATTATAACACTTAAATACAAAGTTAATAACTCATTAACCAGTGCAGCAACAGCAATAAATCACATAATGCATGGAATTAAAGCAAAATTAACCTCTTCTTTTCTTTAGTTTAGGTTTTAAAGAAACCTCATTTAGACCCCCGTCTTATCAGCTTGCAAATGCAAAATCCAAAACAGCCCCCGGTGCTCGGTTTCATTGCGCATCTCCCAGTCTACCATAATCCTTCAATATCTCCACCACTTTAAACTTAAATATGTGTTCAATACTAGTTTCTATAACATGTCTAGCCAAAGAGTTATTAATATTATTATTTCTTACGTCTCTCATGCGCTCCCTCATTCTTTCAAAAGGCATTCTATCAGTTTTGCCTATATTGTTCTTATAAACTTAGTTGTTAAGAATAACAGGATATCTAGTCTGAAACTCAAATGTATGTCACTGTTTAGTGACTTCAGGTGTCACTTAGTTGCCAGAAAACAACAATGAGAAACAGACCAAAGATGTGAAGCAAAGAGCTGGACATTCTACAAAAATATGGAAAGCTGCGAGATACGAATCTCTCCAAAATCAGATGCTGAGCATGATGAAGTGCTGATAAATCAAAAACTAAGCATGTGAGTCTCTCAAAACATACACTGAAAGATAAATATTTAATACAGCACACGGTGATTGAAACTATAGATTCGTTTAAGGACCTGGGTCTATGGGTAGATCCAGCTATGAGTTTTTCTGAACATGCTAACCAGCTGGTTAATACTAATAGAACTATAGATTGTATAAAAAATACCAAGTCTAGGAAATCAGAAATTAAGTCATTGTTTATTCATTGACTTGAACATGAAATAATATGGAAACTTTATAAGAAAACAAGCATGAGTAAACTGTGAAGAGTGCAATGGAAATATACCAAAGGAATCCATGGATGTGAAAATTTAAGTTTGCCTCATTGGTAAACGATACAGGGTTTGATTCTGATCTATGGGTGTTGGCAAGGCTTAAAATGGCCCTTCAAGGCAGTTAGCCTGTTTTTTCACCTATGAATTTATAAGGCTAAAATATCTGAACTTGTACAGTGAGAAAGGTATATAAGAGGAGACCTTATTCAGGTGTATAGCATTTAGAGACAACTATCCCTGGGAATGTTTGTGGTTATCAAAAGATAGTAGAGAATCATCAGATAACCTCTGTAGAAGATTCTGTAGGAATGAGAAGTGCGCTAATTATTTCTCTGAAAGAGTAGCTGATGTATGGAATAGACCACCAAATTACATTAAAGTAAGCACTAATAAAATGCAGGGAGGTGGGGCAAACATATGTGATTTTTGTAGTGTTTGAATGGTATTAACAGGATTGCAGCCATAAATCACTGTGTATCCTTTTACTGTTGGCCATGGTAGGCAAATTCATGGTTGTAACACAGTTGCAATTTGTTTCTTTTAGTGCACTGATCATGCAGTTGTTCACTTCAGATCATTTAGAGAAGTCTCTGGTTATTTCCCATAATGGTAGGAATTGTGTGATGGGAGACAGGTCTATTTGACCTCTGCATAAAAGGTGGAGTAAAGTTGGCAGCTAGGATAAGATTTCTAAGTTTTTATTACTGTACAGTTACAATCCTATATAGTTCACTATAAAACTATTTAGTTGAATTAGGTTGCCTATACAGTGCCAACAGTTTAAGCTGTTAAAACTGTGGAATCAAATTCAAGAACTGGCACTGGAAGCTGTGACCTTATTGCAATCTTTATATTTTGCAATTGAATACCCTGTTGGTATTGGGTACAAGTCCTGTAGTCAAAGTCTAACATGAGTTGTTTTTACGTTGCCCCAGTGTACATAGTTCATGTGCTTTTGCTGCGGCATCTAGCCTTTTAACATTATACCCAGCCTTTACTGTGTTACTGTGGTAAGGTTCTGCAGAGAACACGGCATGCTATACCAGCTGATGTCAATTTGATATTTATTTAACATTTTCAGCGTACAGTTTTTTTTCTGTAAAGTTATGCTGCGCTGGAAGCCATGAGGGTAGAATTACAGCCTGTTTTGTAACTGAGCACCAGTCTGGCATTTTGCATTGTACTTGTTTGTTTATGCTGATGTTGTAAGCAGTTTCAAAATGTGCTTAATTTCAGTTGTATCATGTAGTGGGTGTTCTGCCATTATTGAAGGCATGGAGTCAAATGCCAATGTATGCGGCAGTATGATGTTGCCAAGCTGCTTTTCTTTTCCTCACTATCTGTGTTTGCTGTCTTATAACTTACACTTGTTGTGAAATATTCATGATAACTTGCATTGAGAGCAGTAGATCAGTGAATTGCATTAGCTGTATTAGAGTAGTTCTGTTGTCAGTTAAACTGTTCAATATTGCAATGGTATACATGTGCTGGAGGGAAGCAGATGTTGGAATAAAATGGGATGGTACCACTGAAAAGGAAAGAGATATACAGTGACTCAATTTGTCCTCTGAGCTGCTTGCTTAGATTAATAGATTTTTTTTTTTATCCTGCTGGATTTGCACTTCCTAATTTTTGTCAGGACTTTCTTCTTTTGCTATACAACCTGTCGATGCTAGGATATTACCAGGCTGGCTTGTCTGAGTTTGTTCTGTGGTTATTCCTGGTAAGCAGAGTTGTGCCTATGCTTCTATTAACATGGTTGTATAGGGTCTCTGAGCAATTTGGCATAGCTAGCAATGTTCTCTGGGTTTCAGCGGCTTGACATTTTCCCAGATTTCTACTTGATCACTAAATCAAAAACCCCTCCCCTTCAACTATTTAAACTTATTGGCCATCCTACTGTATTCCATAGTACCAGAATACAAAAGTGACCACCCCTTTCAACCCATCTTGCTGTTTTAAAAATAGTAACTCTTCACTAAACCTTAACTTTTTTTAACAGGTAAAACTTAAGTTACCTACTTTCACGTCAAACTTCACTAGTGCAAACTGCAGTGTGCATTTTTTTTTCATCTTACCTTTAAGCATCCCTGTGACTAGCACTTTCTCTAATACCTGCTGGAAAGCAATAGGAAACCTTAAACTGATACAAGCACTCAACTCTCCTAGTTAATACGGAGAAATTAATAGTAGGCACTAAACAGCCTATAATTGCAAAGTACCTTGCTAAGGTAAGTGAAAACAGCTCCTGTACTTTACAAAAAAAAAAAAAAAAAAGCACCAAACCAGGCATGTCCAAGGGTCAGCTTCCGGTGATTTCTCCTGTCCACATGGTGAATCTGGGCATACAGGAGCAATTGCCTCATGTACAGAGACAACCCTCTCCTCCTACCATCCAACACTACAACCTGTGAGAGATGCACTTACATAGCCAAAATGGAAGCAAAGCTCTCCACACCCAAGATTGTGCTATACAGTCAAGAAGAGAAGGTCAACACCCACATTACACCTCAAGCAACACATAACCCTTCTAAACCCACACCACCAACACCCACATATAGCAACACTAAATCCACATATGCAGAGGCCCTTAACTGTAACCTGCCCAAGCAACAAGGACCTCTGAAGCTGAAACGCAAACAAACACCAATCACAACCAAAGTGTCACATAGTTCACAATACCTGTGTGCCACCCAGCAACAGCCCCTAAGGCAAGACAATGTACCTAACACTTTAGTCATAGGTGACTCTATAGTTTGGCACACTGATGTCCCTCTCACCAGGTTGAACAAGAAGAAAATTACAGTCAGCTGCCTGTTGGGTGCCAGGATCCGCCACATAATGCATGCACTCAAGTCACTCCACAACAAGTACAAATATGACTCTGTCATTGTCCATGTTGGAGTGAATGACTTGAGACGTACCTCCCTGGACTACATGAAAAGAGACATGGAAGAGCTCTCGGATCATGTGGCCCAGGCAGGTATGACCCTAGCCCTGAGTAGCATCCTGCCTTCACCCAGAATGATACCACAATATAAGGACAAAATGATTAACTTCAACAATTGGCTAAGCTTCTGGTGACATTCAAAGTGGATCCAGTATCTGTCTGCCTGGGACGACATGATTGACAGACCACGATGCTTTGCCAGAGATGGTCTGCACCTGTCACCCCTGGGATTCAGGTTACTGGCTAAGGCTCTTGCCACCCCTATAGTGCCTTTTTTAGGCAAAGTTCAAAGGACAAAACCACCACCGTAACAGGTACAAGCATCCAAAATCTGAAGGTAATGCTACTTAATGCTAGAAGTCTAAACCTCAAAATGCACTCTCTCGAGGCACTCCTAAAAATGGAGAACATCGATATCTGTGCAGTAACTGAGACCTGGTTCAAGGTTCCAGAGAGCACCCCTGCAATACCAGTCTACAACTCTTACCACACTTTTCGGCCACCAAAGCAGGACTGAAACACTAAAGGTGGAGGAGTGTCAATATTCACCAAGGATATTCACACCACCAGGCTAGTTGCCCAACACAATGCGTCTGAAATTTTCCAGGTGCAACTAACACTAGGTAAGACTGTAATCCAAACTGTAGCTTGCTGCAGATTCCCCACCATACCTCAAGATTCTCACTACACCTTTCTAAACATACTGGAAAATATTAAGATAGAACCAATTACCCTAATAATGGGTGATTTTAACTACCATGCCATTAACTGGGAAAACTACTCATGTACCAACACCTTTGTCCAACGGTTCTTGGAATTCATAAATTCCAATGCCCTGGATCAACTAATCCATAGTTCCACCAGGGGCTCCAATATCCTAGACCTGGTCATTACCAACATGGGAAATCGATGCTCCACACCTATGGTCACCCCCTCGTTAGTCAGGTCTGACCATAAGCTAATCACCATTAACATCCACATCCCACCCCCACCCCACCCCCAGTAAGGAAACCTCCATAAAAAACTTCTCCAAAGCCAACTTCATGCTACTTAAGTCAGAAGTTACAAACTTCATGACACCCATGCAGACAGGAGCTGAAAGTTCAACTGCTGAATCCTACACTAAGGCACTGTACGAGCACATCCACTCATGCATAAATCGTGCCATCCCAAATAGAACCAAGATGCTCTCATCCAAAAAAAAAGAAGCCAATCTGGTGGTCCCCTGCCATAAACAAACTTTACAACTAAAGGAAGAAACTGTTTCAGAAAAGAGGAAAATACCAGGATGCAAAAAACTTCCTTACCAGCCTCAGTAAGAAACTAAGATCCCTCATAAAATCCTCCAAAGCCAGTTACGAAAATAAAATTGCCAAAGATTCCAAAGACAACCACAAGGCATTCTATAACTATGTCAAGAATCTAAATGGCAATGCTCAGATCTGCTCTGAGCTAAAACAGAATGGCATTAAATATACTGATCCCAAGGATATTGCCAATATCCTGGCAGATCGATTCAGTGCCAACTTCACCCCCCTCTCACCCCCTAAATGGCCCATCTCAATACTGGAAGATTGCCAAATTCCGGTAATAATGGCCACACAGGTAAAAAACGCACTCTCCAAAGCTAAGAATACAGCATCCATGGGACCAGATGATATCCCGGGCTGTGTACTGCATGAACTACAATATGAACTGGCACCTCACCTAAGTGTCATGCTTAATCATAGCCTCACCTCAGGTTTCGTGCCCACTGAGTGGCACAGAGCTACATTTATCCCACTCCACAAGAGGGGATCCACCTTGGATCCTGGAAACTACCGTCCCATCAGTCTGACAAGCCTTATCTGCAAGGCCATGGAGCGTATTATCATGGAACTTATAAACAAAGACATTGGCAACCTTCAAACACTGGACCCCACCCAGTTTGGGTTCGTGAAGATCTGATCTTGTCTCCTGAGCCTGATTGACTTCTTCGAATCAGTCTCCAGAGCCATGGACAAGGGTAAGGTGGTCCACACAGCCTATCTAGACCTTGCCAAGGCCTTTGACACCATCCCCCACTCTGGAATCATAGATAAACTTACTAAGCTGAGCATTAATCCCTACATCACCCAATGGGTTGCTAACTGGCTTATTGATAGAACCCACACTGTAAAAGTAACCGACTCCAAATCCATCTCCAGACAAGTGACAAGTGGAGTACCTCAGGTTTCAGTCCTGGGACCGCTCTTGTTTGGCATCTACTTCTCTGAAGTACAGGCCAACACTAAGCGACTCTGGATAACAAAGTTTGCAGATGACTGCAAACTGGGAGCCATTACTGAATCCCCAAATGATGTGGATACTCTACAAAAGGGCCTTACAGAAACAGATGCTTGGTGCCAGAGCCATGGGCTCAAGCTCAATGCCAAGAAATGTATAGTTATCCCCTTTGGGAAAAAAACATGTATCCGTGAATTACCATATAGGTGGCAGTACACTAAACACCGAAAGTGTGATAAGAGACTTAGGGACACAGGTGGACATTGGTCTCACCTTCGATAACCACATCGCCACAACAGTCAGGGAATCCTTCTATGTGGCACATCTCATCAATAAGGGCTTTTCATCCAGAAAAAAGGAGGTCATTGTCCCACTGTACTCATCCCTCATTAGACCCATTATAGAATACAATGTCCCGTTTGGTATGTACCTCTCAAGACATCTGCAACAACTGGAAAGGCTGCAGAAATACCTCACTAAAAGAATCACAGGCCTAAAGCAGATGCTCTATGCTGACCGCCTTAAAAAACTCCAGATATACTCTGTCGCATATCGTCTACTCAGAGGTGATCTTTGCTTAAAATACAAGGCCATGTCAAACCCAGAGCTGTTGGACATGCTACACTTAAAGAAATCCCAATCCCTCAGAGCCCCAGAGACTCCCTAGACTCTGTAATAGATTGCCCATACATGTCAAGCACAGTGCCTCTTTGGTCCTCTTCAAAAGGAACCTTGACGATTGGATGGGAGAAAGGAAATTCACCTGGGGGATCACGTCAGTCACCCTGCTAGACAGGGGTCCAGGGAAGTAAATAGTCCAGGGAAGTAAATAGTGTGGGAAGAAATAGCCAGGGAATTGTTATGGCTAGGCTTGTATAGGCCCTAGGGCTGATAGCCTAGTACCAACCTATGAAGTTTGCCTTAAAATGGTTCGACCTCCCCAGAGAGGGCATTACAGTAGGAGGGGGTGCAGCATTCTCCCATGATAGTGATGACTACATCTACTTTTGTTTCCACCCCTAGTGGGCATTTGGACTGTTGGGTCCAGGATGTTTGTGATGACAAAATCCATCAATCTCTGGGATTGCAAGTTTGGGGTAGTGCATGATTCCCAGTTTATAGTAGGGCATTCTCACACACACACACACACACACACACGCACTCATCTTCCACTTTCTCTCTTATTCCCTTCTGTTAGCAGATAGTATCCATAATCTGATCAATACTGTGTGTTTGTTAATTTAAACTGAGACCACAGTGGCCTACTGATACAAGGTTATCCTGTTTTTCCACCTGAAAATGGTTAAGAAATGACTTACAGTTTCAAAGCAGTCCTTGGTCAATTGTGATTGTTTCTCAAACACTAACTTGTCTTTGCTTTGGCTCATTAGCAGCAGTACAAAGAACTGCCTGCTCACACCCTTGCTCTCCCCTCCCCCTTCCCTGTTTATTACCTTAAGACAATCCCACAGTTAATAAATATTACCTGTGGCAGGCACCAGTTTTATAACTACAACCACCCTTGTCACTATCATATGTTCATTCATCAGTTAACTCTGTTACCTGATTGTTTCCAGCCCCCTCATAAGAGCAACTAACAGGGTCTCTACCCACTTCGTTCCCCACCCTTCCCCCTATTCCCTCCCACCCACCAGTGGTCCCACCTTTATTACACTCACAAACCCCTCCCATCTTTCCAGTAGCCAGCCACAGCACTAACCCAGCACTACCTCCTCCATCTTCCCACTACTATCACACCTCCTCAACTAACATGTACAAGCACACCTTACCTATGCTCACTGCATGCACTCTCCTTGCATATCTTACATCCTACCAAAGCTCTATCATTCCCGCACTCAACCACTACCACTGTATTACTACTCACACCACCACTCATGTCTCACCCTCACTCAGCTCCCCTCCCACCAACTTAAGAACCATCCCTATGCACCACCCACATATTCTACCATCTATATTACTCAAACATAAAGCATACCTACAACTTAACATAGTAACCCTCCCACCATACCTATTACCCAAAGAGCACAATCATAAAGTTTCCCTTATAAACAAACACATTCAAAAACTGAGAAAACTAATAACCTCATGCATATCAAAACTAGCCCTAAGTGGAGATATCCACCCCAACCCTGGCCCTACCATCTCCAACCCCAATCCTCGTAATCAGACTAGAAACCACAACTTCTCCCATATTACAGCCAATAGAAAGCCAAATGACTTCCTTCTACTAAACCTAAATATTAGAAGTATATCCAACAAAGTCCATGAACTCCATGCCACCATAGACTTGTACTCCCCAGATATAGTCACCCTGACAGAACCCTGGCTAAAACCTCACATTACCAGTGAGCAAATACTCCCTACATGTTATGGCATACTAAGAGTAGACTGGCTAAACAAGAAAGGAGGCAGTGTAGCTATAATATTTAAACAGCATCTAAACATCCAGATCTTAAAATCATCAGCTCCACAATTAGGCAATGAAGAAATAATATATACCAACCTCAAAATAAACCAAAACAAAACCATCAAAATAATTGGATGCTACTTCCCACCTGGCCAAAACATCCCTCCACTAGAAAACCTCCTCAGCTGGTCTACCCACCATCTCCCCCAAGAAACTATCATTTTAGGTGATTTCAGTATTGACTGGCAATCCTGTTCTGGCAACCATCCAACCCATCATGTAAACCTTCATGGTTTCACCCAACTAGACCAGTCGCCAACCAGGATAAATAAAAACTCCAGCAAGCACACTACCCTGGATTGGATACATGTCAGTAAGAGCCCCCAGTCATATATAACAGGCTGCTTATCAGATAGCCTCAGTGATCACTCCCCAACATTCCTACTGAAAAAATACCTATACCAAGCTAAACCTGTCATCTACCGTCAGATACGTAAAAAAATAAACTTTAACCCACTCACATTCATCTCATCCCTCAAAGAATGTAACTGGCATCCTCTAAAGTACCTCAGTCTTGATGACGCAGTTGAATTTTTTAATACTACCTTCCTGAGCAAACTTAATTACCATGCCCCCATAAGACTTTCCAGAATCAAAGCACAACCCTCCCCATGGCTACAGAAAACCACTAAGTAAGAAATGAAAAACAGGGATAAAGCCTGAGAGCACTGGCGCAAAACCAAGACCCCCTCAACTAGACAGAAATTCCTAGAACTACGCAGTAGAGTCAAAAAGCTAATAAAACAGGACAAATTCCAATACTACCAGTCTGCCCTAGACTCCTCCGAACACAGCCCCAAACAATTCTGGTCTTCCATAAACTCCATCCTCCACCCAGGTAAAGTCAGTACCCCTCCTCCTAACATCCCTCACTCCTCAGAAAATATTGCTACCTCATTCAACACACACTTCACACAAACCATACTATCACTAGTTAAACAACACAACCCCCCTCCCCTCCAACCCACACCTTCAACTAGTGATCTCCCCACTGCCTTCTCTTTTTATCCTGTACCTACCTCCAACATAAAAAACTCTTAACTAAACTTAAACCCACCAAATTAGCAGCAGGCAACCTCCCAAGTGAATACCTACAAATTGCAGCTGATGCTCTGGCCTCCCCAGTATCCATCTTGATTAACTGATCTCTGTCAGAAAATTATGTTCCCACACTATGGAAAGTATCACATATAATTCCCCTCCACAAAGGTGGACCCTCCACAGAACTAACTAATTACCGCCCCATAGCTATTGTCTCTCCACTCTCCAAAATACTAGAGAGATGCATACACTCTCAGGACTCAGACGACCTCCTTACTAACAACCTCCTTTCCAATACTCAGCATGGTTTCCGACCAAACCATAGCACCACCATGCCTTACTCTCCTTTACTAACACTATCCTTCAGCATAAAAACAATGGCTATCTCTCCTCTGCTACTTTCCTAGACCTATCTAAAGTATTTGACATGGTCCCACACAAACAACTTATCTCTGTCCTCAATAACCTATCCTTATCACAATCAGTCACCAACTGGTTTCAGAGTTACCTGTCTGACCGCCAACAATCCGTTGTATGGCAGAATGACATATCTCCCCAACTACCTGTCTCCATAGGGGGTCCCCAAGGATCCATCCTTGGACCCCTACTCTTCTCTATTTTCACAAATAATCTAGCCTCTGCCACCACACATGGCACACTCATACAATACGCAGATGACTTGACCATCATCTGCTCAGCCCAGTCCCTACCCAAACTGCAAAAAGTCACACATGAAGCCTTTTCCTCTATTGAAACGTGGTTATCCGATGCCCAATTAATACTCAACCCAAACAAAACTAAACTACTCATCTTCCAACCCACCAAACATACTCAGAACAACTCTCACTTTAACATTACAGCTAAAGACAACACCACTATATACCCAAATGAACACACCAAATTGCTAGGAGTGGAAATAGACAATAAACTAAAATTTGACATTCACATATTCATGACCATAAAAAAGTCCACAAAAAACTAGGAGCATTATACAGAAATAAGCATCTTCTCACCAAAGCAGCAAAGATTTCAATAGCAATTTCCCACCTTATCTCCACCCTACTTTATTCCTCTCCAATATATACCAACCTAAGGCAATGCGATCTAAACAAGCTAGAGACCTGCTACAACAAAATTGCCAAATTCACCACAGGGGCATCCTACCATAGTCACCACTGTCTCTCACTTGTTGAACTGGGCTGGCTTGAACTCCCTCACCTCCTTCAATGGTATCAACTCTCACTCGCCCACAAACTAGTAAACGATCCACTAAATGTCCCATCCCTTCAGAAACTACTCCAACCCTATCGCACCACCAGACCACTAAGATCCAGCAACAAAAATCACTTGCAGATCACTAAAGCCAATAACTCTGCTGGTGAAGCACTATTCTCTTGCACCATAGCCAAATTATGGAACTCCCTCCCATCCACAATTACCTCCGTACCATCATGCACACACTTCAAAACTTTCATAAAAGCACACCTAAAAACATGCTGGCTATGCCCTTGCAACTCCCACTCTAATATCACCCACCCCATCCAACCCCTACCTTTCTTTCCACTCCACTAACTACCTTGATTATAGCAAGCTCAGATGCTCATAAGCCTAGTACTTATACAGCAGGAACTTCTTATTTTAACATTTGTTAATGTCTGTTATGTACTTCACAGATAAAAATTCTAGTTGTCTACTGATGTACTATGTTCTTCATCTGTAAATATGTTGTAAGTAATTGTTATGTAAATTGTTAATCGCTATGTAATCCAATGTAACTACTGTCTGTTTATTTTAACTGTGGAGCTTTTCTCCTCGGGCCTCCACTGAAAATGGACCTACGTCCAGTCGGACACTCCCAGTCAACAAATATAACTAAATAAATAAATAGATAAATAAATAAATGATATGGTATTGGGTTGAGTTCTTAGGAGATCCAGTAAAGCATGTGTTATGGGGTTCCTGGGTGATAGAGGTGAGCCTGTAGCTTCTAGGGATATAGTATGAACATTTCTATAGTGATTTGGACATGGAGAAGCTGAAGCACATCATCTTGTTTGATCAGCATTGAGGCATGTTTGGTTTTTATGTAAACTGTGTCACCTCCACCTTTACTACATGCCTGTGCAGTAGCTAGTCTAAATCTTTTGAAACATTGTAGTACAGAACTACCAGGTTGGGCTACACATTGCACCATGTCTTGGTAACTGCACAAATGCCTGAATTCTCCACAGTGGGGAAAGCTTTTACTAAGTACACTTTCTTGCTTAGATTCCTGGGATTGAGCAGTAACATCTTTATACTTTCTATTTTTGACAGTTTTGCATTGTCTAAAAGGCATAATGAGGAGACACTGCTTAGCCAATATTTGAAAGCCTAGATGTGACAGGTACAGACCATCCCTAGAGAGTGGAATACCCTTGTCTTACAATGCACTATCTTCCAAACTAAATATTGGGTCATGTGGTGGCTTGCCTTATGGGCTTTGAAGTTGATGCTCCATGAGATCTGGCTGTTATGTGTTGTGGTGGGTACTTTGGGGATTGTTGAGGATATCTGTCCTAGATGTAATGTCTCAGAGACCTTAGGGTTTGGAAAAATTGTGTTTTCTTTTTGTCTCTATCTTTTGATGTTAACTTCAGAACTTCCTTCACTGGGATAAATTATTTGTAAATTGTGTATAATGCCATGATTTTTAAACTGGCTGCCAGTATGGAGTCAAACTTATTTATGCCTGACAAGTTAGAAGTGGTGGATACTGAAGGGACACTATTTGTTCCTGTGTTTTCTGCCATAAGCTGACATTTTGCATTATATCTGCTGCTCATTTAGGAGCTGCACTGAAAAATCTGATCTGCTGTCAGGCGAACTAAGATGGAGCACCTTGTTAACATAACATTTTTAACTGAAATAGCAGAGAGGCTTTAAATGACTGACCACAGTGACTGTACATAGTGTACTTACTGCCACAGTCTATTTTGCATTATATGCTGCAGACAATAGCCAAAATTATTACTTGAGCTTTGAATACCTCAGACGTAAGAATGTTGTAAGATGTAATGGTTACAGTAGTATGAGTTAAACAAGGGATATAGTATGGAATCTAATTCTGAGGTGTGCTGCACCAGGAACTCTGAGGATAGATCTGCAGTCTTTTTGTAGCTGACTTGCATGTTTTGTAATGATATAGCAAAGGGGAGGCCTTTCAAAGACTGACCCGACTAGCTTTAGTTGATGCCTTGACTGTTCCAGCCTTCATTTAGGGTGTTGTGGTGTTTGCTGAGTGCTACAGGCAGTGTTACAAAAACATCAGTGGACGCACCCTGGAGGCCTGGCTCCTCCACAAATATGACACACTTTTTGTGATAAATACAGACCAGATTTCACCCCTGATTCAGACACCACTCATCTGCCTTGCTTCTACAATAAAAGAACTGAACTCTAAGGCACTGTCTCCTGAGTGTTTTTATTTGGCTTTAAATTGGACAAGATTTGTTTCTGGACCAGAAGCTTAATTTTGTACAGCTTAGAAAGAAGGACCCTTCTACAAGACATCGTCACAGATCCATGGAACCTTATGCACCTTTCTGAAATGGATCTAGGCAGGCTCCTTCTCCAGTACAACTGACTTGACTATCTCCTTTGCACCCACACAGGTAACCACAAGATTTTTTCCTCAAATACATCGTAACCACAGGATTTTTTTCTCAGATACATCATCTGAGGAAACTTATCTGGCTCCACCACAAAACATTTTTAGCCAGAGAGGATGATAATTTAGAGGCAGACAGCAGTGGTAGCTCAAATATAAAGCACTTCAGTTGTAATTCTAACTCACTATCCTGTTGCTATTGCCTTAACAGATGTATACTATGTTACAGTGGAACAAGAGAAATACATGCCAATTTGTGTTATGCTACCTGGTCATCATGGCATTTTGTATTATGATGTCTTGTTATTGAGGCATTTTGTATTATACTGCCTGGTCATTATGGCATTTTGTATTATGCTACCTGGTCATTATGGCATTTTGTATTATGCTATCTGGTCATTGTGGCATTTTGTATTATACTGCCTGGTTATTGTGGCATTTTGTATTATGCTGCCTGGCCACCATAGCATTTTGTATTAAGCTGTCTGGTTGTTATGGCATTTTGCATTATGGTGCCTGGTCATCATGATATTTTGTATTATGCTGTCTGGTTGTCATGGCATTTTGTATTATTGTATTATACCGCCTGGTCATTATGGTTATTGTGCCATTTTGTATTATGCTGCCTGGTTATTGCGCCATTTTATATTATGCTGCCTGGCCACCATAGCATTTTGTATTATGCTGCCTGGTCATTATGGCATTTTGTATTATGTTGTCTGGTCATTGTGGCATTTTGTATTATACTGCCTGGTCATTACGGCATTTTGTATTATGCTGCCTGGCCACCATAGCATTTTGTATTAAGCTGTCTGGTTGTTATGGCATTTTGTATTATACTCTTTTATGGTGTAGTGAACTTCTGTGTAAACATGTAAGCTGACTGCAGATTTTCCATTGCTCTCCAGACTTGATGCTGGACAGAGTTGCTGCCACTGATATTTTAAGTCTTCTCTGCAGGATAACAGATTTGTGACTGAAATGTAATAAAGTGACCTGTGCTAGACCTCAACATGCTTGTAATATTGGATGTATTGCCAGCCAAAAATCTTGTCCATTTATCTTGCTCCAATAAAAAAAAAATGCACTCGTCGAACTTAATACTTATTGAGCATCCAGTGAGCTGCCATCATGCATTCCTGATGCTTGTTTTCATCTCATGCTAGCATCCAGCCTGACTGAATCTGAGATGTAGTTGGGCTCCACCAGCCATGTCCATCCTGCATAGTTTTGAAGTCCATGTGACAGGCATATACATAGTTTTCATGTTTTGAGACACAGTTCTGTCCAGAAATGAGCCTTTGGGCAGTCAGGTATTCATTGATGGAATGTTGACTGCAAAACTTGAAGTTTGCATTGCATTACCCTGACTTTAGTTGCCAGCAGGAATGTGCATTTCTGACTGTGAGCCTGTGTTGTAGGAATGGAGTCTACACTGGAATGAAAACAAATGCCAGATGCACTGCAGGTGAGGCAAAGCATGCTCAACAGGGAGAGGCAGCACAGGTGTCAGCAAGTTTAGATGCCCTCCTGAATTGGTAAGTTAAAACCCATTGTGCATAACTGACCATTCAGTGTAAACCACAACAACAATATACAGACTTATACAGTGGATATAAAAGGTTTACACACCCCTGTCAAAATGTCACGTTTTTTGTGATATAAAAAAATGAGACAACAATAAATCATTTCAAAACTTTTCCCACCTTTAATGTGACCTATAACCTGTACAATTCAATTGAAAAACAAACAAATCTATTAGGGGGAAAAATATAAAAAATAAAAAAATGTACAATACGCTGGTCGCATAAGTGTGCACACCCTTAAACTAATACTTTGTTGTGTGTGCACACCCTTAAACTAATACTTTGGTGAAGCACCTCTTGATTTAATTACAGCATTCAGTCTTCTTGGGTAGGAGTCTATCAGCATTGCATATCTTGATTTGGCAATATTTGCCCACTCTTCCTTGCAAAAGCACTCCAAATCTGTCAGATTGCGAGGGCATCTCTTGTGCACAGCCCTCTTCAGGTTACCCCACAGATTTTCTATTGGATTTAGGTCTGGGATTTAGCTAGGCCATTCCAAAACTTTAATTTTCTTCTCATGAAGCTATTCTTTTGTTGATTTGGATGTATGCTTGAGGTCATTGTCATGTTGAAAGGTGAAATTCCTCTTTGTCTTCAGCTTTCTAGCAGATGCCTGAAGGTTTTGGGCTAAAAGTGACTGGTATTTGGAAATGTTCATAATTCCCTTCACCTTGACTAAAGCCCCAGTTCCAGCTGAAGAAAACCAACCCCAAAGCATGATACTTCCACCACCATGCTTCACTGTGGGGATGGTGTTCTTTTGGTGATGCAAAGTGTTGTTTTTGCACCAAATGTACTTTTTGGAATTGTGGCCAGAAAGTTTAATCTTGGTCTCATCAGACCATAACACATTTTCCCACATACTTTTGGGAGACTTGATGTATTGTTTTGCAAATTTTAGCCTGGCCTGGATGTTTTTCTGTGTAAGAAAAGGCTTCCATCTTGCAACCCTACCCCATAGTCCAGACATATGGAGAATACGGGAGATTGTTGTCACCTGTAGTACACAACGAATACTTGCCAGAAATTCCTGCAGCTCCTTCAGTGCTGCTGTGTGTCTCTTGGCAGACTCCCAGACCAGATTTTGTCTTGTCTTTTCATCAATTTTGCAGGGATGTCCAGTTCTTTGCAACGTCACTGTTGTACCATATTTTCTCCACTTTTTGATGACTGTCTTCACTGTGTTCCATGGTATATCCAATGCTGTGGAAAATTTTTTGTACCCTTCTCCTGATGGATACCTTTCAACAATGAGATCCCCTTGATGCTTTGTAAGCTCTCTGTGAACCATGGCTTTTGCTGTAGCAGGCAACTGAGTAAATGTCAGGAAAATTCTACTAGGACAGCTGAACTTTATTTGGGTTTAATCAGAGTCTCTTTAATTGATGGCAGGAGTGTATCCAAGAAGACTGAATACTGTAATTAAATCCATATGTGATTCAACAAAGTATTGGTTTAAGGGTAAGCACACTTATGCAACCAGCATATTATAAATTTTTTTATTTTTTTATATTGTTTCCCTAACAGATGTGTTTATTTTACAACTGAATTGTACAGGTTATAGGTCAAATTAAAGGTGGGAAAAGTTTTGAAATTATTTATTGTCGTCTCATTTTTTATATCACAAAAACCTGGGATTTTAACAGGGGTGTGTAAACTTTTTATATCCACTGTAGTTGTGATCACCCTTTGGTAGGCAACACTAAAATATTATGACATACTTGGTGTGTACTAGACCATATTCTCAGTTTCCATTCATTACTGAAACAAGCACCATTAACATCCTTAGCACTAAGTAATTGAACGCATCAAGGGCTGGCTTTAGGAAGAGCCTTTTAAATGGGACTTCAGTGCACATGCAACAAAAAAATTTCATTCATGTTACTGCTGGCTTTGCAGCAATTATCATGTGCCATTTATCACTCTGTAGACAGCACTTATTTATTTTATCTATTTATTTGTTTATTTATTTTACAGTTGTTTACAGAGAGTGTCCGACTGGGCTAGTAGCCCAATTCCAGTGGAGGCCCAGGGAGAAAAGCTCCAAGAATATAATATTACAATAGAACACATAAGATTAACATGTATTTCTGTTAGTTATATACAGCAGGTATTCTAAAGTAAAGATAATTAGAATTAATACAATTATTTAAATGCTTCAAGACTTGTTTTTCCCCTTAGGATAACTCTATAGCTGTTTGTATTCTGTGTAATGAGTGGGTATGGTGGCAGCATTCTGGCAACATCTCTGCACTTATTTTACTGAGTAAACATGTGACTGCTTCTTTCATGCATTATGCAACAGCATATACTAAGTTGGTTCTTTTCAGCTGAGCAGCCTTTGAATCCTGAGATACCTGCAGTGGTTTCAGAAAGATAGTCCAATATTTGATAAGTTTTTTAGACTGTGAAATAATGCAGTAGTCTTTTTATCATATGTACCATTAAGTGATACTATTATTTGTTGTTGGCATGCCATGGAAACAACTCTCCAAACATTCTACCACCCCTACTGATTATGTCATCAAAAACAATTATGACTTTGACTTATACAAATGTGGTAATCCTACAGTTATGGACAAAAAACTATCTTGACTGTACAGTGGCTACCTCCTGAAAGCTTTGAGTTCTCTAAGTGGTTCATGGGATATTCTGGAAGCAAGAAAAACAGAAAATTCAGTCCCCCGTTTCTACACAAATTTAAGTTTGCATGCTATTCACAGAGCTTGGATGGGGTCTTCTGCGGTCCATGCTTTGTCTTCAACACATCTAGAAAGTGCTTGTTGGTCTCCACACTTATGACCAGCTGGTCTAACATGAGGAAGATTCTCGAATGACATAGCAAATCAAAGGATCATGGATATGTACTTGCAAAATCAGAGGCATTTTTGGAAGTATGCTCTGACCAGCTGCAAACAGCTTAACAATCATTGCATAGAAAGACAGGTATGCACAGGCCATGCCTTAAGACATATCATGCAGACAATTTTTCTTTGTGGAATATAGAATTAGCCCCTTCATGGAAAACTGACTTGCACAGGAAGCTTCTGGAATGACTATTTAACTGGGTAAGGGTCTGGGAAATACCCTGTACACTTCAGCACAAATTCAAAATGAAGTTATTAACCTTATTGGGTTACAGATTCAGACTTTGCCTCTTTGTCTACTTAAAAGAGAGGCAAAGTCATTCAGTTTTATTGCTGATGGAGCAACTGATATCTCCTATGATGATCAAATGACTATGACTCTACATTATGTACATTTAAGTGATGGAAATGTAGAAATCTGTGACAACTTCACTGAATTTTTGAAGCATATGGCACCACAGGTAAGGCTCTGACCTCTTTTTACAGAGACTCACAGCACGGGGTGTGGACAAGGAGCTGTTGTAGGTACAAGGCTATGACAGAGGAAGCAACATGTCTGGTTACTTAATGATGTGCTGGCAAGAATTCAAGACTTTTTTCCAAACGCCATGCATACTACCTACAAAGCACACAACCTGAACACTGCCATAGTTCATTCATGTACAATGCATGTTATGGCAAACACTCAACACTTGCAGGAAAGAAGTTTTTGTAGATCAGAGTGTGTGTAGTACCCTTAAGAGCCATTCCAGTCAGTGAGCATGTGCATATAGGTACTGAGCACGTGCAAGCAGGAGTGACATTTTGAGTGAGCAGCAAGAGTGAAAGCATATATGTGTGTAGCAGTCAGTCAGTTAGTTAATTCATTTAGTTTAATGTTCCAGTCATCCATCCTGATATGATTGTGTGTAATAAACTACTAAAACAAACACCCAGCCTCATTGTCTTATTTGAATACACAAGACAAGCGATATGGTGTCTTAAATGATGTGGTGCCAGAAAGGGGTCCAAAGCATAACTTCTTCTTCAAAACCATGAGGTATGTGGTTACAGTTGGAGGAATATACAGGAGTGAATCATCCCTGCACAAATGACTTGCAAACAGGCCAGAAAGACAAATCCACATATGAAAATACATTTAAATGATTTTTTTTACTAAACAAATATAAAATGGAGCATTCAAAATGTCCAAAACTACTTTCTAATTAAATGAAATGTATAAAAATTATGACATATTAATAAAAATAATCAAAATCTTACAAAAGTGCTTGAAATAACTTTTGAATTGCATAAAATGTATAAAAAAGAGGAAATGACCATATTTTTTGCTATGTTTTTTTTTCATATTAACTAAAGCTATTCCAGATATCTGAGGTGTGCAAAGGGTTCACATGTTTGTGCAGTATTACAGTACAGTTATTTCACAAAATACAGTCATTTTGAAGAGACTGTGGTGCAGCTGTATAATTTATTGAGTACTTGGTATATGTGTGTGCATTTGAACATAATTATAAAAGCATTTTGTTGGCATGGCAGAAGGATTTCACAGACCTGCTCCACTAGTATTTGATAATAATGTTGTTGAAAAATGGAGAGTGTTTGAGTAACAGTATATTTTCATTCAGGCTGCTATTTCTGACATAGACGCATGTACAAAGGCATTTATTCTGCTTAATTTAGCTGGTTCAGAAGCCATTGAAAGGGAGCGCTCATTTGTGTATGCCCCAGCTGTGTATGCAGGGGAAGGGGAAGACTGCCATATTGTGGTACCAGCTGAAACGCAGGAAACCTGGAGTGTTTAAAAAATAAATTTAGAGAAATGTGTAACCCACAAATGAATATTACAATTAAAATGCACATATTTTACACAAGACATCAACAGCCTGGGGAAAATTTTGCAGCATATATAACTGACTTGAGAAACAAGGCAAAAATGTGCAGATTTGGTTATTTAAGAGATGAGTTGATAATAAACATGCTTATGTGTGGTATTAAAGATGATGCAGTGAGAAATAGTTTGCTTTGAGACAGTGACTCGACTTTGAATAATGCCATAGAGATTTGTCAGATATGTGAGCTCACAGAAAAGCACAAAAATATGCTTACAAATGAGAAAACCATGCTTGCAGTGCCTTCCAGTGTTAATGTTGATTGTATGCAGTACGAGGTTAAATGATACATGCCTAAGGGCGCGGTTGCTTCAGTGAAACCACAGGCCTTTCTAGCAAATGCCAGGGAAGCTCCAGTAAAATCCAAAGGATGCTCAGTAAAGCAGAGGGGTGCATCAGTAAAACCTGTGGCAAGCTTCACAGTCAACTGTCGTAATTGTGGAGGTAGCCATGAGCCCAAAAGAGAAATGTTTAGCTTTTGTTCAGCAGTGCCACATATGTAAAAAGTGGAATCATTTCCAAAGGTTCTGTAAATCAAAAGGGGCACATTCTTTTATTAGGAGATAGCATTTAAAGAGGCAAGTTGAAAAACTAGAAAGCTGTAAGCCTACTTTTTATGTTGATGTGTTCAAAGTGCAATGTTATGTCAGCAGAAATGTTTGCCAAAGTAAGAACTATTGAGAAGCTTGATCTGGCAAAGTGTGTAAAGCTTGTTGCTTATGGGTGGTGAAGAAATCCAAACTGAAGGCTCTGTAGTGCTTTCATGTTACTCTGCTGGGAACAGCTATGACTTCATGAGATCATAGGAGGTTACTAGGCTAATAAAACCTCAATTAGCACCTGTCAATGAGGGACACAAGTAGAACCCCTGGGACAAATGTGTGGTTTCCCAGCCATTCATCAAGGTTGCACTTGAAGAGGGTCAATGACGTACATTAACGTGTATAGGGAGTCTGTTCCAGAGACAGGGCAGCCCCTGGGAGACAAACCTGTCTCAACAGCAGATTTTGTTAATGTTGCATATTAGATTTAGGCCTTTTGATTGGGTAATGCGTGAGGAGTTAGACTTCTGGATATGAAGCATCTCTAGTAGGGCAAGGTCAAAGATTGCCTTGAAGGCAAGACACAGATCACCTCTGTGCAATCTGTATGATACCGAGTAGATTTATAGTGATTTGAGCCTGTCTACATAGGACAGGAGTTGGAGGTCATGGATTCTCTTTGTGAGGTATTTCTATGGCCTTTCCAGTTGGTGCAGGTGTTTAGAGAGGTGCATACCAAATGGGGCATTGTACTCCGTTATTGGCCAAATGAGGGAGGAGTACAGAGAGGTAATAACCTCCATTTTTCTGGATGCAATCCCTTTACTTATGAGATAAACCAAGTAAAAGGCTTTTCTGACCACTGCCACTACATGATGGTCGAATGTGAGATTGTTGTCAACCTGTGTACCCAGGTCTCTCACCATGGGTTGTGTGTTTAGGGAGTTGCTATTAATGTGGTAAACAGTAGGGGCCATGTTTTTGCCCAATGGCATGATAATTCATTTTTTTGCATTTAACCTAAGGCCATGACTTTGGCACCAGTCATTTGTTACTGTGCAAGCCTCTTCTAGTATGTTAACATTATCTGGGGAGTCAATGACAGCACCCAATTTAATGTCATCCACAAACTTGTTCAGCCTTTTGTCTTTGCCTGGACCTATGAGAATAAGTTGCCAAAGAGTATGGGTCCCAGGACAGATTCCTGGGGAACACCACTAGTGACAGGTCTGCTGTCAGAGGTAGAGGCACCTATTTTGACCTTGTGGTTCCTATCGGTGAGCCATTTGGCCACCCACCTGATGAGATAAGGATTTATGCCAAGTTATGTTAGCTTTTCGATGATGCTCGAGTGGGGGATTGTGTCAAAGGTTTTGGCAAAATCAAGGTAGGCTGTTTCCAGGGCCTTGGTGAGGGTCTCAAAAAAATCAACCAGGTTCAACAGACAAGACCTGCCCTTGATGAATCCGAACTGGGTGCAGTCAAGTGTTTGGGGACTGCCTATGTCCTTGTTTATGATACCCATAATAATACCCTCCATGGCCTTACAGATCAGACTTATCAAGCTAATGGAGCGATAGTTTCCAGGGTCAGTAGTGGCACCACCTGTGTGCAAGAGGATTACAATGGAAGTTCTCCACTCTGCTGGAATGAAACCTGTACTTAGGCTATGGTTGAATAGGGTGCTCAGTGATGGGGCTAGTTCTTGCTGGAGATTGGGCAGAATACAACCTGGGATACTCTCAAGTCCATTGAAAGCTGTGTTCTATGCCTTGGATAGGGCCTTTAACACTTTATCTATGGTATTGGTTGTGGGACAAGTATCAGGGATGTTTAACGGGCCTTTGGAGTGACAGGGTAGTGAAGTTTGCACTGAACCTAGCTGCTAGCAGGTTGGCAAAGTCAACAGGATCAATGTAATTGGTATTGTTAATAACTAGTTCAGAACAAATCTGGGCTTTGCCATGGAGGTTCCTGATGTAACTGAAAAAGGCTTTATGGTTACCCTTTGTTTCAGAGGCTAGTTCAATTCATAATTGGCTTTGGAGGTTTTCACCAGTGAACTAATTTGCTTGTTGAGGCTAATGAGGGAGTTTTTCCAGTTGGGAATTTGTGCCTTTTTACCCTTGGACAACAGTTTCTTCCTTTTGTTGTAAAGCCTGTTGATAGAGGATGTCAACCAAATAAGGCTGTGTTTCCTTGAGGAGCAGGTTTTAGTTCTGTTGGGTATGGGTTAGTCCATGCAGTTGTACAGGTGCTTGTATACTGCACTGGCATACTTTTCAGCATAGTTGTCTGTCCTTTTGTTGTAAAGCCTGTTGATAGAGGATGTCAACCAAATAAGGCTGTGTTTCCTTGAGGAGCAGGTTTTAGTTCTGTTGGGTATGGGTTAGCCCATGCAGTTGTACAGGTGCTTGTATACTGCACTGGCATACTTTTCAGCATAGTTGTCTGTATCCTTGGGGGGGGGGTGCTGGTGAAACTACTGATACCTTCCCTTAGAAGGCTGTAGTCAGCTTTTGGGAAGCTTTTTAGCCTGGTTATGGTGTGTGTGTGTGTGTGGGGGGGGGGGGTTGGACAGTATAGAAACTTCAAATGAGACAGGCCGATTGTTTGATCTCACCAGGGAAGATCTTACTATGGGGGTGGTGCAGTGGTCACCTATGTTGGTGCGAACCAAGTCTAGAATGTTATCTCCTCTTGTGGGGGATGACACAAGCTGGTCTAGTGCATTAGAACTAATAAAGTCAAGGAATAGGGAGAGTGCATTAGAGCAGGAATATTTCACCAAATCTATGGTGGTGCATACCTCTCAACTGTACAGATTTTCACAGAGTATCCAGATTTTTGCCTCATATTTTTGGTCTGTTCCCCATAAAAATTGCATTTTTTGACAAATAACTGGGATGATCTAAGGACTAAAGTCACTAAATAATGACATGTATTCAAGTTTCTTGACTTCATATCATTCAGAAAATGCATGGTAACACAAATCCTGTTATTCTATCAACTTTCTAAGTTTATAAGTGTAATATTTAAAACGTGTTCCAATTTTGTCCTTTGTCCCCCCTTTATGTTGGGCTTTGTCCAAATTTCTTGTGCTAAGAGGGTGAGATGTCCTATGGTGGGGGAGTTGAAGTCACCAAGGATCAGGATGTTAGGGGCTACCTTGATGGAGTCAAGTAGGGCCAGGTAGGAGGAGTGGGTGTCCCGAGTCATGGAGGGGGAGTCTATAGCTGGCTACAACTTGGATAAGCATCTTGTTAATTGTCAGTTGCACCTGGAATAGTTCTAGTGCATCACACTGGCAAACCAGTCTGGAGGTATGCTTGTCTTTAATGAAAATAGAAATTCCACCACCCTTAGTCTTCTCGACCTCATTTTGGGGTCAGAATGTGTGGAATGTGGTATAGCCTGGTAAGCCAAGGGTGCTCTCTGCAGCCTTCAACAAAGTTTCCATGACAGCACAGATGTCGGCATCTTCCAGTGCAATGAAAGCCTCCAGTGAGTGCATTTTCAGGTTAAGGCTCCTGGCATTAAGTAGCATGACCTTCAATACGCTTCTTGACAAATCTTTTACGTTGGAAGATTTGCCTTTGGGACATTGCCTAAAAAAGGCACAATGAGGGAGGCAAGAGCATTGGCCAGAATCCTAAATCCCAGGGGAGACAAGTGGAGACCATCTCTGGCAAAGCATTGAGGCCTGACAGCCATGTCATCTCAGGCAGACAGATACTGGATCCCCTTGGAATGACACCAGAAACTAAGCCAATTGTTGAAGTCAATTATTTTTTGTTGGTATTGTGGTAACATTCTTGGTGAAAGTAAGATGCTGCTTAGGGCTAGGGTTACACCTACCTGGGACACATACTCTGAGAGGTCAATCATGTCTCTCTTCATATAGTCCAGGGAGGTATGTTTCAATTCATTCACACCAACATGAACAATGACAGAGTCATACTTGTACCTGTTGTGGAGAAACTTAAGTGCATGCGTGATGTGGCGGATTCTGGTACCTAACAGACAAATTACCATGATCTTCTTCTTGTTGAGACTGGTGAGGGGTACATTGGTGTATCTCACAAATGAGTCACCAATGAATAGCATGTTTGGTTTATGGTTATGCCTTATGGGCTGTGTGAGTTTATTGTTACTGTGTGAGTTTATTGTTATGCCTTATGGGCTGTGTTTGTGAGACACTGGTGTGTTGTCTGCTGTCTGTAATGTGGTTGGTGTTTTGTGTGTGGAATGTTTGCGAGTGTGTTTTGGAGGTTGTTGTTGTTTAGGTAAGTTTTTATTGAGGACATGTGCATAAGTGGGTGTGTGTTTTTCTTGATTATGTGATGTGGGTGGTGTGGTGTTTTTGCTGTAGTGAATGTGGCAAGAGAGAACATGGATTCCGGGTTATTGATATAGATGCATTTCTCACAAGTAGAAGAATTATATGCTAGGAGAAGAGGGCTGTCTGTGAACATGAGGCAGTTGCTACACTGACTCAGCATGCCCATGTCAACCAGGCTGGCAGGAGAAACTGCTGGGAATTGTCCAGACATAGTGTTCTAAAACTTGGATGGACTTATGGAGAGAGGGTTTTGATAAGGGTTTGTCCACAATAGTGTAGACTACAAAAACCTTCTTAAATGTAAAATAACTGGGCTGAATCCCAAGTGCTAAAGCCAAAACTAAAAGGCTTAGAATAACAGACAAATTTAATCAGGCTACTAACAAGCAGTAATAAATACAGCAAAATAAAAGCACTTCAACACTTAAGAGCAAGCAGCAAGACAAAATAAGGTACTAAAGTAGGAAGAACACAATAACAGTAAAAATAGTTGAATAAAGTGTCTTTTTTTATATTATTGGAGAGGGAAGAAACAGAAAATAATTCAAAATTAAGAAACTAGGGGGGGGGGGGGCTGGCCTTCCCAAATGATCACACTCTACTCAGTAGAGTAAGCAAATGAGATGGGCTGGGAGGAGTGTCCAAAACCAAACTGACAGCAGGGGTGGGCAGTTCCAAAGTCACCAAGTTTAAAAATGCAACAACACTTGGGCCGGAGGGTAGGGGAAAAACAGAATGCAAACACAGGCACCAGCAACATCAAGCAAATAAATAAATGCAGCACAGTTTTAACTATCGCTGAAACAGATTAAGTGCAAAAACGTATACTTGTATAAGCTTTGTGTATCTTGCAATTTTAAATAGTAAAGAGGTGCATGAACTCACTGTTAGGCCTCAAAGACAGTTTGAAAATGAGACTGCCGTCATTTAATACAGAAGTCCACCATGTAAGCACATGTAACAAGAATTTTGCACGCATTATTTTTTCTGACTGCTGATCTTTTTGAACACAAGTTAGACAAACTCCCAGTTGTGTACTCCATGAGGTTATACCACAAGGTAAGTCCTGTTATCAGACCAGTATGGAAAGTTCCAATAGCCTTGCAAGGCAGAGTCAAAGCTGAGCTAGACGGAATGGTGTATCTAGGTGTAATTTGTCCAGTAGAAGTATCCACTAAATGGGTATCCTTCATGGTGGTAGCTTATAAAAAAATGCTCAGTTGAATATGTATTGATCCAAGAGATTTGAAAAAAAAACAGTAAAACAACCTCATCATCCAATGCATACATTCAACGAAGTTGCTGCTTTTATACCAAATCCCACTATTTATTTTTTTCTGTCTTAGATGCAAAAAAGTTCATTTCAGAAAATTTTATATGACCAAAAATCTTCATTGCTAACCACTTTTAGTACACCATTTGGAAGGTAAAGATTTTTGGGAATGCCATTTGGGATAAATTCTGGCAGTGAAGTCTTTCAACATGCAATGGAGCAAATTTTTTCAGGCTATCCATGTGCTATTATAGTTGCTGTTCTTATAGTAGGCAATGGTGAAATCAAACATGATAGAAACCTCAGGAAAGTTTTGGAACATGCTTGTGAAGTGAATCCTAAGTTAAATCCTCAGAAATGCAAGTTTAGGCTACGAGACGTTATTTATGTAGGTCATTTGTTTACCAGTTCAGGCTTACAAACAGATCCTTCCAAGCAAACTGCAATTCTTAAGATGCCAGCTCCAGACAATGTGACTTCCTTACAAAGTTTTCTTGGCATGGTTAACTATTTGTGCGAGTTCATTCCAGATTTGAGTGAGCTTTCTGTACCACCAATAAAGCTGACACGCAAAGATGTAACTTGGTCCTGGTCAGAAAACATCAAAGAGCATTTGATGTCCTGAAACAGGGAATTGCCAATCCACCCATTTTAAGATATTATGATGTTCACAAACCTTTAATTCTTTCTTGTGTTGCTTTGAAATTTGGTCTTGGTACAATCATTCTTCAAGAGGGCAGACCGGTAGCCTATGCATCCAGAACTTTCACTCAGACTGAGATGCAGTATTCTTCGATAGAGAAAGAGCTCTTGGCAATTGTGTTTGCATGTTCAAAGTTGCATGATTATATTTATGGCTGACCAATTCAGAGTGAGACAGGTCACCAACCTTTGGTCACTGTTTTAAAAAAGCCTATGCACACAGCTCCTGCGAGATTGCAACACATTATGTTGAAATTGCAAAAGTACAATTTTCATTTGATTTACAGGAGAGGCAATCTTCTTTATTTTGCTGTTAGTTTATCCAGATCACCCAGATGAACCACTGAACAGCATGAAAATGAGAAACCTGATTATGAAGCTATGAAAGTAAGAAATGTTCCTTCCACACATCTTGATGAGCTTAGAACTGACACAGCTTCAGATCCAGTTCTCCAGCTCAACTATTTTATCAGTCGAGTATGACCATCAAAGCAATCTTGTTTACCACCAGACATGCAGCAGTATTTTCATTACAGAGACAAGATTTTGATGGAAGATGGTATTATCACAAAATGTGCAAAAGTGATTGTTCCAAAACCCTTACAACAAGAGTATATTAAAATCTTGCATCGTGGCCATTCAGGAACTGATTCTACCAAAAGAAGGGGTAGAGGACAAGTATTTTAGCCTTCTATGTCAAAAGATATTGAGAAAGAACTTTTAACTTGTTCTGTTTGTAATAGTACTAAGCCACATCAACAAAAAGAACCGCTTCAGCGAAGCCAGATTTCTGAACTACATTGGTCACCAGTGACTACAGATATTTTTGAATGGAATGGTCAGCATTACTTGGTGTTAGTAGACTCTTATTCTTATTCAAATTGGTTCAAGATTGACCTACTTCCTAACCTGATGTCCAATGCTATTATTACAAAGTTAAAGAGAGATTTTTCAGTCCATGGTAGTCCACACACAGTCACTTCTGACAATGGTGCACAGTTTACAAGTCAGCAGTTTAAAAGATTTGCTGAAACGTGGGACTTTGTTCATGTTACAAATAGTCCTGAATATCCACAATCAAATGGCCTGGCTGAACGTGCAGTTCAAAGTGCAAAACAGCTGTTGATAAAGTCTAAACGTGACAATACTGACATTTTTCTTAATCAGCTTAACCTCAGAAACATACCTCACGACAATCTTCTTGGTTCACCTGCCCAGAGGTTAATGTTGATTAAACCAGAACCACACTGCCAATCAGTAAGAATGGAGTCTACTCTGAGTGCTAAAAACAGCAAAGCAATTTAGCTCAACTCCTAAAGAAGCATTTGTCCCAAAAGTCCTACTATGATAAAACCAGCAAGCTTATGGATTCCAAGATGGTGGATATTCAGTAAACACCCTCTCCATGAAGCTCCTAACAAAATTCAAATATCCTAGCTCAAAGCCAATTATTCTTGAACAAGAAGAGTCTATCTTAAAGAATATTGCAATGTATCTTCAATGTTAATTTCAGTTTGGATCCCAATAAGCATAGATTGGAGAAATAAGCTATTTTTTACTGCCTGAGCAGCCTTTGGGATTACACCCCCTGGAAGACTAGGTCTGTAACAAGTAATTTCAATTTTGAAGCACAAATCCAGTCTGGGAAAACACTAGAAATGTCTAAAGAAACAGAAATAATGGAGACCCAGACCACTAAACTAAAATATCTGCAATAGCCTCACATGAGAAAGACACAGTTTCCAAAAGACATAAGACTACCAAATTGCAGGAATCCACAAAAACAACGGCTAAGCAGAAGTCTGAATCTAATTTCCAAATGGAGGAACTAAAGTAAGCTCTCCTTCCTCTTCAAGCAGCAATGCAAAACTTTTCTGATCAGCTCACCAACTTCAATAAAACACTGAACCAGATAGCAGAGCGCATGGATACCATTGAATCTAAAACGCAAGGTAATGAATATCAAATCAGTAAACTAAAAGAAGAAATTGGCGCCATAAATGACATAATACTGGAAATGCATCAGAAACTGGTTGATTTAGAAGCCAGAAGCTGCCGGAATAATATACTGATCAGAGGGGTACCAGAGAGCTATGGACACAGTCAGCTACCAACAGTCATTAATCAGATATTCAGAAGCTTACTCCCAAAAGAAGATCACTCTAAAGAAATAGTCATAGAAAGGGTCCAGTGCTCATTATAAAAAAAAAAGACACAAGTATTTCCAGACAGATCTATGTAAAACTCTTAAATTACCAGGATACACAAAAAATTCGGGCAGCAGACAAAAAGCAAAAACAAGTAACATGGAATGGAATAAAGATTACAGTAGCACAAGACCTGCATCTTGAAATTAAATAGAAACTTCAATGCCTCTCCTCATACTGTGCTGACCTGATCAGTTGCAAAATAAAATTCCAAATGCGTTACCCAAACACACTCATATTTCATCATAAAGACATTGAATATGCTGTTAACTCACCCAAAGAAGCGAAGGCTGCATTTATTAAATGTTTTGGCAGAGCTCCGGAGATATAGACATCCTAGGGATGGGGCATACTTTCCAAAGATGAGGTAACATTATTGGCTTCTTCTCTTTATGCTTCGAATAACTTTAATTGTTGTGTTTTGCATTTATTCCTATTTTTTTTAATAACTGGAAGTACACACTCTGCCTGAAAAGGATAGCAGGGAATGATTAATACACTGTGTGCTGTCCAGTAGAGCCCATTTAATGTAACACCTTCCTGCATCGCAAGTTCACCCTAGCATTGTGACATCAGCAGGATACAACATGAAGCAGCTAACCTTGATGGCAGAAACCTCAGAAACTCCTGGCCTTATATAAAAAAATGCTCGGAAATGGAAAAATGACTCAACTCACAAGTCAAATTCAAAGTAAGAAGATTTCAAGGAGCTTAATATCGCAATTTTAAATGTTCCTGCTTTATTACTGCCTAATAAATCTAGCTTAAATGGTCTCTGTATATACATGGTCTTTTTTTCTTTTTCTTCATCCTTCTATGGAAGTGAGCGAAGAGACTGTAGGTGTAATTACTGTGTCTCCTTCTGTACTGTTTGTTCACTATCCAATTAAGCCAGTGGCCAACTTATGTTGAACCTTTCCTTTTCATGTAGAATATTTTACTCTGACTTTGATTAGTTGACTTGCACATCAAGGCAGTTGTATAGGCGAGATTTTGTTCTTGCCCCATATCTCTACACTTTGACTGATCAAACTTTAATAGAAATGATATTTCATTGGATAGATCACTCTGTTTGTAGTTGTTTACTATTTAGGGCTCAATTAGAGATATTTTAAAAAAGGGAATCTCTATGACGTCTTCATGTATGCTTAGCATTGTACTTTATCCTGAACCGATGGACATAAACAAAAACCAAAGACATAAAGATTATTAACATAAAAAAGCTGATAATCCATATTCAGCCATAAGGCAGATTCCTAAAGAAGCTGAAAAATTATCATTGTTGGTTGTAACATCTGGTGAAAAGACTGAATTTTTGTATCTGTTGTAATGTTGCTTCTTCCTATTGTCCTGCTGTTTTTTTTTTATCCATATAAATATGGTTACAGTCTAATCTAGTCACAGTAATTTTAAATAACCTAATTTAACGGTTATTATACAAAAGTATTATGATTAATTTATCCTGCTTGTGTATTTCTTTTCATAAGGAAATTTAAATATACCTATGCAAGTTACAATACTACAACTACAATATTAAAATGTTTTATGTATGCTTAGCATTGTACTTTATTCTGAGTCGACGGTCATAAACAGAAACCAAAGTCATAAAGGTTTCTAACAAAGAAGAAGCTGATAATCCACATCCATCCATAAGGCGGATTCCTAAAGAAGCTGAAAAAATGAACATTGATGGTTGTAATGTCTAGTGTAAAGATTGGATTTTTGTACCTCCTATAATATTGTTAATTCCTACCATTCTGCTGATATTTTGATCCATATAAATACAGCTACAGTCTTGTTTAGTGTCTTGTTTAGTCGCAGTAATTTTAAATAACCTAATTTGCTGGTTATGCTACAAAGTATTGTGATTAATCTATCCTGCTTGTATATTTCTTTCATGAGGTAGTTTAAATATACCCATGTGAAGTACAATATTACAATTACAATATTGCAATCTTACAATATCTCTAATCTAGGTGCTAGTAATTACTAGGTGAAGGGTCTAAATCAGGCCTTGACTTCTAATTATCCCTCCTACTTCCAGTAAAGGTTATTTGTAGACACTTCAACCTACACAACACTGTACCTATCTGAAAGCAATATACATTTAAGTTAACATTTAGAATCTCATCTAATACATAAATGAAAAGGAAAAGGAAAAATAAAAATAAATTAAAAAAAAAACAATTTTCTTACAATTTGGCACAAGATCCAACTAGGAGCACAGTAGACTAGTGATGTTTGTTTATAGGATAGCCCATTTTGGGGTAGACACAGCAGTGTAAATGAGTGTTAGTTGTGTGTGGGAATTCATAACTCAAATTTAATGACCAGCATAGGATTAGCTCTTCAAGGTAAGGGGTTTAAGTGGGTAGGCACAGATTTAAAACTGGAAGAGATTAGTGCTACAAATATAAGAAAGCATGTCAAAACAACAGAAACAAAGATACATGAATGCTTGCTCATACTATCACTCCTAGCTAAAAAGCCGAAAATAATCTATCGATATCAAAAAGCTTAATATGTGGTATTTGAATTCTTGGAACGTGAAAGGATTTTGAGATAAGAACAAGAAGAAACTAGTGCTACATCTAATTTTTAAATCTGAGGCTAATGTGTACTTTCTACAAGAGACACATATGTTGAAAGATGACTGGGTAAAAGATGTAAACAAAAAATGGATAAAATGTATCATAGCAGCGGGAGATATTACTAACTCCAAGAGGTCGCCATCATAATTAAAAAATCTTTCCAAGATTCTGTCATAGAGTTTGACCCCAACGTAAATGGTAGATGGTGTTACTTCATTACAGTTAACCCCAAAATGCCATAATCAACCCTATTTGTAAATATGTATGGCCCATACTCAAAACAGCAGGATTTCATGATGGAAATCAATAATCTGCTTTGTAAATTCCCAGACCATTACCCCATTCTAGGGGGGAGACTGGAATGCAGTCATAGACCCTGTGATTGGCTGTACTGGTAAAACTAACTCATACAACAGTCAAGCTTCTATAGTCTTATCTAAACTCATGCCTGACGTCTACCTTATTGACCCTATAGCATTTGGAGTGGACTTGGAATAATAGGTAAAATGTTTTTTCTTCTCTAAGTGTCATAAGTGTTGATCTAAACTGGATTTTTTCTTAATTTCTGAATCACTAATGAGGGGAGAAATAAATTATACCACTGTACCAAGATTTTTATCTGATCACTTATTGATTAAGCTCAAAATTAACTGGTCAGTTAAAAAACTAAGCAATAATAATACAAGCAACTGGTCTCTCAATAACAATCTACTCTTTAACCCAGAAGTGATAAAAGAAATAGCTGACATCCTAACAGAGCTCGACAATAATCTAACACTCATAGATATTCCCTATGATGTCCAATGGGAAGACTGTAAGGTAATGCTGAGAGGCATTCTAATCCAGGAAGCCTCATATTTAAAAAAAAAAACAAAGCAAGAGAATGAAAATAGGTTAATCCTTGAGCTCAAGGAACTAGGGAAGAAACTACAGTTAACACACTGGCCTGAGGTTGAGAAAAAAACAAACTAAAGCACAAAAAGAACTGTTTGATTTGCACCAACAGAATTACACCCTTCAAGAACAAAAATTCATTGCCAGATACTCAGAGTGGGTGCAAGTACCCTCCAGAACCCTTGTGAGAATAATAAACTCCAAACAGGAAACTTCAAGGATTGCATCGATACATTACCAAGACAAAATATTCAGAACTGATCAACAAACAGTAGAGATATTTTAACCAATTTACACTGAAATCTATGGCGCAAAACAGAATCAGATTCCTATTACAGTTATTGAAGAATTCTTAGGTAATCTTAAGTTTCCTGCAATCAAAGAAAATCAAAGTGAACTCCTGTCAGCCCCCTTTAAACAACAGGAAATAGTCGAGGTCATTAAGAGCCTAAAACCAGGCAACGCACCAGGCCCAGATGGCTATACTACAGATTTGTACAAGAAGTTTATTCTCAGAATATCTTCCATACTATTGAAAGTGTTCAGATACATTAGAAAGAATGGTTTAACTGACCTGTACATAAATAATTCAAAGCCAATCCTCATAATTGCAGGCCAATATCCCTAATTACTGTAGACATCAAGATCTTAATATCAGTGCTAATGGAATGACTCAAGAAAGTTATGGCCTCAGTTGTCTCCCCAGAACAATCTGGTTTCATGTCCAATAGACATGCATGGGACAATACCTTGACTTTAGACTCCATGATCTATCTTATTAGAAAAGAAAGAAACCCTAGATATGCCCTAGTTTTAGATGCTTGCAAGGCTTTTGACAGGGTAATCGGTAACTTCCTATTTGCATCACTTTAACACTTCAACTTTCCTAGAGACTTTGCCAACTTAATAGGAATATTATACAACAATTCCCACACGTGTCTTTATATTAACAGATCTTCTTCAACACCCATTAAAATAACTAGAGGTATAAGGCAAGGCTGTCCATTATTTCCTCTCCTATTCAACTGCTACATCGAGCCACTCGTTCTTCATATCTCACAAAGGATGGTTCACACAATCCCTAAATTACTAAACTCCAAAGTTATGCTGTCTGTATTCGCAGATGATCTGAACATTTACTTCGAAACACCAAATACAGATCTTAAGAAAATTACAAAATCAATAGATGATTATTTAAAAGCTTTGAACTACCAAATTAACCAAAAGAAATCCTATATTTTCCCCATCAACCCTTTAAATCACAAGAAAAATTACTTTCTGGACTCCCCCTTCAAAATACTATACAGTATTAATTATTTAGGTATATCCTTTGATCACAACCATTTATCCTTGTTACATAATAATGTAAACAAGTTATGGAATAACATAATACACGATCTACATAGATGGTGACAACTAAATCTATCTTTATTATCTAAAGCATCAATAATCAGAATGAACATTTTACCCAAATTAATTTATCAGTTCAACTCATCAATGTCAATCATCCCAAACTACTTTTTTCAGAAAATAAACAAAGAATTAGCCACATTTATATGCTTTCCCAAGTTTGTCAGAATATCCTACTTAAAGCTAACTTACCCCAAAGGAAAAGGCAGCCTGAATCTACCTGACTTTCAATTATACCATAAAATTACAAGTGCCATTAGATTAATACTAATTTCAAACAACTCTGAAGACAGAGAACATTGATCCCCGGCTTGGGTTAGGATCTGGCACAAACATATTCTCATAAACAAAATAAACCCCAAATCTATTCCTTTTATAACCCCTGCAAATCTAAGGATCATCAATATAAACAATATTATAAAGCAAAAAATTAAAAGCTTCCAAGAGTTGATAAAAACCTTAAATCTATAAATGGCCTTACCTTTTCTTCAATATAGTCACTTAAATCCTAATATAAAAATTAATAACAAAGCACTAAACTTAATGGACTTTCCACTAATAAAGGAATACACCATGTGGGATTTCTACAAATATAAAGTGAATTCTTTGCATGATTCGTGCAAAGCATTTAAAGCCAACAAAAAATGCATCATTATTCCATGCCAGATTAGGGATTAATCTCTCCGATAATAAATGACTTGCATATTAATGAGATGCTCTTAAACAGATTACTTGACATTGTGGTAAATTTAGGTAGTAGAAAGAAAACATTATCCAGAACATATAAGTATATTAGTGTTATCAAATACAAAAATTCTATACTTTATGCAAACTATTGGGACTCTAGAGAAAAGTCGTTAACAAATGAACAAAAACTCAAAGCGAATAACCTTACTATAAACCTTTCCCCATTTAAAAAAATGCTTTATACACAATTTAACAATAATATATATTTTGCTCCTATGACTCTGAACAAGTTTGATCCCAAAGTATCCCCCCTCATGCAATTGTTGTTCATATTCCCAAGCTGACCTTCTACATGTCTTATGGTATTGCAAATATTCACAGAAATTATGGGGATTGCTTAAGGTACGTCTAGAAAAAAAGGGGTTACCACAAATCAACACTGTCCTGGGAAGTAGCCATTCTCCACATTATAGACTTTAAATTACCCAAAATGGAACTGCACTTATTAATCACCATCTGTTCATTAATGAAACTACATATAACCAAAATTTGGTTAGATCATACCAAACTTACATGGAGTGGGTTTAGAAATATGGCCTCATCTTATGCATCCTCTCAAAGACTATTTATAACCAACCTAAAAAAATTAGTTTACTATAAGAAATATTGGAATCTTCTGTTCAAGCATATTTTGAGTACATGACAACGCTACATCTTATTCTAATAAACATATCTAATAGTATGGTATACCGAATATAACTCATACAAATATAACAGTCCTGAAATATTACTTTCACCTCTTCACAAGATGTAACAAGACTGAGCCTATATTTTTGTATCTATTTCCTATTCATATTCTAGTAACACTGTTGTAGCTATTGTACATAGTTTGTTACTATAGAATATTGTATTAATAATAGTTGTTGATTGTTAGACACATGTATGTGTGTTACCAGCACCATATTTTTCCTCTTGCAATTGTTTAAACTGGATGTATTTGGTGCACAAAATAATAAAATCACAATATGGAAAAAAAAAAACAGCAAACTTATAAATCCATTAAAAGAAGGAGAGATATTAAGGATGCAGACAGCAAAAGGATTTGATAAAATAGGACTTGTGAAACATTTGTGTGAAGAACCAAGTCCATACATCATTGAGTCACAAGCCATGGAATTCAGGTGGAACTGGAAACGTGCTATCAATGTCCAAGCCAGTGTTGCTTGTAACAGAGACTGTAATTCTCAGAGTGATTTGTCCAGTGTTCCTGTTCCTGAAACTATCCCTGAAAATCCTCAAGAAGAACATTTCCCAGTGACTGTCCTGTTGCTAAGCCCAATTCTAATTATTGCATTACGAGAAGTCAGGCTGTATCCCAAGACCTAATCCCAAGCACACAGTAACCTCTACACAATTGTTATTGTTTGTATATATCTGTATAATTTGCATGCTTATTCAATTGTCATTTTAATGCAGGATAGAATAGTCAGAGGGAGGATGTAGAGCAGAGTGTGTGTTGTACCTTTAAGAGCCACTCTAGTCAGTGAGCATGTGCATATAAGTACTGAGCATGTGCAAGCAAGAGCGCCATTTTGAGTGAGCAGCTAGAGTGAAAGCATGTATGTATGTAGCAGTCAGTCAATTAGTTAATTAATTTAGTTTAATGTTCCAGTGCTCCATCCTGATATGTTTGTGTGTAATAAACTACTTAAATGAACACCCAGCCTCATCGTCTTGACTACACAAGAAGATTGACTGTTTAAATACTAAATTCATCTGTTAAACATCACAATGCCTATTTAGCCCACATTAAAGAATTCACACAGGTGCCATGTGAGTATGAATATGAAGATGAAGACAAAAGTACCTCACTTCAGGAACCTGGTAATACCTAATGGATAAGTCAGGTTGATTGCCTAACAGCTCCAAGAATAAATATGTCATCATCCTTGTCACCACTTTAGAAATAATTGCTTATAGATATCTGTACTGTATCATAAGATTTCATTTCATTTTAGCTCTGATGACAATGGAGTCTGTGCTTAATATGATTAAGCCACGTCATCTGTACCTGCACCACAAACAGACTGACTTGATTCAGGCTTGTGTAGAAGCAAAGGATGTCACTGACAATCTTCAAGCAATGAGATCAAATGCTGGCAATTCTTATTCAGAAATGTATGAAGTCAAGAGCTGGCAACCAGAGTCATGTTAGAGGAAAGTGTTCCAAGGATCTGTGCAAGCAGACTCGAAGGAACATTAGTGCTGCTGACCCAGAGGAGTACTATTGAAGGAACATGGTCATCTCATTCCTGGATCATGTCATAGGTGAAATAAAATACCAACTTATAGAATGCTGCCCATGTTTCATTGTACAGTATTAGGTGCCAAACATGCTGCATGCTTTGGAAAAAGAAGAGAAAGTGGTGGGATTGTACAATATGAGCAACACTGACCTATCAAATCTGGCTGAATTCACAAATGAGCTTCAGTGATGGGTGGCCAGATGAAGACTAGTCAGATGGGACAAGCTGCCAACCACCATCCTTTTAACCCTGCAACAGCTGAACCCAGCATTTTAACTAAATATAAACAGTGCATTAACAATGTTGGCCACCATGCCAGTGAGTGTGTCCTCTGCAGAGTGGCCATTCAGTCCTCTTCAATGCATTATGATTTGGCTAGGAAACAGTAAGCCTGTTGCATGCTCAAGTGGATTGGCCACTGATGTTGAAATCACCCAGGTGCTGAATGACTTTGATCCATGTAATGATCACTGGTTTCATGTCTTTCCAAGGTGATACAGCAGCCCATTAGGATGATGAGAGTTGGATACTCATGGCTGGTTGTATATTGTCCTGTGCTGACAGTATGCTGCAGGTGGGTGACCTCCTCTTTGGACTAGATTGTGGGCTGCTTCCTGTGAATAGTTTATGTTTTTTTTTTAAATATACTAAAACCAGAGCAGTCAACAGCTCCCAGTATCACTTAGGTCATACTGTCTACTGTGTACGAGATGTTTTGTCTGAATGGGCCCTCTGTGCAATTGGTTATCTTGTGGCAGAGGGGTTTGTTGCACTGAATGGTTCAGGCCGGCTTCTTCTTTTGACTGAGTTGGTGGCTGCTTTCTACAAATGGATTAGGCTGTTATTAAATGTAGTGAAACCAGAGCAGCCCACAGCTCAGCCCAGCAGGCTTCCCTTTGGAGTGGATTGTGGGTTGCTTACTGCAAATGGTTTAGGCTACTTCTGTTAAATGCGCCAAATCCAGAGCAGTTAGAAAGCCAAGCTGGCTTCCCTTTGCATGCGGTGATGGTTTGCGTGTGCATGTGTGTGGTGGTTTGCTTGTGCGTGTGTGTGGTGGTTTGTGTGTGCGTGTGTGTGGTAGTTTGTGTGTTTGTGAGTGTGTTGCGGTGTGTGTGTGTGTGTGGGGGGGTTTGTGTGTGTGTGTGTGTGTGTGTGTGTGTGTGTGTGTGTGTGTGTGTGTGTGTGTGTGTGTGAGTGTGTGTGTGTGTGTGTGTGTGTGTGTGTGTGTGTGTGTGTGTGTGTGTGTGTGCGTGTGTGTGTGCACGCATGTGTGGTGGTGGCTTGTGTGTGTGCATTTGTGTGTGTGTGTGTGTGTGTGTGTGTGTGTGTGTGTGTGTGTGTGTGTGTGTGTGTGGTGGTGTGTGTGTGTGTGTGTGTGTGTGTGTGTGTGTGTGTGTGTGTGTGTGTGTGTGTGTGTGTGTGAGTGTGTGTGTGTGTGTGTGTGTGTGTGTGTGTGTGTGTGTGTGTGTGTGTGTGTGTGTGTGTGTGTGTGTGAATGGACCCCTGTGGGACTGGCTACATTGATGTGGTACAGAGGCTTGTTGCAGTGAACCACTGCTACTAAATGCCAGTTAAGAGTGACTGTGGACATCTCAAAAGATTGAATTTTGGTGGGGTGGAAACATTGGGGTGGGGCAGTGTAGAATCATAGGGCAGAGAAGTGTGGATGCATTGGGGTATGGAGCAATGTGGATGCATGGTGGAGTAGCAGTCCCAGACCTTAGAATACAAACTGAAAAAACCTGTCTACACCCCTGCCTGATGTGGAGTTGTAAGCGAGAGTTTAGCATTCAATATCACTGTGTATTTACACCCCTCACATATTGTGTCTTCTCTTTAAGGATTACATAGTTGTCAGTAAACATGAGTGAATTGCCACATTGTCTCAAGATGCCCAAATCCGCCAGCATGCCTACAGAGAAGTTAGGAAGTCGCATATCCATAATGTCCAGTCCTTTGATTTGTGAGCTACAAGGAGGTGGTGTCTTCTGGTTAGAAGGCTATTAAGGATGCGTTGTTTGTACAGACTAATGAGTGCTTTTTGGGGCAGATTATGCTAAACAGTACTAAATTATACTCACTTTAATGTTTACACAATACTGAATTCTACTAAATCTGTAGATATTGCCACTCCAGGCCCTACACAGGTCATTGTGAGTGTACTTAAATATTTAATCAAAACTGAAATAATTAAAATAATTTATTTTCCTTTTGTGAGTGTGTGTGTGTGTGTGTGTGTGTGTGTGTGTGTGTGTGTGTGTGTGTGTGTGTGTGTGTGTGTGTGTGTGTGTGTATAAATCTGGTTATTCACAGTTCCATACCTCTCCAAGTCTTGAATAAATCATAAGGAGTTTATGTTGTTAAGTTCTTTCTTTAACTTTTCCCCAGAAAATAAACCTCTTACTATGTGAAATGAACCCTGATAATAAAATTAAATGAAGAAATTAATATGCCAATCAGTAATATAATAAACCTTAGTAATCTGACAGTTCCTGTGTATACAGCGATGTGGCCTTTAATAATCATATGAGCATGATAGCTCCCAGTTTTTTGAAAGCATTTATAGGTACCTCCTCTGCTTCTCTGTGAATCAAGCTGCAGTTGGTGTTTACTGTCATCAGTGCCAGCTATTATGATGCCTCTGTTATCACCACGTCTACATTTCATTTAATGAAGAACCATTAGCCTCTGATTTTGGGTTCAGTCAAGAATATTCAGTAACATCGATGAGCATCATTCACAGCCTGCCTTAAGCCTGGATCTACCCCACTTCATGTGATCTCCTTAGGTTTAGTATGACCTCAGCTTGAATCTTCCCCTTGACTTGCACTGACTACATAGGTTCATAAGTAAGTACTAGACTAGCTGCCTTTGTTGCCCAATTTAATCATAGCCAATTTCCCTTTCCAATGAGAGAATCAAACCCTGTAACTTTTGACCTGGAAGTAAACACCTTAACCATTATACCAACCCTCCACAGGTTTAATATAAGTACAAGAATGGACCTGCCCCGCTTGATGTACTCTCCATAGGCTTAATATAACCCTGAGCTTGGATCTATCCCACTTCATATGCTATCCATAAATTTAACATAAACCTGAGCTTGGATCTGCCCCAATTTGTGTGCTCTCCATAGGTTTAAGATAAGCTCAAGCTTGGATCTGCCCTATGACTTCAAACTTAGGTCTCTCCGTAGGTTTAATATAACACTGAGTTTAGATCTGACCCACTTCATGTACTTTTCATCGGTTTAATATAACCTCAATCTTCCATCTGCCTCACTTCATGTGCTCTCCACAGAGCTAATGTGCTATTTAGAGCATTAATGTGAGTTCAGATAGGATATGCCTCATTCATGTGCTGTCCATCTGTTACTCTGGTGTCAGGAGTGGATCAAAACATCCTCAATGCCATGTAAATAGGCAGAACAGCTACATATTTTAATTAAGAAGATGCAAATTGTCTTGTGAGGGAGTCAATTTTTTTAACTGAGTAGAAAACTTTCATATTGCAATTTATGTATAGGCAAATAACAGTAACCAGTAAACACTAAGTGCAGACGGCTTATGTTTAATCTATAGGCCTTTATGGCTATTTCTGAATAGTTAGACGCTATAGACCCAAGTACATACATCTTAGGTTCCCAGTTTATTTAAGTCATTAATCAGTCATAGAGCAAGACATCTTTTCAATAATTCTAAGGAAACAGAAAATGAAACACAAATACAATAAAACAAAAATAAATACTCACAACTGTGCATTGCAATTTACATAAATCTTTTACCAACATTTCTTAAAAACACATTTACTGAGATGGAGTAATATCTATTTGTAAATAATTATTTTATAATATAATAATTCTTTAAATAATCACTCATGGCATTTTTATTCTTTCTAGTAGTATCACCAAAGGAGAAATCGCAGAAGTATAGGTTACTGGTACACTGGAATATTTAACATTTAAAACATTATAGAAGATATCCAGCCATATTCTCGTGAAAAATTATATTAAAAATGATCTAATAACATTAACTCTACTGCTTTATTTAGGTTCATGAGCTAATTTATATAACATGCCATGTTGTGTATTATATGCACCATTTGTAATGTTTTAAAATTAAGTACTGCACATTGCTACATTAAAAGCAAGTAAACAAAAGCAACAACAAACTACTCCCTTTATTTTAATATTGACCTTTGAAATGATGAGTTTTACAAAGTACAGAAACAAGTCCCACATCAAAGAATTGACTCATACCACGGCAGGAGCTATATAACCTATTAATTATTTATTCCAAAATCTACAAAGCTTTTGAATTTTCCAGTCCTTATTCAGGCTATAATCCCAGGTGATGTACTCACATTTTATGTAACAAGCACTCTGGCAATAATTCAGTAAACTCATTAATCAATATCATTAAAACAATGATCATTCTTTTTCATGCGATAATACTTTTTATATAAAACATTTCAACATTCAAAAAAATGGGTAAAACAGCAACATTTGGGAAAGAAATATATTCACATCTGATGTAAAATAACTATTTTCCAAAATCATAAACTTAATGGAATTTGGCATTGATTCTGACACTTGATCTTAGTTTGCACCAGTGCCTTAGCAAAATTTCTATCCTGTTTGTATCAATGCATTAGTAAAATTGCCATCCTGTTAAAAGAAAAAAGACTATAAGAACTTCACATAAATTAGTAGTAACATGAGAATTATAGAGATGGTGGCAAACACCAGAACCACCTTTTCCATTTGGGATCCTGATGATTCAGTGTGCCACAAGGACTTTATCAACATCCTTGGACTGGGTCTGCAGTGTTCCAACCTCAAGGTTAGAATATAGGTTTTCCCATGAAACTCAGATTGGGATCCACTAAAGGTCTATATTGCCTATTTTTATTGGAAAGGTTCTGCGGCAGCACAGGCTGAATTTTGCTTGGACAGTATCTGCAGGTTTGGAGCCTTACAAACATTAAACCACTGGAAGGATCTGCTGTTTGTTATTTTTCAGTGCTGGGTTGCTGCCAATCTTCTAATATGCAATCTGGAGAAGACAGCAGAAGATTACAGAAAAGGAAGAGAAGACAATAAAGCCCGTTTCCATCTGGGATTAAATTACTTCAAAGTGCCATAAGGATTTCATCTTCTACATAGAAATGAGTAATCTATTGGTGGGAGTAAAGGCTACCACATGACAACTACCAGAGCCTGAGTTCCATTAAATGACAGCTTAGTTCAGCAATTTAAATCATATCGAGAGGATAGCATAAGAGCCTCACCTACACCAGGTACGACAGCTTCAAATTCTTTGTGGTACATCATATAAATTTCACTGGTTTCTCTGACTCAGCTTAGTTACACTATTATGATTGATAACCCGGTCAAGCTTTAATCCAGTAATTTTCTTTTTTTAAATATCTTTTATTTGATTTAAAAAATTTAAACAATCAAACAACAGTTCAAACACAATAATTATAATAATTAAAATAATAATAATAATAATAATTTGGTGGTATAACCATCACATTACATGGCTGTAGCTGCCACATATACAGATTTAAATATAATCTGACAAAGTGCACCTCAGAATGCAGAATAGTTTTAACTGAGCACAACACAAACACACACACCTACAACATAGAACTAATCTAACTTACACTGAAGTCATTAAGAGAACACTGCCAAAACCTACCAGAATGATGACTAAGAAACCCCAGGCATTATTTAAGACAGCAACATCCCCACCTGCACCATGCATGATCATAGCTAGTACACATATGTCTGACATTTACACACATGCTACTGTTTTAGTAGTAGGTGACTATTTTCTAGTGCATGGACACCACCTTTACCATGTTAGATAAGATTAAGGTGATGGTAAGCTGTCTGTTGGTCACAGCATCTATGCCATGATGAGAGCTCTTAGATGCCTCACTCCTGACAAATACAATTATGGCTTGATGGTGGCCCTTATTGGAATGAATGCCCTTGGGACATCTGTCAAGAAGGACATGCATAAGGATAAGATTTATTTACTGACTTGCAATTCTGAATATAAACCCTGTGTTGTGCAGTGGATGGCTAGCTCATTGTCTGACATCATATATGAGTTTAGAGTTGCAGGGACAAGTTCTGAAAGAAAAAAAAGATACCAGTTATGTGCCACAGGGGTCAGTGCAGAGCCATCTCTCATTTGTCATCTATTTCTTAGTCCTTCAAGAAAGCATTCCAGACTTATGGTTATCTAAGTTTGTGAATGACATCAGATTGGGTATTGTTATTCCTTCTTTCACTGACTCTCAACCGATCCAGCATGAGCTAGACTTTGTAAGAAAAGGATGCAAGGAAAACATTCTCAAGCTACATATGACAAACTGTAGAGCAGTACATTGTTTTAAACAAAGCATTTCCAATTCATACCTTATAAGGGTCAAACCCTTCACATCAGACACTGATGTAAGGGATATAGGCATTCTTGTTGATAGTTCTTAACATTTTTTTTCCTTTATGTCTTCATAGTTGTTCAGAATTCCTTCTATCTGCTTCAGTTAATTTCCAAAGATATCACCTTTAAATGAATGAAGTTTTATTTCTCTTTTACTTATCACATATAATCAGACCCATTGCTGAATGTAATCACACTTTTGGCATCTATTTGTTGAAATATATCACTCAGCTTAAAATACTTCAGGGATGCGTAAATAAAAAGCAGAATGGCCTCAAGACCTTCAGTTATTCAGGTAGGGAGAAAGCCCTCTCTATGTACTCTTGTCTCTTATAGACTTATCAACAGTGATCAACATGTAGCATTTCAAGACATTTTAAGACATAAAAACTGACCCTCCTTGATCCTCTGTACCTTTTATTCATTTGCAAACCAAACAGTTCTTCAAATGCCCTCTTAAAAGGTCTAAACCTTAACTACAAATAAAAAAGAAAAGTTGGTGTGACACATTTATATCCCAGTGCATCCTCACTTCTGCAACAGGCTTCCACTACATGTCAAGCAGATACACCTGTCAACCTACAGACACAGAAAGAAGGGACAAAGACCCTTGACATGTAAGTGCATCCAGCCAAAAATATAGACAACTAATTAGCATGAAATAAAATTGCTCATAACTCTTACTACTTCCAGTAGGAATGTAGGATAATACACGGACATATATGTTTTGAAAACAGAGTGATAAAAATGATAGAAGATAAAAGCACATTATCAAAGAGGTACTGTGAAACTTGTAAATTTTAATGAATTACATTGCAAAATTCTACCATACAAGGTCATTTATTTTTTCCTTTTGAAAAAGGAAGGTGTAAGATGCATGTCCTCTTTCTTAAAATTATTGGTGCCACTATCATGCTGGTCATATAGTGTTGTTTTCTGTGTACTAGACAGCTTCAAAACTCAAGTGTCATGAGGGGGGATTCAGAAAATTGTGTGAAGAGATAAATCAAGCCTGAAAATAGTGACATACCTCCAAAACAGGTACATCATATGCAGTGATAAATTAGGCCTGAAAATGTGAATGTTCCTCCAAAGTAGTGACAGTTGAGGTTTATAAGCAGAGGATCACACTTGGCTGTCATCAAGTTAAAACTAGATGAATAGATGAACAGCCTCAACTTTCTAAAGTCTATCCTGTGTTACTGTCCATCAGGCTGGAAGGAACCTCTAAATATGATAGATGGGGTTGGGACTGAAATGGTCTGGAGATTGATTGCCTAGTACTTACCAAGGAACCGATGAATTGACTCAAAAGCTTTCCTAAAGCATTCATATTTAAAGTGCACTGATATGCTAAATCATACATGTATTTTCTTATACAATGCCTGATCCTTATTTCTGTTTTTGCAATATTATGTATAATGTCTATGACAGCCATGGCAAGATACAAAATAAACTAGCCCATCCATGTAGCAGTTTACAACTCCATAGAAATGCTATCTTTGTGCAGTTTCAGGAAACACAGCTAAATCTGTCTGCTTAATGAACTTATAAAATGGACAAATGCCATACCGAAGTGTTTCTATTCTGATTCCATGCATTTGTCTTATTCCTTATAGCAATTTCTTTAAATTCATCCTAACATCTCTAGGTAAAATGGGTCTATATTCAGTTATCGAATGAAAAATCTGTAGAACATCTGTTCATTGAATTTAAAACATTGAAGGTTCGCTTCAGTAAATGTTCAGTCATTAAATATTTTACCCAGGTAAAAGAGACAGTGGACCAACATGCATACTAAAACACACACCACAGTATATCACACCCACTCTCACCCTCCCACTTATATATACCAACTCTGAGATTGCACTACAGTGGGGAAAGGGCAAATTTCCTAATGCTGGCCAACCAATTTCATTCCCTGGGTAAAATATTCAATGATTGAACATTTGCTGAAGTGAACATTTGATGTTTTAAGTTCAATGAATATAGGTTCAATACATTTCCCATTTAATGACTGAACATAGACCAGGTAAGACTCTGTCCATCTGAAACAAATACTTTAACAACCAAATTCATACTTAAAATCTCCGAGTTGTTTCTGATAACTCAACTTGTTTATGTAATACACCATATTTCAGAAGGACTTTATTCCGTGTGATATTTTGAAGACACTGGTTATTCTCATCCATTTTGTTGTTGTAATTCGGAGCAATATTAGTTCCAGTGTCACTAAGGGATGGTGCAAGATCCCATACAATTGCAATTACTGCTAAGCATATTCATTGATGAATTGATGAAGAGGAAGGTATAGCTGGACCATTAGTAGTGTTGATGCTGTCAAGATGCAGACCTCTACTGATGTCACTACTCAAAAGGGGAAGAACATCCATGTCCTTACTTTAATTTTCAATGTGATGTAATTGAAATTCCAAAATATCTTTAGCATACCTTTTTAAAAGGGGGGGGGGGTGCAGGAGAGCACTTTGAACACTGTGCCACAGTATCTCTCTAAATATCAAGGATTCCAAAGTACAACATAGCCTGTAGCTGCTTAAACATATTACAACCTGTATTGCATAGGCATTGTGAGAATAATACGTGTTTATTAAAAAAGGTAGAAAAGCAGTTACATAGAAAAGGCAATTATATAAACAAAATAGCATCATACAGTATTGTATTGTATATAGATCATTAAATTATAACATCTTGGAAGCCCCATCTAATTAACCATTCTTTCAAGAGAGCACACAATGCAACAATAGAACAATGAAAAGAAGATGTATGCAATTCTTTGCATCTGGCTAACCATATTAAATATAAAGTTGAGATTAAAACAAAATCTGCCTCCATCACAAATGGTGTCCAAACATGTAATTACTGTATAAACATTTTTGTAAGGTAATAGGCATTGTGAGAAGCAAATGGCAAAGAGAGAGCCCTTACAGTAAAAGGTTGGCACACACACTCCCTAACCTCTACCCCCCACAAGGTGAAGCAGGATCGGATGATACTTTTGCAGATTTCTAAATCTACACCTGTACTACTCTGTATAGTGGGTAATGCTAGAGGGATCACTCACCATTCTGTCAAGCTGGTTGCAAGCATTTCTCTTTTTATAATGGGTCATCATAATGACAGAGCAGGAACTCCTTAAAGTTCTTGTGGAAAACCCTGGGCTCATTCTCATACCTGTCAGGAACCATGCAGTTTCCAGCACCTGAGCAGGTCATGTCCACTCAACAGGTTTGAAGAGCAAAATGGTAGCCAGTTTACAGAGCTGCAGATTAGGAAATTTCATGAGCATGCTTTAAAGAGTAGCAATGTTGTGCCAGGAAAAGTATTCTTACCATAGAGTTGTAGTGCTGTTGAGTATAACAGGTGCAATGTATGAGCACAGACTGCCCATCTTATTAACATTAGGATGAGGAACAAGGTGGCTGCATTCCCCTCCCTATTAAAAAATGTATCAAAAATCAGACAGTTGATTATTATTTTTAAATTAAAAATAATCATCAACGTTCTAACTTCCTGTTTTTTCCCAGCTGCTTAGAACTCAGTGCATGCCTCAAGCGATTGAGACAGTCTAAGACTTAAAGGGAAGAAAGGAGTTACCACGGGAGTGCAAAAGCACAAGCATGGGGGCAAATCATTTTAACACAAGTACTCTGTCTGTTACTGCCTGCATGTTGGAAGGTAAGTATTTAGTTTAAGTGTGTGTGTGTATGAGGGGGTATCTCTCTCACTTTGCCTTATATTTCAGTCAGATTGTTATAAAATCTATGATGTTCTGGCAAATCAGTGCAGACTGCAGTCACTAAATAATGAAAGTCATTTGATTTTCACAGTTAGCCTTTAAAAAAACCATGCTAACACAAACCCCCGGATTCTGCAAGGCCTGGCAGGATTAGTGCAGGAGCTGCAGCAGGCAATATGTCTGCCGTGCAATCCAGGAATAACCTGTAGGGCGTGCACGAGTGTTCCTGCACTAGTCCTGCAAGGACTCAGCCCCTGTATGCAAATGACCCCATTTGCAGGAGAAATCCATGCAAATGAGGTGAATTTGTGATCCAGGAAGCTGGAAACTGGCCGTGTAGGACTAGTGTAATCTGCAGAAATGTACTCCGCCAGTAACGGAGTACATTTCTGCAAATTACAAAACGGAACCATGACAGCACAAAATAAAGGCTGGATATCATGTATAAAGCATGCCAATGGCCAACTATAACTTTTATTTTTTTTCAGCCGATCTCGGCTGTTTAAGCATAGGGCAGCGGCATGCAAACGGGATCAGGGGAAAATTAAAAAAAAAAACTAAAATAAGCATTCTAATCAAAAAATCACTATTTTGCCATTATACTCAATGGCACGTAGAAGACAACATGGCCAGTGAATGGTGGTTGCTAAGGGGGGAGGCTCAGTGTGTGACATGTAATTATGCATTAGCAGGCAATCTTATGAAAATAAGGGGAGTGATAGTGAATCCCAGATTTCCCCTGCATGCTAGTCAGCACCCAACAGAGTAAGAGCAGGAATAGCTTGGTGCAAGCCTAGGAGTTAGCTGACATCATGGGGGGGGGGGTTGTCAGGCATACTGTAAGCAGATTGGAGCCCTGTGGCTCAGGTTTGCTCTTAGCTTAGTAGAGCTAAGCAAGGATGTGTGTCTGAGGCTGCCTAGCACTCTTTGCATTGCCTAAGTGGGTAAGCGTGCTGCGCACTGGGTTTTAAAGGGGAAAAAAAGTAAACCAGGAAATAGCAGCTCTGTGCACATTTGAGCACTGTGTTTGCGTGGCATGCCCCCAGGCTTAAACAGGAAGTCAATGGGAAGGGAAAACAGCAGTAGGAAGGTAATCTAGGAGAACTAGCATAGGTGGCAGGTGAAATGTATCAGAATCAGCCAATTACACAGGCAGCAACCCAGCCCAGCCCAGAACACTACTATAAACTATGCAAACACCTTTCCCTCTGGTTTTTCCCATACTCTACACCACCAGTGTATACAAGCAGGGATGTTTTAATAAACAAAACAACAAAATGATAGGGGCCTCAATAGCTATCATACAACATGTGGAAGAGGCTGAGGATGGTGAGGATGTGAATGCTGTCTACCAACCCACAGTGAGGAGATAGAGAAGAGTGTACAGACCCAGGGTAACCTACCAGCGGCTACATGAGCTGGAGATAGTGGAGCACTATAGGGTGGACAGGAACTGCTTACAGCAAGTTGTTGAGCTGTACTAGCCATGCCTGACACACAGAACTAACAGAGGGGAACCCATCCCAGTGGATACCAAGGTATGTGTAGGCCTAGGAATACTAGCTACAGGTACCTTTCAAAGGCCAACTGGGGATATGATGGGTATCTCACAGGCATCAGCATCCAGGGTACTCTACCAGTTCCTGGATGCCATGTCAGCACATGCCAGTGAGCACGTATATTTCTCGAACACCTGTGAGGCGTTGGCCAGCAATATGCAACTGTTCCACCAAATAGCAGAATACTCTGAGATAGTGGGTGCTATAGACTGCATGTGCATATGCATCAAAGCACCACTCGGTGAGCGGGGCAGGGTCTACATCAACCGCAAGGGTTCCCCTCCATCAACTGCTAGGTTGTGTGTGATGCCCAGGGCATAATAATGAATCTGTGTGCTGGCTGCCCTGGAAGCTATCATGATTCCCACATCTGGCATCTGATGCAGCTGTACCAGAGATTTGCCAATGGGGACATCCCTTATGGTCACCTAGTGGGGGATGCTGGTTACGCACTGGAGCCGTGGCTGATGACACCCATCAGAAATGCACACACACCTGAACAAGAACTCCATAATGAGGCACACGCACAGACCAGAATAATAATAGAGCATATGTTTGGGATGCTCAAGTCATGGTTCCGGTGCCTGGACACATCTGTTGGAGCCTCGCAGTACTCACCAGCTACATGTACCCAAATTGTCATTGTATGTGCCATGCTACACAATATGATCCTGTGGAAACAACTGCAGCAGGAACAGCATGGGGCAGGGCCACACAGCCCCCCACCATTGCCAAGCCCTGCACAGGCACAGAGTGACTCGGAGGATGAACAACCTGAGCCTGCCCCAGTAGGAAGAAGGAAGCATGCCCAGTATGCCCTGGATTTGTCAAAGAGGCATGATAGGTTAGAATACAGAATGACATGGAGTACCTGACATACTAGTACAGTCATAGCAAATGTGTACAAGTGTCAGGTGTGCTGCCCCCCCATCTTATGTAGAAATGTATTAACAGTCAGGTGTGCCCCCTCAATCCTGTGTAGAAATGTAGTAAAAGTCAGATGTGCCCCCTCAATCCTGTGTAGAAATGTAAAAACAGTCAGATGTGCCCCCCCAATCCTGTGTAGAAATGTAGAAACAGTCAGGTGTGTCCCCCACAATCCTCTGTAGAAATGTAGAAACAGTCAGGTGTGCCCCCCACTCCTAGGTATACATGTAGAAACAGTCAGGTGTGCCCCTTCCCCTAATCCAGTGTAAAAATGTAGTAACAGTCAGGTGTGCCCCCTCCTAGCCACTGTGTAGAAATGTAGAAACAGACAGGTGTGCCCACTCCTCCAATCCTGTATAGAAATGTAGTAACAGTCAGGTGTGCCCCCTCCGCCAATCCTGTGTAGGAATGTAGAAACAGTCAGGTGTGCCCCCCAAACCTATTTAGAAATGTAGTAACAGTCTGGTGTGCCCCCCAATCCGATGTACACACGTTGTAACAATCAGGTGTGCCCCCTCACAACCCTATGTAGAAATGTAGTAACATGTATGTGTAGGTATATACCAGTGGAGCACAGATGCACAGAGGTGGCCAAGGTAGCAGGATAGGTTGTAGCATGTGCACAATATGCAGGTATGTGTGTGTTAGGCTGGTGTCTGTTTCATATTGTGTGAGAGTGGTCAGTGTGTATGCATGTTGAGGTAAGACCTGGTGGCCATTGCCCACTACTGCTGATAACAGGGACAAGTCCTCACAACTGCAGTGGCAAAGACAATTCAAACCAGTATAACACATGCTAGCAGTAATCCATTGTAAATGTATGGTGGTAATATGTGTAACCATCTGAAAGACTGACATGGCATGGCTGTTGGGCTAGATATACAAGCAATACACAGGGGTAAGTACCCCAGACATACAGTATATATTGTGTCACTGTGAAATGGAGACACCCTTGGAATTGTACATACAGGTATGCATCACATTCTCTGGTTCTGTAGTAGGGGATACCGGTGTTGTCTGCCCAAACATTTACAGATCACAAAGGAGGTAGGACTGATGTATTGGGAAACAACTGATGTACCTGCACATGCCAGCATAACTGGAATGCCCCATGCATATCTGTGTGTCAGATGCAAGTAGTGTCCATAGCACACATGCACCAGCTCACTCAAACACCACCCACAGGTACCTCTCTGGTCGCTGCTGTGGGGAATGGGTACAATATGACCCCACCTGTATATGGCAATAGTGAAAGAATGTAGCATGCATTGCTGGTGTCCCATGCAGTTGTGTCCCTAGCCATATGTAGCACTCTGCCAGCATCCACACCACCAGATCAAGACTGATAGAAGGTATTGGCATGAACACCTAGCACATCTACCCTGTCACTCCAGGGGAATATACTGTATGGTGGTCTGAGACTGTAGGACTAACAGAATGCAATGGCCTGCCACATCTGGTCCACAGGCCTCTGCCAAAGGCCTGTGTCTCACACATACTGCCAATGTATGTCATGTCATGGACACACAAATAACAACATAAAACACTCCACATAAGCCATATGCAAGGTCATGTGGACAAACCACAGTAACATGTCCACCATATCCCACTGCATGAACTGTGGACCAACACCAACACACAGCTGTGATGGGGTGATAACCTTAAGGAAAGTATCAGAGAATGAACGCATAATGTATGGAAGAGGCTACAATAACAGAGGGGATGGTGGGAGCATGGGCAGCATGGAATGTGCAAGGTCCGACACGAAGATATGTGTACACACTATCCCTGGCTGCAAACACATAAATGGGTGGCTACATACCTGCCCGTACACTACAATAGGAGTTATGTCCTGACTCATGGCCCCTACGCTGGGTAACCTGTGTGAATCTGTACAGCTGTGAGGCATTGCCACAGCATAATAAGGCCATACTGCCATGTTGATGGATGTACAAGTATGGGATCCTCTGCCAGCATTGTACCAAGGTGCTGAACCGGATACATAGACGGAGCAACAAGTGTCTGCAGCTCCCCCCCAGAATGGCATAACTCACCATGAATATGTAGGCATCTGCCCACAATACCAGACACAGCTGCAGTCACCTTTGTCCCCAAAGACATCACTGTGAGCAGAAATGTCCACCTGACAGTACATGAGGACATAAAATATCACAGTGTATAACAGTACACATGTCTGAATATCCCTGCTAACAGTAGTACCATGTAGCTGAAGCAGCACAGGCAATCACCTACAGTACACACTATCCCCTGCACAGTTTGTCCCCAGGTTGCCAAATGATCGACAGATGCCCTGCAGAAACAGATTGCTACCTGTAGGTGTACAACACAAAGGTCTGCAGTGGAATACAAACTACCTGGAATCGATCCACACATTCCATACAGAAGGGGATACTGGGCATGCTCACACACTTAAACAAATAAAGCCCATGTTTGCAAACAACAGTGGACCATACATAACTTCCAGTTGCAGATGTTAGTGCATACACTCATCAGTATGCACCAGTCATGCTTTGTGCACACAGTAGATAGGAATACAGACATATATCCAAGGACAACACACTATAATAAGCCAAAAGTAGACATACATAGGTGTGTGGAAGAGAGTGACTCTGACAAGGTGCCATCCATTATGAGGCCTTTCCCACCCAGCACACAGTCAAATTGCTACAATTACATGCGGTGTAAATGTCACTCACTGTAGACATTAACCACCGGTATCCATCAGCATTACAGACTATGTGGTGCAAGTGCTAGCTGTGCAACATGACTGTACAAGGAAGTAGTCATCTAGCAGCTGTGTACACGTACCTATGGAATATAACCCTGCATGTGCCCACAGGTGGTGTGTCAACCTCTAGATGAATGGGTTATGGCCCATGCACACACTGCCCTCCTCATAGCCCTACTATGACAAGCCTGCTGAGGTCATCTACTTTGAAATACACCTTTAGGAAAGGTGTAGCCCAATAATCTCCATGGTGCGTACAATAACTACGTACTGCTGTAGTCCCAGACTTGACAAGTGTGTGTGTGTGTGTGTGTGTGTGTGTGTGTGTGTGTGTGTGTGTGTGTGTGTGTGTGTGTCTGTCTGTCTGTGTAGAGAGCAATGCTTTTTTAGCCTAGTCACACTCACCACAATTCAAATGCCCTACTTTGGCAAGGCTGCTGATGTCATTCACTGTGAAATAAACCCTTGGGAAAGTTGTAACCCAGTAATCTCCATAGTGCATCCCATAACTTTGTACTGATGTAGTGTGATAAACTATTTGTGTAGGAGTTCTAATCCCAGATATGGCAATTTTGTGTGTGTGTGTGTGTGTGTGTGTGTGTGTGTGTGTGTGTGTGTGTGTGTGTGTGTGTGTGTGTGTGTGTGTGTAGAGAGCAATCCTTTTTAGGCTAGTCACACTCATTACAATTCAAATGCCCTACTTTGGCAAGGTTGCTGATGTCATTCACTGTGAAATACACCTTTGGGAATGGTGTATCCCAGTAATCTCCATGGTGCATCCTATAACTGCGTACTGCTGTAGTATGATAAACTAGTTAGGTAGGAGTTCTATTCCCACACATGGCAACTGTGTGTGTGTGTGCGTGTGTGTGCGTGTGTGTGTGTGTGTGTGTGTGTGTGTGTGTGTGTGTGTGTGTGTGTGTGTGTGTGTGTGTGTGTGTGTGTGTGTGTGTATGTCTCTGTCTGTGTAGAGACCAATGCTTTTTAGGCTACCCACGCTCACTACAAATGTCTTACTTTGGCAAGCCTGCTGATGTCATTCACTGTGAAATACACTTTTAGGGAAGGAGTACTCCAGTAATCTCCATGGCACATCCTATAACTGCATAGTGTTGTAGTGTAAAAAACTAGTTGGGTAGGAGTTCTAATCCCAGACATGGCAAGTGTGTGTGTATGTTTGTCATTCGTATCCTGTGTGGAGGTGGCTATGAGTGTGTAACAACTGGACTCATTGTGGAGTGGGTTTTGCAAATTTCTTATATGGTGGCCCTAGTATATGTCACAATGTCCACCATACAGGGATAACAGATGTGAAATAGCCGAGAGGCTGGGATGCAAATCCATACCCCTACATGTGACATCAAGGTGAACAAAGTTAGCAACCCTTGTATTACCCAGAGAACACTCTCAACCCATGTCTCATACACACACACACTTGCATAGGCAACAACCGCTATGTTGGTAGTGCCCTGCATATTGCCCACAGATAGTAACCATAGTGTGAATGCAGTGGGCTGCAGAGGGCATGGCACCCTGTCCATCAGTCCAATAGGCACATACATGTAGACAGTCCACCTTCCCTATGTTCCCCACTGGACACCTGCAACATCTGTGGTGCCATCAAATGTGACCCACAAAGGACATACCATGCCTGAAACACATGCACTGTATGGACAGATAACACTGACACCAAGGAATACCTGCATCATGCTATCAATGTAGTTGCAGGGTCAACCAGCTGTCCATTAACAGTTCCCACCACATGAGGCCAGGACTGACACATCTGATGATAATCTGTGTACACAGCATAGGCCAGACACCCCAGGTACAGTTCCACATGTCACTGTACATGCATGTGGAACATGTGCACATCCCAGACACCATCCATGTCATGGACTAAGGAATGCATACATGACAAGCAATGCACAACAATGGCCACACACAATAGATACCCAAGTGACTGGATGGTGAATACAATACCCACCTGTGTGGGCAAATCCAGACAATACACCCCTGAGCCACACTGCAGATCATAGTCATTTGGCCTGATGCCAAGGTATACCCATCACCTAGCCTTGTATAGCCGTCTGGCACAGTCGACCACTACACACCCTTGAAGCAATGCCCTCATGCATGTTAGTACTGGCACCCTATGTCTCTGTGTGTGGTGTATGATGCCTATGACTACATTCACACTCACTATAACCCCCATTGGCATACTGAAGCATGCTGTCTGATGTCAGACACCTCCACATATCCTTTGCCCATATAACCTCTGTATAACCCCTGTGGTGCATGTGATACCTGCACAATACTATGTTGTCACAATCTAACTAGCGATGAATTGCATTCCTGACCCTGCCAAGTGTGTCAATGTGTGTGGTCCCTGTGAGACGGTGACTGTGTTGACACGGACACCTGTTCATGTGGACAGGCACATGAACTACACCTACCATATCACTGTTGCAGATGTCACTCATCACCACATATATATTTGGAGGGCACCTTGACATATAACCTATGTGGTGCACCCAATAACTCATAGACATGTGATAGCAATACATAGTCAGTCAGGGGTTTGATACTCTGTACTGTTGTGAGTGACACAAACATTCTTAAGTTTTACTCTCCCACCCCTCCCTGACTTATCTTTACCTCTGTCTACCTCTCTCACTCCCTCTCTGGTGGATGTGGAGACTTACACCTGCTTTTCTTAAGCAGCAGCATGTGTATTGTAAGGGATGCTCATGATCAGCTGATGGCCTCTGCACAAATTGCAGCCCTCCTCTAGCTGATTGCATCTGGAACAGCTGTGGTAACATTCCTATAGCCAATTGCATGGAAACACACTCCATTATCTAGGAACATCATGTTGGTGTTGGGCCTTTTCATTCACTGTGAGCAGGAACTAGATCTGTTTGGCAAACAGCATCACAGATGGATTGGGGATTTACCTCTAACATACACTGTGGAAACAGGCCAACACACAGAAGGGGGATGTGTCTGACTTGTCTATAGACTATAAGTGCTGCTATACTACATTTGGAGTAATGTTGGTTTAAAAGGATGTGTGTGGATAGGACTGTCCTACATGTTTTAATACCTGTCATGTCAGTGCTATGTTTATGAAGAAAACCCCCATCTGTAAAGTCATCTGCAGACTGGGCAGTGTGTGGTGCCTTTTGTTTCTTGTGTTACCCACAGAGCACCTATCTGTGAACTGCAGAAGTTAGTGTGAGGATTGCAGTCCGTAGATGTTGATAGCCATGAGAGTTATTGACTTCATATCCCTCATAGGACATAAGTTGCAATAAACCCTGTTACAGCAGTAAATGTATGAGGTCATCACAGCAACATGTCAATACTGGCCCTGTGTTTGTGCCTCCAGCCACAACTCTGTCAACCTTTGTACATATGACATGCAGTAGGAGGTGCATATGTCCTGTACACCATTTTTATTGACATCATATCTGATAACAAGCCAGAGAGATATCAGACTGCTACACATGTTATGTATAATAGGGGTTATATTTGAGGACATAACATGGGCATTCTGTGGTTGTGTGTACAGTACTGAGGTCTGTGTACTTATGGTGATTGTTGACAGTGTGTGTATTGTGAATATGTACCTTGTCCTATGTACAGACTGTGGTAGATGTCATTGTTCTTGGTCCTGTTCTATCTGATGTTACATGCTGCTCCACTGTATGTTACCCTATCGGCTTACATGTTTGTAGGGCCAAACACACACATGTCCCATACCACAGACAGGCATTGGACCACACTGTGTAGCGGCCCAGTATATGTAGAGTTAGTGCGTGAGTGGCACATATGAAGATGGTGTTGATCAGATAGTCCATATACTGTAATATTAAGCTAGCTTACTATATGTGGCTGTGTTCACATTAGTTATGGTTGTGCACTTTCACACAGGTGTCTGTTATTCTGTACTGTGACATGCCTGTAGAGCCTGCTATATATGCAGGTACATGTGTATTCCTCAATAGGAAATGTAGGCCAGTGTTGAGGCAGTCTGCCTGTAGGCTGCACAATGCTTTGTTACATGCTTAGCAGCGTATTGTACTTACCCAGTGAGATGTCATGTCCAGATACTTGCCAGATGTACTGCAGCTGGGCCACCATAACAGTCATGTATGTCAGACAAAGCAGTGGGACGCTGTACAGATGTATGTTATTAACTAGTGGGTAGTATGTGGCCATGGCAGCTATGTATCAGCAGTTATTATGTGTCAGGACAGACAGGGGTGTGTGAATGCATAACCTATGGGGACAAATGTATACCAGTATTTATGTGATATACCCATCTACATGGCTGTTAACATCCACATTGTCTGTCTTGGTCCACATGTCTTGCACTAAGGGGTTCTGTGTATACCTCTGAACTGACCAGAGTGTGTCAGACTGTCCACATATATTGGTCAAATCTCTGCTGTAGTCCACAGGAGCATTACTGTGCTAGCAGTGGTACTGTACTATGATGTCCTTAGGATATCTGTCAGTAGCCAATGGCACACATGTTAAAAGCAGATGTGACCTCCCACACACACCATGTCTGTGAAGACAATCCCTATTACAGTAACAATAGTCTACAAATATACCTGCAATACATACCTGACATCCCCTTGCACTAAGAGGTTGGGACTGTTGGGGCTGAGGTAGGGCTCCACTCCATGTTCAGGACATATGGTGAACATATATGTATATATAATTATCCATATAACTATGTCTATACAGATATATACACATACACACACACACACACACACATATATATATATATATATATATATATATATATATATATAAACACTCAGATATATACATATACAGAGCAATATATGTCTACACATATACAGATAGAAATACATATGCACATATATGTATGGATCTTTATATATATATATATATATATATATATATATATATATATATATATATATATATGAACAGTAATAGGTATATCAGAATAGATAAGTATGCACATATAGTTATAGATATCTACATATATACCCACATAAATAGGCATATCTGTACACACAGGATGTGCATACATATATAGCTGCATATATATATATATATATATATATATATATATATATATATATACATATATATATATATATATATATATATATATATATATATATATATATATATATATATATATATATATATATATATATATATATATATATATATATATATATATATATATATATATATAGATGTATATATGTACATATGAAGAGATGCACATATGGTCATATGTATGTTGCACTATACAGATGTGTATACAGACATATGTATGAGTATACATGTGTATGTACATGTAGACATATATCGACCTATTTTATATATATATATATATATATATATATATATATATATATATATATATATATATCCATTTTCCTGTCATGTGTAAACCTCACAGTTCTATATATCCTCCCGAATGTATATCACTGTATGTATCTGCTATGTGTACATTATGATAAAATAACATATGTCATGCAATAGTCAATTAATAACAAATACTACACAACTGTGGAAGTAAAGGCAATTGATCACTATTCAATACTAATCAATATGTGTATTGACAGCTATATTGGTAAAACAACTGCTGTCTTCACAGTGGTCATGGTGTAGTGGTTAAGTGTTGTGACTTTAGTATACAGCGTCCTGGGATAAGGACCTGCAAGGGCTGTTTATTTTGCTGCTGGGCAAAACAAGGGCAGTTGGATACTGAGTGGTTAAGGCAGTTTTGAGCAGCTTTAAGCGTGTTTGCATGGGTATGCGCAAAGCTAAGCAGTGCTAAGCTATGGGTAAATATACGGGCGCTTACACAGTGTAGGCTTAGCTTACCAGGGCACAAATTAGCTCAGCTGTTATATTGCAGCAATGTTGATACTTGCTAAGCATGGCTTAGCCCTGGTAATCAGTTCACACCACCCAGTCTGATAACATAGCAGGGTAATGACATCTGTAATAAGTTTGTGTAATGCCATGTGCAATACATGCACCTATGTGCTTTCATTACAGTAGCAAGGGTTGTGAGTGTCATGTGTATTACAAAATGTATATGAGGCCTGTACAGCACTGTTATCGATATGAATGTGTTACATACAGGGGTAGTAGCCCAGGGTACATGCTGTCACGCTGATATGTAGTGTATCATGGCAGTACTACTTTTGACAGTGCATACCCAGGCAAGAGCAGAGTGCTAAATGCAGTACTGACAACAGGCACACCTGCAGGCATAGCTGGACTCTAAGCCCTCCCTGTTGTATCCCGGGTGTGTGAGCTGTGTCACAGTATATACTACTTACAGTGTAATGATCCAACATGTGGAATGTAACTGTAGACTACTGTTTGTACAGCACATGTTAGTGAGGGCTTCTGACATGTAGTTATGGCATACATATTGTTGTCAAACATCTATCTGTCAACACACTTATCCTACTGCATAGCTACTTGCCAAGCTGATGACTGTCAGTCCCTGTACAGATGTGCAGATGGCAGGTATACATTTGGGATATGTACAGGCAACCTAAGCTTGATTGACACTGACATGTCTGCCCAGCTGTGTAAGAACTGGCACATACAGGAAATGTCACCCTGTATGCACCACATGCCACGGGTACCTCCACTACACTACCACAGTCAACAAAACATGCTTGGGTACAGGTCTCCATCACAGACACTAACCATGTGTTGTAATGCATGTTGCATACATGTCAACTTGATCACCTCAGTGACCATGTGCAGGAGGCACCTGGAGGATTGACTGATGCATGTAATTCTAACCCCAAGGGTCACCATAGTAGTGTCTGTCGATAGATTGTCTGCTGCCACCTGGCAGGTGGCAGGATACCACTGTACACACAACCCCTACACAACCCATCTCTCCTTGGACTATAGCTGGGTTAACAGCTATGACCACCTGCAGCAATGCACACCTGTACTGACACATGTGTATATGTGCATGACTGAGTGTAGTAGTGTCTGTTTGTTAGCACACCTGTACTTGGAAATTCCATGAGGGCCTTCACAACCAATGCAAGACCCATTGCCAAAGTCAGCTGTGGTTGCTGCTGTATGGGACATTACATGTACCCTGTTAAGCTCCTTCCCATACCGGCTACATGTGCCTTGCAGTACCAGCACAACAGTGTTGTACAAATGGGTTGATAGGCATGTGATACCCATTGTGTTCTGGCATGTGTGTGTAAGTGTGCATGTCCATATATCTGTAGGATAGAACATTCTGAGGCCACATACTCCTATTACAATACCCATTGCCACACAGTAGTACAAATAATGTTGTTCCTGCCCATAGGTGAGGCATGACAATGCTACACCCTACTACACATGTGGCATGTGCATTAGATGCATATCCCTGTAGTATCACTGTTGGGGTATACTATGGGTTGTATCGCAGTCAAGGCCAATGTGTGATGGTGGGTATGACAGAGTGTCATCATGGGTTTCAGGGAGTACAATATCCACTGGGGGATGTGGGTGCTGTGTACACTGTCATTAAACCAAAGGTACACCCAGCATATGTCCCATGTACCACGTTATGGTCACCTCTGTCATGATCAATCTTACAGATAACTGATACCACAATCCAGGCCATTTATGCATGTGCTGTGTGCAGCCTACCTGTAACACATTGGACACACTGTCAAGTTAGATAGCAGCAATAAGGTCTGGTCTCTCGGATGTGTGTCTGCCTGTTATGTGTCTATTAATGTGTATATGAAGGTATGGCACACTATGTATTGTCCATATACACCCATTATATCCCCCATTAGCATACTGTACATGTCTGGGGATATTCTGCATGTAACATGTAATCTGGGACACACCTCACCCTAAACGCTGTGTGGTGTGTGCAATGTAAGACATGCACTTCAGTATTACTACATAGTTAGGTAGGGGTCTACTCCCAGTGTTGCCAAGTAACAGTGTGCAAGTATGTGGATGGGTCTACATCAGATTGCAGGGTATACACACCCCAGTGGGTCACCTGTCCATGTGGCACAGACAATAACCGTTTTAGTAACCTGTGACATGTGTTCAACTGTACCCCAGATATGTCACAGCCATACCCCATTGTGGAATATGACTGCAGACCATCCTTGTGCTGACACATGTACACCTACAACACAAATGGATAACATTATAGGGGCCGCAATCAACCAGTGTTACTAACAGCTATAATGCATCATTGCTGGATGGCTACACTACCTGCCATATATGCATTGCACTTTACTCCTTACAACATGTTACACTGCAGTACTGTGGTACACTGTAGTACAGTCACTGTGTGCATCAGAACCATATTAGCCTGTCCCTGCATTGATGGTATGGATGACATGGATGTGCACAGGTATCATCATATGCACAGGGTGTGATGGTTTACCAGAGGCCGAGGGTGGGCCATACATTTGACTCCATTTGTGTGGGTAAGGGGTGTACTGCAGTGAGCTGGGCATGATGCTGTGATGTGTGTAGGTATGGGTTGCCCTAGGTGTGTTTGCATAGTGTGTGGGTATGCATGCACACAGATCTGCCATGTGGCTGCCCTACACAGGTGTTTATGGACAGCTGCAGACCATACCTGGCAGGGTGTGCAGTTCACTGCATCCGGCCATGGAATGTGGACTGTGCCTGCCAGGGGTTCCATGGGCAGTCCAGGTACAGGCCTTGATGTGCTACTCTCACCTGCTGATGACAAATGTCCACTGGTACCAGGCCCCTCCTGGGACTGGCCATGACTACGTGCACGTGGCCTGCTGTGGTGTGCTGTGGACAGCACCCCCCCACTGCCAGGGCTGTTACTGCCACTATGGGAGCCCTTTGGTGTCCTAGCACATCCACGTTGACTGCCAGCTGTTGGTGTTGTTGGCCTACGTCCACGCAGCCATCGCCAGACCCCCCACCACACATTCAAGCATGGACACATACCACGGCCGATAAGAGCTATCATCTCACCATGCCTTCTATCCATGACCTCGGTATAAGCACGGATGGCACCAGACAGTTCACGGATGTTGTTGCTTACAGATGTGAGAACAGCCCTCTGCAGCCTCAGGCACTTTCTGGTGTAGCGTTCCATACGTGCCTGTGCCGCCATGACAGCCTGAAACATGCACCTGCTGGTACCAGCTATGTCACCTCTGCCAGGAGCATGATGTCCAGTGGTCCTACCACAAGCACCCTGGGACATCTGCCTATGGGGTGCCCTGCCAGACATCTGGCTATGCCTGCTGTGACCAGACACAGTAGGCATGGTTACCACACTTTCCTGTGCACTGCCACCAAACACCAGCTGTCCCTCTGCTATGGCCACTGGTGATGGGGTATGTATAAGCACTGAAACTGTGTGCGGGGTTGAGGTGGTTAAAAGGGGAATGTCAAATGATGGCGCAGTGTCGGCCCCTGACAACCCCACCTGTGCCTCAGCAGTACTATCATCATCTTTGGTGTCTGTATGGACACCAGCATCAGACTGCATGCAGGAGGGACCCTGACCCACCTCACCACCTGTGGGGTAAACAATAAATGCACTTTAAAACCTGTACAGCATTGCCTAACAGTACGCACACACGCACACACACACACGCACACACGCACACATGCACACACACACACACACACACACACACACACACACACACACGTGCACAGACATACCTCCATAATACCTGCCTGTCCATGACTTTACAGACAGTCCCATGTATATGTCCATGTGAACCCCATCCTGCATCACACTTGTTAACATGCATACATTGATACCACTCATTAACATATCAGTCCTCTAAATGCCTACACAAGTGGTCACAACACAAGACCTGTTACTACATTACCTGTCTGTCCTGTGTGTAGTGGTTTTAGATGGCCTTACTGCTGTTATTCAGTGCTCACTCTGTGGGGTCTATATTAGATCAGCGAACGCTTAAACAAATGAATGCTGATTGATCGACCTTATTTAAGTGAATGGTCAAAATATCGAAGCAACAGAAACCCAAATTTTTTCCTAGGGAAAGAATTTGGTTGTCCGTTTCTGTTGCTTCTGTATTTTCAGTGCTGTGGTGGAAAGTTATGGGTCAGATTCAGGTAAGTGTGCGATTGTGTGGATGTGAGTGTTAGGGTGGGTTAGGTGAGTTAAGGTTAGGGCACGGGTTAGGTATGTGTGCGATTGTGTGGACGTGAGGGTTAGGGCGGGTCTAGGTGAGTTAGGGTTAGGGAGCGGGTGAGGTGAGTGTGCGATAGTGATGGACCTTAGGGTTAGGGTTTGGGTTAAGGTAAGTGGATAATGGTGTCAGATTTTAGGTATATGTGTGTGGATTTCTGTTTGTTTGGTGTGTTTGTGCTGTGTGTATGTGTTTTGGATCAGTGATTTTTTTCCCTAGGAAAAAAATCGCTGATCTGACAGTTCGAGATTGTAAGCTTTTGCTTACATAAGGTCAATCAATCAGCGTTCGCTTGTTTAAGCGTTCACTGATCTAATATAGACCCACCCTGTGTATGTCCGGACATCATAAGGATGACCCCTATATGTGCGGGCTACTATGTTCTATCCATAATATCATGCACTAGTGTGTCATGTGTATGTAATGCTCAGTACATGCCAGATATGCTGCTTAATCAGCCTGTCATGTGACAACTGTAATATTTGGATACACTCCCTGGTGTTGACTAGTACTTCCCCAATGCATCTGTAGTGCTGCATACATGGGTTGTAGGTGACCTCTCTGCTGAATGCGATATTAAGGGTGTACCTGGTGTCTACCTTCCCTCCCAATGTCCGTTTCATGCTACAGACCATATTATACTATCAGCTGTCCTGTGATTACACACATGACAAGTATTCCTGGTGTGTAATGTGGCAGTTCATGTACATGCACTGCATGATCTCAGAGGGAAGTACTGCTATATGAACACCCCACAATCACACATGTGCATAGATGGCCAGCCACACAAACACACACACATACACACAAGCATCCTACATGCATCAACCTCCCTCCACTTCACCAGAGTAACCCTACAGACAAATTAACTACCCACCAGGAAGCACACACACACACACTTACAGGTGAGGTTACACAATGATAGTACACAGTCCTCCTATTACCCCTCTGTCAACATGCATAACATATGGTACCCAACAGCATGCAGTTCAGCTATAGTCAATCCATGCTAGCAACAGTATACATGTGTGTGATGCATGTGCTGTGTCACTAGATGAAGCCCCTTCGCCTGGATACCACTGCACCCATGAACACGGTATTGCTGTGCACCTGTTCTGCACCCTGCCATGTACTGTGCACCACATCTCACAGGTGTACAGCCCATTACTGAATGTGTACTACTGTGTTGGTTATGTCAGCTTTAATGCTCACAGCCCCTATGTTTTCCAGCAACACATACCTGGGATGATATGTTGACAGATGTCATTTGTGAATGCCCAATGTCTGATTCACAGCTCTCAACATCAGCGGACCATGTATGGCCAATCCAATACTCTTACACTGACAACCATCAGAGCATACCATGGCTATTGGGGGTGCACACACCCTTATTGATATGATGCACCCATCCTTGATCTGCCATGGGACCACATCACAGCATATCTTAACAGTACATTAGCCCGATATGTGACATATGTCCTGTACTTTCACATGCAGTGTCTACGGAATGTGTTAGGTGGGCAGATGCTGACCATGATGCATTCACACAGTGTGGGCATATGTGTGCACACCTCTTGTGTGTACTACAGCAGTCACTACTCCTAGCAGGGGTATACCAGCATGGGCCATCTGCATTTGCCAGTGTATGTTCAGTCTGCTCTGTACACGTCCCCCCATTCTGCATGATTGCAAGGTCTACTCATGTGCACATCCCTTGGTGTTCACACACTGCTGTCCCTATTGCTGTGGGAGTAGGGTTACAGCTGCCACAGGTCCTGAACCTGACTATGTGCAGATACAGCCATCCTTAGCATCCTTAGGATCCCTACTGCAGTGCACTGGTGTGTCACGCTGATACCCCTTCCCCCTCCTTCAGCCTTTTTGCAGATGCATGCCAAGTAAGCCCTACACATGTGTGTCACTTCTCAGTGTCCCATATACTGAACACTGCATGTTACAGCCTAGTTCCAGCTGATAATGTGGACCACTGTGATGCCTTATGCCATAGTGTATCTCTGCAGCAGTTGCCATTGTCCTATAGGTATATACACTGATGTTGCACTGTATATGGGTGTTGTTCCAAACATGTCCCTACTGTAGACCATGTCTCCCACCATTATGTTATTCCCTGTGGACATATTCCTCAATGACAGGATGTTAGTTATCATGCAGATATCTGACATACCCTTCCAATACCCCACCATGCTCACCCCTGTGATGCCGTGCATTTCACAGCAACAATATGTACTGTGTGCATTCTGGGTAGATGTGTTAGATGTGTGCATGGACTATACCATTGTCATTACATGCCCAGTGTATTGGCAACCATCTACATAAACCATACTCACCAGCTACAGGCTGCTGCCTTGGTGGTATCCCAGAGGGACCTACAAAAAAGGGTGAGAGATGCAAAGTCAGTGGCTACAACTGTGGGTGCAATATTACAATACATAAACAGTACATTTCCACAATACTACCACATATGGACATTTGTTTATCATCATGCAGCAACAAAATATATCAATGACATGTCAGATATGCATGATCTATCTGCACTGATGCAGATGTATACACAACAGTGGTCTATGAATGTGCTCTGTAGCCTTACCTGCACAGTCCTCGGCCAGAGTGTGGGTGGCACCCACCTCCACAAAGGTGTCTGGCGGTTGGTGGCTGGCCAGATGGGCAGGTGCCATGAGGCTGGCCAGGAGCTCCTACACACGTGTCAGGGGGTGGATGGCATGGCCACCCCCAGTGGTGAGGTAATCCCCTGGACTGCAGCAGCATGCCAATGGGCATTGTAAAGCAGGTCAGAACAATGATGCCGGATCTGCTCATAACTGTGGTTGTGCAGTCTGACATCATTGACCCTGGGACTAGGCTGTTCCACAGAGTGGTCTGCTCCTGCTGATCATGGGCAGCCCAGCCAAACAAGGTTGCATAGTGATGAATGAGTCCATCCAGCAGGATGTCATTTTCTGCTGCTGTGCAGGCTGGCAGCCTTCCATAAGACATCATGCCTGAAAGACATAAAGATGGACACAGGTGTGAGCAAATCATGCAGCAAGGTTACCACCATTCTTGATACACATCAGTGTCACCCCCCACCATATCAGCGACAACAAACCATACACACAACTCAATAGGCATGGCTACAGCATACCTACCAGTGGGGTAGATATTGTACTGTATCATGCTTTGTGCAATATCTTTGCAGCCATGTTCCCTGTGTGGACACTATCATTGCTGGCCTGTTACAGACTATTCACCTGCATGCCATTGTCAGGGCCACAATGGTTCCATATATGCCTGTGGTATGCTTGCTATGTGTGTGCTGCACAGCTGACATACTGTGTTATTGTGGTTATCTATGCATGCTGTTGGACATGTTCGGGGATTGTGTAGACTATTACTACCAACATATGTTCTATAACAGTGACACAATAGCATTTATATGTACTACTGGCTAGCAGAACCACCTCTCCAAACTCATCTGCCCATGTTACCCGGCCACATCACATGTGTGTCCCACCCTGGGAATTCCTCATGTCCAGGTCCAGCAATACCATCAGGTGAAACCAACCCAGGGGATATTGTCCCCCTACCCCTGGGAGTACTGGGTGTACAAACAGACATGTTTTTGTTCCCTGAGGTCAGGTCCAGGGTCTGTTCCATAACGTGCTACACAAACACATGTGGGATGTGCTACATCACTCTGAAGCACCCAGTACACAATCACAGGACCAACATGCTCCTCCTGTTCAGCCTCCAGGCCAGGCACCTTCGGGACATGGACTGCTGTTGTGAGTAGCAGTGGGTGGGAGGCTTGTTCCCATTGTGTCCATATTGGGGCCCATGGGGCATCCACATCACAGACCACACACACCATTCAGGATGTTTACCCACCACACGTGTCACATACCACCCTGTATGCTCTCCTTTATATCTAACAACAATGACCACCACCACAACTATACCTGCCATTCTTCCCCATATTCCCATTCCATACTTCACAGACAAGAGCAATGTGGTCCCAACAAGGGGTTCACATGTGGCATACCCATACATGTTGTACACACTGACAGCTGTAGATATCTGTGTGTATTGCTATGTGTGCTGTTTCCTCGCACATAGCATGCACCACTGTGGTAGTAATATAGGGGACATGTATTTACATACATATATGGTTGTGTGTGCATTTGTATATATGTAGACATGTGCATATAGGTATATATCTATATATGTGTAGATATATGTGATGTATATATGTGCTCATATATATGTCTACACATGGTTATCTGTATATTTGTGGACATAGATGTAGATTTTATATATATATATATATATATATATATATATATATATATATATATATAGATAGATAGATATATTATATATATATATATATATATATATATATATATATATATATATATATATATATATATTATTTTTTTTTTTTTTACACATATGCATACCTATATGTGGGGTACATTCAGACCTCAGGTCCACAATATCACAACACCTTCCTGCACAGCTGCACTGTTCTGCCTTGCTACAACACAGACAGGTGCCACATATGGACACAGCCTGACATTAGGGAGGTATATGTAGGGCCAGATTGCAGGTAACCTTATTACACACCTATGGCATTCCTGCATGCTACAATACAGATTAACCTGATTATCCTGCAAGGGGTGGGATGTGGATTCCACGTGTCCATCATAATGGCATTACTTCCACCACCAGCTATTGGCCATGTAATATACATGCTTTCCATTACACAATACACACTATGATGGGTTACATCTTATCAGTCAGTGCTGCTCTGTACAGTTGACAGGTATGGCCCACTACCCACAGGGATGGACTCTATTGTCCTTAGCAGTTGTTCAGCTTAACATCATTACAACAACAATGCCTGAAGGCATATATAACTCATTCCAGATCATCTATCCCATTATTATGGACACAGTACTATGGTCCGTTACATATATATACTTCACATACCTGTAATGAGAATGCAGACTCTTTTGAATGTTTTCTTTTTGTTCTGTGCCTTATACGCACTCTCTCTATCTCTCTCTCACTCTCTCTCTCTCTCTCATTCTCAGTCTCTCCCCAGTAAATGGAATGAGCTGCTTTGCATAGATTGCAGCATGGAATTTGTAGGTGATGCACACAATCAGGTGATGGCCTCTGCACCAATCAGTGTCCTCCACTTGCTACCTACATGCAGCATGCTGTATAGTACATCCAATTACCACTATCATGGCAACCAACTACTATAAATCCCTACATCATGTGGGCCCTTTACCTTTCCTGTATGATGGACATCCTTCCTGTGTGTGGGCATCAGTGTTACAAACAGCAGGTAGCAATACCTCTTACAAGAGAACCTGCACACTCAAGCCAGCTACATATTTGTAGGAGGTTCCAGAGCTACAGACAGAGTGTGAGAAGTGTTGTTGTATGCATTGTATAGTACTGGTGTTACAGGGTTTGTGTGGATATGCTAAGGTAACTTGGAATGTAGTCTGTCTGCATAGCTTTCAACTGTGGGCCTATCCTCTTGATGGCCAGAGGTGTGCATATTATGTTTTGTCTGTCCACAACACATGTCTTGTGTCAGATATATCACTGGCAGTGTGTGTGTTGAGTGCTATCAGTACATGGCCACATCCATTTCTGTTTCTAACTTCATATTCCTGACTAAGGGTATGTTGCAGACTATCCTGTAACACCAGCGACTTGCTTAGTGTATGACAACAGTTTTACACATATGGGCCTGTGTTCCAGCCTCTGTACTCCACCTACATACCAGGCTTTGCACATATGACATACTGTCAGGGGTTGTTAGTGGGGGCTGTTAGTATGTCATGCTGCCATCCTGCCATCAGTCCAGTGCTGTTGTGTCCCCCACACATGCTATGGGGTTGGGTCCATATATGTGTGGGCTTCACCTACACAATACATGTGTGCCCTTATGCATGCCAGAGGCCAGTGTATGTAGCAGTGGTATATGGCCCTGTATTATTGAGTCTGGGGGGGTGTACCATAACTAACCTAGGCTGTTACAACATGTGGTGGTATCAGGGCTAAGCTGCCTTAAGGTATCTGGATTTACATTACATACAATCTACCTTGGGTAAATGCAGGCCTACTGCCTCCTGCCATAAAGACTGTTATGTTTGTCAGTGTGATTGTGATGGTGTCAGTTATGACTTTTATGTAACAGATATATCCGATTGTGTCAACTGAGGTCTTTACCCCTAGGGATTGTGTACAGAGTTTAGATAGAGGCTGCTGGACTATACATCTGCATTACTTACTGTTGATTGTTTGGTATCCTGTGGGCCAGTCTGTCTTTACTATTGTACTACTTGAAGGCCTTGGCCTGGACAGCAACATATGTAAACCTTTCCAGACTACTGTATTAGTATAACTGTTTCACAGTTGCATTACTCTGTTTTATAAGGATGTCAGTGTCTAAACAGCTATATGACATGGCATATAAAACTGTAACAGTACACACATAAAGCTTTCCCATGTATGCAAACCTGTGTGTGGTTTTATATCCTTTGACCTCTATGTGGGCAACGATTGACATTTGTATGGGTGGCTCATACAGTGTCCAGTGTGTAAGGTGGTAACTGTAGGCATAGTGGCTGTTCCATATTGTGTGCACCTTCTACATATGTATCTTTCTATACATATCTGCATATATGTGTCTGTGTATATGTATCCTAGGGATGTTGATTGCTTCCACGTTGTGCATTCCCTATGGGATCCAGACTGTACTGCATGATATGTTACTGATACCAGCCTGACATCATACAGGTGGGATGGAGTACTGTTAACATTTTGTGCCCATGTCATGTCTGGTCCTGGTTTTGGGATCTGCAACTGTTGGTAGTGTATTGCAGGGTAGACATTTTTGGCTGTGGGGGGGATACCTATTCATACTAGACGTATGTTGTTTGAGGTCTCTCAACCCCATTAACGGTGCATGCAGACATATATGGCTTTGTTATGTTCCCATTTTTATCTTCAGATGTATGTCTGTATATACCTATATATATATATATATATATATATATATATATATATATATATATATATATATATATATATATAGATATATATATATATATATATATATATATATATATATATACACATATATATATATGTTTACATATATATATGTATATATATATATATATATATATATATATATATATATATATATATATATATATATATATATATATATATATATATATATATATATTTTTATATACAGACATATAGATGTAGACATATATATCTATAGATGTAGTCATATATATGTATGTATGTGTGTATATATATATATATATATATATATATATATATATATATATATATATATATATATACATATAGATATGTATATATCTATTTAGATATTAATATATGTACACACACACACACACACACACACACACACACACACACACACACACACACACACACACACACACACAGCTACATGTTTAAATACAGTTCCTGTACTGTTGGATGATATAAAAAATGAAAAGACCAATGGTTAGACCACAGCTGAAGATAAAAATTGAATAATCCACGTCAGGAAATACATCACTTGCAGCTTCACAGTAGTGCCCTTTATAAAACCAAAAGTTGTAACTAAGATGTAGTAGTCAAGGTAGGAAACGGTTCACTTGCAGTTTCACACCACTTTATTAAACAAGAGTGTTTAATAAAGGGCACTACTGTGAAGCTGCAAGTGATTTATTTCCTGACGTGGATTATTCCATTTTTATCTTCAGCTGTGGTCTAACCATTGGTCTTTTAATTTTTTTCGCTTGAGGTGAATACCAGGCGTTTATCCAGCTTTTGTTTTCTTTCACGTGTGTGTTGGATGATATGTTTGTGAAAACATCAGGGTTATGTGTATCTAACATGGCTTAGTGGTAAATCATTTTGGCTATGGTTTGCAGAGTCCGGGGTTTGAGCCTTGCAGAGGCTGTTTATTTTCTTGCTGGGCAGAACAAGGGCCATTGGATACAGAGTGATTAAAGCACTTTTAAGAGTTGTAAGCGGGTTTACATGGGTTTGTGCGGAGTTAAGCACTGCTAACTTCTGGTAACCTGTCTAGGCATTGCTTACCGCCATGCAAATAGGCTTAAACCTGCTTACTGCTGCTTGCATACTCCCGCTTATCCCCACGCTAATTTCTTTAAAAGAAAAGAAAAAAATGTTGATAGGAAAGTGATGAAAAAGGGGCACAAACAGGGATAGACAGTAGGGAAAATAGCTAGGGACATGCCGGAGGGTGTAGGGAAGGTCCATAACTCCCCATTTTTTCTACAGCAACAGCTGTGCATATACTCTGACTTTGGAGTTAGATTTGGGCACTCAAACCCCTGAGAGAGGTGTGAGGACAACATTAATATGCTGTGATGCCAATTAGACCAGATTTCATGTGTACAGTGGACATGTGTACGAAATGGACAGCTATGTATGAGGCGAGATTTTTTTTTTGGGAACAGACTGCCCCTTTTTTCAGGTGAGAGTGATATATTGGGGAGGGATAGTAGGTATATTTGGGGAGGTAGGTTGGGTAGGTTAACAGACAAGACAAGATGCATACAGGGGCAGTATATGACACATGTGGGGGGTAAAAACCTTTATGGGGAGGGGTGTTGGGAAATCAGAAGCCCATGAACCTCCTAGTGGAAACAGTGGGACTGAGATCCCCACCCATGGGCAGTCACCACTGCACCTTCACAGCCCCGAAGGTGGCTGTACTAGGGGCTGAGTCGGAGAGCCAGGCCGGCCCTCTAGTCATGACATGCAGTCCTTGAGCTGTCATAGAAGATTTCCAAACTGCTGATCGAGCTCTCTACGTACCATGACCCGGACCTGGTGACAGGTGACAGCTTCCTGTCCATGCCCGCTCCAGAGGGGGCAAGCCCCATTCCCTGAGGTGGTTCCACCCGAAGGTGGTGCAAGACGAGTGGATGAGGAGGTCCCAGGTTGGCCCCAGTTATCCTTTTGCATGGTGCCATGGCCAGCTGAGGTGGGACAGGTGGGTGTACTGGGACACACATTCCCATAAGTGCTATGGTGTTTATGGTGTATCAACATATGTGGGTTAGTAATAGTCAACACATTCCAGGGTTAGGTATAACATCATGCATAGATATTCCCATTAACCCAGACACCATACACGGAACAGTTGTATTGCAAATGGAACACATGCATATATGGGACCACAGTGGTAATAACAACAGCATGCAGGTAAATTGATGGCACCATGACACCAATGTTGGAGTATTCCAACATAGCACATGCATGGAAACAGATTTCAATAGTTCAAACACACAATTTTCGAGTATCAGGGATCTCCAAAAAAATAAAATTCAGTAATTTATTTAAAACAAATGATTTAGCTCTTTCATCAACATCGCACGTTGACTTCATCAGAATACCTGAACCCTGTAATCAACCCCTTTAAATATCTTTAAAAATTGGTGCCAAAATAGCAGCCAATGAAAAAAGTCAAACTTTTTAGAGAAACATAAGACTGTTTAAAACATTTATAAATACTGTTCATTTGAAAAATAAATGAATAAATAAATAGAACTTTAACATGACAATAACGATTGTGTCAGCTACGTGATACCAGAACGGGCTTGATGGGAATACTGTCATTTAATCCAGGGAGAGTTGTGGCATCTAATAACAACTGCCACTTTACCTTTTTCTCCCCCAGCACACTTTTAATATTCCCACCCCTTGGATTATCAAAAACCTTTTCCAGAATAACAAACCTAAAAAAATGGTCATTCCCTTCTTTCTCTATGTGTCTATATAATGCATTATTTTAATCCTTTTTTCTAATGTTGTATTGATGGTCATATATTCTATTCTTGAAAAGAACTTTGAGAGAGCTGATTTATTTGCTGGGTAAAAAATTAGAACAAGTTAAAGGCTTGCAACTCGATAACGCATATTTAAAAAAATGCTTAGAGTATAACGTTATACCAGTTGGTTTACGTTTTTTTTAAATAACGATGGGTATTAATTTAACAGAAATGTTATTAAAGACAGTGAAGGATTATTTAACAGCTTTGGGTATGATTTTATGAAGCTAGTCATTAAGTTTAATGATGAAAAATTGTGTCAGCTACTTGTAGAAATGGAAGAACTTAACAGTTCAATTAGGAAGGATTTATTATTCCCTCAGTGGGAAACGTTGTATAATAAACAACTCAAACAAGTAGAGACTAAGGCAGATAAAATATTTGCTAGGAAAAGCAAGAAACTTTTTCGAGATTTGGAACATTTTAAAAACAACAAGGTATATACATGGTTTAAAAAAAACAGATTAGATAGAAGAGATACGACAACAGGCAAACTGGCCAATATTTGGATAGTCAGTATTCTAATAGATTAGATGGTGATACGAATTTTCACAGGGACCCAAACCAGTATCAAAAGAACTATTGGAAAGAGAATCAGTATTGGGAAGGGGGAAAGGAAGAACAGAAATTGATGAATGAAATTGTGGCTATTAATGCTAGTAAATGCACAGAACATAATATGGTCAATGAAACTATTATTGAAAATGGAAAGATTTGCAGTGTAGGGAATTTTAATGTTTACAATTACACTTTGATGCCTATTGAATATGAGCATATTAAACTTTTTGTTAGAGGCATGAAGTTTATCCCTACACCTCAATTTGATATAGTAGGCACTTTAATTGAATTAAAACTATTTCTCAGGAAGCTTAATTTAGCCATCTTTTTCAAAGGTAACACGAAGATACCTATCAATAATAAGTTAGTAAAAAAAAGTACTTTTGTACCTCCTCTCCATCCTTGTGTAATCACTTATGAGAAAGTGGTTACTAGAGAAATTTACAAACTATCAAGGAACATCTCTGGACATAAAACAAAATACAATTTGACTAGGGAAGAGAACAAAATACTTAAGGAAATTAAGAATAATTCTAACATTAGAATCATGAAGCCTGATAAAGGTGGGAGGATAGTGATTTTTGACACCATGGAGTATGTGAACAAAATATATGAAATACTACAAGAAACGGATAATTGCCAGAGTATATCACTAAACGAAATTCATATAGCTTATAGAAGAATAGATCTATTCCTTGAGGAATATTCACTTAATGGTAGAATTACTGTGGAAGAGCATGGATATATGAAAGTTGATTTCCCTAAGTTGGCTACAATTACAGGAATACCCAAAATACATAAGGATATTAACAACCCCCCTTTTATCCCAATAATATTGGGTAGTCAGGCTAAAACATATTATATGGGAAAAGCCATTGACATTTGGCTAAAGCACATTTATGACAATGTCCATTATGTGCTTAAAGACTCCTGGGATTTCTTGAGATGGTTATCTAAGGAAGTATGGAAGGAAGATCTGATGCTTATAACAATTGATGTGGTAGATCTATGTTCTAGCATCCCCAAACAGGAAGGTCTAGAAAGCTTTTACAATAGTATTCACAAACATGCTAAATTGAACAATGATAGACTTAATCTCATTCTAGAGTGTATGTCCATCATTTTAGACAACAATTTAATTTTTTATTAGGGAGAACATTACAGGCAGACTAGGGGTGTGGCTATGGGGGCAGCCTGTGCCCCCATTTATGCCAATTTAGTTATGATGGATTGGGAAGATAACAAGTTATTTAATAATTCATATTTTCAGTATGTTAGATTGTATCTTTGCTTTCTGGGTGATATTTTTATATTATGGGATGGCTCTCATGCAAGTATAGACTATTTTATGAGCTATATTAATAGTACTATACTTTCTTGAAATTTACACATAATGTTGAAGGAGAAAGAATAGCATATTTGGATACTCTCATTATCAAGACAACTATAGGCTTTAAATCTAGAATATTTAGGAAGCCTACTTTTAGTAATAACTATTTAGAATATGAGAGCAATCATCCGAGAAAAATGTTTAGGAACATTCTCAAAGCACAAGGTATAAGAGCAGCAAGGATGACCTCATGCTATGAAGACATAATTCAGGAAATAGGATATATGAGCTCCTTATTTTTGGAGAGAAGGTACCCACAATGCTTAATTAGGGACGTGGCCAACTATGTAGTGAAAGAATGGGATAAGAAATATAAACCTTTATTGGGTGAAAGTGCTTCCCAACAGGTCCCTGATATTAGTGAAGCTAACAACAAACAATATAATAGGGCATGTATTATTAAATATGGCCCTTATGCCGAGAAGGTCAAGCACTTAATAAGTAATAGCTGGAACATTCTGAAGTCCGATGAGGATATCTGTCATTTATTAGACCACAAACCTACTTTTGTCTTTAAGATGGACAAGAACATTAAAAGTACTCTGGAAATGAGCGGTGGAAATGGTATTAGGAGCAACAAGATTGGTCACACACAAAAATGTGGAAGTTGTAACTATTGTCATTACATCTTAGAGAAGGACAGCATCATACTGGACAATGCAAACAGAACGGAAGTTAGATTTAAAAGGGGAAATTGTAATACCAGACATTTGGTATATCTGGCAAAGTGTATGCTTTGTTCAGGATATTACATTGGAAAGACCAACAGACTTTTCAAGAATAGAATATATGACCATCAATACAACATTAGAAAAAATGATTCAAATAATGCATTATATAGACACATAGAGAAAGAAGGGAATGACCATTTTTTTAGGTTTGCTATTCTGGAAAAGGTTTTTGATAATCCAAGGGGTGGGAATATTAAAAGTGTGCTGGCGGAGAAAGAGGTAAAGTGGCAGTTGTTATTAGATGCCACAACTCCCCCTGGATTAAATGACAGTATTCCCATCAAGCCTGTTCTGGTATCACGTAGCTGACACAATCACTATTGTCATGTTCAAGTTCTATTTATTTATTCATTTATTTTTCAAATGAACAGTATTTATAAATGTTTTAAACAGTCTTATGTTTCTTTAAAAAGTTTGACTTTTTCATTGGCTGCTATTTTGGCGCCAATTTTTAAAGATATTTAAATGGGTTGATTACAGGGTTCAGGTATTCTGATGAAGTCAACGTGTGATGTTGATGAAAGCGCTAAATCATTTGTTTTAAATAAATTACCGTGAGACAACCCTTGAATTTGATTTTTTTGTGGATCCCTGATACTCGAAAATTGTGTGTTTGGATCTTGGATTTTCTTTCTTGGTTGTTTCCTGACACATGCCCTTGTCTCAGATTTCAATAATTATCAACCAATAGGACATATGTCCCAACAGAACAGTGAAGTCATTACATACCAGTTAAGGTGGGTATTTAGTTTATTGTTGGAGATATTGTGTGGGGGGGGGGAGATGTCAATTAACAACTAGTATATTCCTGTAGTTCGCATTACTTTCCTAGTCAGTGCTGTTATCTGTACCTTACAAGTATTAATCGACTACCTTATTGCCTTAGTTTGTACAGTGATATGGCTGTCTTCATCTTTATACATGAACTGGTTTTACCTGCAGTATACAACTCCTACCTGGTATACCTGTGGAGGAAATGTTGGTTAACACTAACTGTTTCTACATATACTCCGAGATTCCAGGTTGATGTTGTGCACATACCTGTCCATCTCTTTCTGCAAAGACTTTGGCCATGTCTTGACCACATGCAGGGGAACTGGAACATATCTAGACTATTGCCTCTTCAACCTTTAGTGACTTGCCACACTCTAATACAGGCTTTCCAACACAGTTATATTATGTAGCATGGTGTGGGTGACAGTGATCAGTGATACCTTATTATTCAGAGTAACTGCAACACTCACAATTCCATACAGTACCAGAGTAAACAGTACCAGTACAGGGTATCAAGCTTTTTTATTTCTCGGCACAGTGTTCGTATCTGATGTACCTGTGGGAGCTATGATTGTTAGCACTACCTGAATGTTGCCACACAAAGTACCAGGTTACACATTAGTATTATGCACATACATCTCACTCTGTTACTGTACACACTCTGGTCACAGCTTGACAACATGGGGGTGTAGATAGGCCATACTTGGCTTAATACTCTCATCATTTTCGGAGTTGCTAGAGTGGCAGGTTTGTTCTCATAGCTGTTTGACAATCAGTTGTACTCCCTGTTTGCTGCTTAAACATCTGGGATCATCCCACTGACTTCCCAGAGGGACAGGGTGACAGGCAGACGATATGGGCCCATATACTGGACATGCTGGTCTTATCTGTACAGTTGTGGGGTATGATTCTGTATGCAGCCTACTTCCACTCCCAGGATTCAGACCATGGCTGTGACTGCTACAACTAAAACACTGTCCATCAAAGTTATGTGTGCTATATAGATATTGCTGTATATCTCCTATCTGCTTTCTGTCTTATAATTCTCCCATGGTTTTGCATTCTGACCTTCTACCTGAATGTTGCCACACACAGTACCAGATTCCACATTACTATTATGCACATACATCTCACTCTATTATTGTACATACTCTGGTCACAGCTTGACAACATGGGAGTATAAATGGGACATATATGGCTTATTACTCTCATAACATTTTGGGGAGTTGCTAGTGTGCCAGCTTTGTTCTCATAGATGTGTGTCAATTAGTTGTATTTCCTGTTTGCTGCCTATACGTCTGGGATCATCCCACTGAATTTGCAGGGGGACAGGTTGATAGGCAGCAGATATGGGCCACTTTACTGGACATTCTGGACATATCTGTACAGTTGTAGGGTATGCTTCTGTATACAGACTACTACCACTGCCAAGTTTCGAACCATGGCTGTGTGTGCTAAAAATACAACAGTTTGTGTCTCAGTCGCATGTGCTATTTGGATTTTGTTGTCTGCCTTTTTACTGTTTTCTGTTTATGTGTCTCTCAGTTGTACTAAATGAACTCTGGGGATTAAACCGGTCATATACAGGCATTCCTACAACTTCTATTTATGGTGCACAGTGTGGGTAGCAGTGCTTAATACAACAGTACTATTAAGTGATTGCAAATCTACATTACCATATGATACCAGAGTATACACATGCAGTCCAGCAGTTAGACCTTTATTGTCAGGCTATTATGCTTTTATTTACATACAAACTATATGAGACTCTTCCTGCCATATTCTCCGGTGTATGCAGTACTTGCCTTAAATAATACAGGTTTTATTTATGGCAATTAATTTACTAATACTTTTAGATTTATTTCCTATGACAGTACATGCAAGAGTATTACTAACCTGCCTCGTGTCGCAACCTCTCCAGCAACAGTCATAGGCTTCCTGGTTCACGGCCCACTCACTTGCAGCTGTGAAGGACATTAGAGGAATATTTAGCCATACCTATCCATGATATATATGGGCTGGCAATTATTACACACATAGTGGAGTGATACACACAGCTGGAACAGCCCTTGCCATTCTAGCCTCTTGGATCCACTGCTCTAAGAGGTCCCTCTTATGCCGTTTCAGGTTGGCATAGTGATGCCTGACCTGCTCACCAGTTCAGGGTATGCCAGTGGCACTGGTGAGGTCACAGGCAAGACGGTCCCAGGCTTCTGCCTTACACTGAGAACCCCAGTACTGGCCCTGCAGCAGTCTATACTCATGGTCTTTGACAAGTAGTCCTGCCATGACTCTGGACTCCTGGATGCCCCAGCACTGTGCCTGGAAATGCACACCCTCTCCCTTTTCTAACATGGTGCCTGCAAGGGGAAGCTACAACCTATTATGAGATGTATTCCCACCTGTTGGGTTTAAGTAGGGCCAATTTCCCACACTTTGCCGTGATTGGCTGGTTTTTAAAGGCTAACATATGGGCAAACCTGCTTACCTAAGGTTGGCATTGTTTAAAGGGTATACCACTGGGCATATTGATTTAGCTGGCCTACACATTGCTTACACCTCCTAAGCTGGCCTGTGCAATGCTTAGCATTGCTTGCAATAGACTTTGCATTATATTTTATTTTTGGCATTGATTTATTATTCATTACATCTTATATATATATCTGGTATCCATGATTCATGTGTACGTACACTGTATGGGATCCTTGTGTTTTATTGGGGACTTCAACACTCTATTACAATTACACCTCACATCTGGGCTTACTGCTGTACCCCAGTTCACATACTTATGTTATGTAGTGGGTTATAGAACATATGACTGTATACTGATTCCTTTCACAGGTTCAGTTTGATTTTACTATAGTGAGGATTTGTTTGGTGATGCCTCATTATTCTGTACTGCTGTGATGGCTTGGTGGTTAACTACTGTGACTATAGTGTATAGGGTCCTGGGTTCAAGACCTGCAAGGCTGTTTATTTTGTTACTAAGCAGAACAAGGGCCATTGGATACAGAGTGATTAAGGCACTTTTGAGCAGTTGTAAGCAGGTTTGCATGGGTTTGCACAAGGGTAAGCAATGCTAACCTCCAGTTACATATGCTTACAGAGAGTTAGCTTCAATATTGCTTAACCTGTGAAAGCATTGCTTACCCCCATGCAAACAGGCTTAAACTCACTTACTAGTGCTTAAATATGCTTACTACTGCTTATTGGTGCTTATACTTGTTTACTAGGGCTTACTCATGCTTACAACTGCACTGATTTAGACAGTAATATCTAATGGCTCATGGGAAGGAGGGGGATTTGGAAGCTGTATGGGGTTACCATTCATTGCACATTTTACCTTCCATTTGTATCCATGATTCCTGTGTACGTATACTGTATGGGGCACATGTGATTATCTGTGGACTTAGCAACATTATGACACTGACGCCTCACATCTGCATTTAATGCAGTACTCCAGTTCACAAAAATGTATGTTATTTAGTAGGTTATGCAACTAAAACATTGGTCATAATGTGATTTGACATGGAAAATGGAATGTGCTGCAGTAGGACTTGAACTGGGAATGCCTGCTCGTAAGGCAAATGCTCTGCCCACTACACTATTGCTATACTGCTTCATTTGCATATATCTTCCTTGTTATCCTCTTCAGCCATTTAAGCTGCATTAACCGTAGATAAGCGATGGACAAACCTGCACACCTATGGTTAGCTTTAATTGGATTCATAAAAAATAATGGTATGTTTATTTTCTTTGTATTTACTATTGCTGTTGTACACATGGGGGGATGTTGCTGGGGGTATGCGGACACCTATGAGCGGTCTCGCTCATTCTTTTGGCCTTTCTGCTATTCTTAATTTCAGGGGCATGTATATTCTGAGAGCTCTGCTCTCAGACATGCCCCCTGCACTCTTACATGCTCCATGTAAGATTAGGAGCTCAGGCAGCGCGCCTTCATTAATATGCATGGTGCGCTGCCGTCCTGCTCCTAAACAGACGCTTCCCTGCAGGACTAAGCTAGTCCTGCACAGAAGATTAGTATATCCAGGGGAAAGCCTGTTACTCTACCAACTGTTTAAGTGCATAAAGGCAGTAATTGTCCCTGACTTTGATTCTGTGCCCCCATTATTTTTTAGCTTATTCTTTGATTCTTAAACTAAGATGTCAAGAGGTATTTGGTGGTGATACAATGTACACTGTATTCTGACTGTAGGGAGATGAAAAAATAACTTCCTGTGTGACAGTTATTTATTTATTTATTAATTTATTTGATTATAATCAAACGCTAGAGGTTTATGGTCACATAAATGCAAGTGGCTGTATTTGACGATTGTGGTTGTGTATGTATATATGCATGCATGCATGTATGTATTTGTATAGGGGGATGTACATGCTCTCACCTGTTCCTGATTTTGCAGAAAGTAACTGATTTTTTTACATTACACTGCCGTCTATTCTTCTCAAAGTTTGTGTTTACGGGTACAGAAAATTGGCAAGAGGGGCTGGAATTTACTGGAGAAAACTGGCAAAGGAACTAAGCTACTAGAAGCAAGTAGAGAAGGGTAATAGATCAGGATGAAGTCAAGAAGATTTTTGGATTGCAGGCTAGAGACAACTGATATCACAGTACAGGCAAAGAGAAAGGGATAGGTGAATCCTAGATGAAAGACCTGTTGTGCTAAAGTTTTTAGTTTATTCTGGAACAGAAACTGCTGTTAAAAACAATGATAATTAGTAGAGCAAATCTGCACTTTTAGAGCTTTTAGATGAATCTAAAACAGAAGTAGCTGTTAAAAAGGGATAATTAGTAAGGCATACTAAATATTGCATGATAACTATAAGAATCAATTAGAGCAGGTTAAAAAAGATTGGGAAAAGAGACTGGAAATGCAGTTTACAAGGGAACAATGGGAGGACATATGTATGATTCCTAAGTATACAACAAAGTCCAGAAAGTCTAAAATTTTTGCTCGGATGTGTATGCACATGCATGTTTATACCTCAAGCAAACTTCAAAGAATTTTTCTTCAGCTAAATAGCAAATGCTGGAGGTGCAATAAGGAAGAAATAGGTAACTGGGAACATATGTCTTGGGAGTGTAATGAGGTGGTGGATTTTAAAAATTCCCTACAGTATCTTCTTTCGGCTTTTCCCGGTTAGGGGTCGCCACAGCGGATCACCTTGTCCGCACATTGAATGGCAGTGGAGTTTTACGGTGTCGAGTTGCCAGCCCGGCACCCAACCTTCCACAGAAGGCACACTCACATGCACACCTAGGGCCAATTTAGAGTGTCCAATCCACCTGCAGCATGTCTTTGGGATGTGGGAGGAAACCGGAGCACCCGGAGGAAACCCACGCGACCACAGGGAGGACATGCAGACTCCGCACAGAAGGCACCCCAGCCGAGGATCGAACTGGAGAACCTCTTGCTGTGAGGCGGCAATGCTAACCACTGCACCACCGTGGCCGCCCAAAAATTCCCTACAGTATATTTGTTCAAAAATATTGGGTAAGCAAATGACTGCAACTATGGAAATTATTTTTGAGCTGGGACACAGGATCTGAATTCTGTAGTATAGTAAGACCTTGCTAAGATTAATTACATTGGCTGCCAAAAACAAACAAAACAAACAAACAAACAAAAACAATTACTGGAAAATTGAAACTGAAGTGCACACCAACTGTATTTGAAGTATTTTTATTTTATTTATTTTATTTATTTTACATTTGTTGACCGGGATAGTCCGACTGGATGCATGTCCATTTTCAGCGGAGGCCCGGGGAGAAAAGCTCCAAGGGTAAGCAGATACAGCATTACTTAATACCAGCATTACATATTACAAACAGACTATTTACAGAGATTACATAAGTAAGCAAGTTAAACAAGTTCCACAGGTTACAGTTAATCCTGAGCACAAGTCAGATTTTTACACATTCTAGAGAGAGTTAGCTAGGCTTGATACATTGACATAGCCAGTTAAGTGACAAATGTTGTTTGAGTCTAGTTTTAAATTGACCTAAGGTGGAAAGTAAGGTAATATCAGCTGGAAGAGAGTTCCAGGATCTACTTACAGAGTTTGCAAAGAGAGAATCATCGGCTGTGTTATTAATTTTGCTAGTCTGAATTAGTAGTTTGTTAGAGGATCGAAGCAGTCTAGGATTGTTATAGGGGGTGATAATATTTTTAAGTGCAGGAGTATTGTCCGGATTATAGTCATAATCAGTTGGTTATATTGGATTAGGCTGGGTAGTTCAAGCCACCCAAGCTGATTTAGATTGATGCAATGATGTGTCCTAAAAGGCATCCCAGTGGCAAACCTGGCAATGTGGTTGTAGCAAATTGAGGGTTTGTTAAGGACAGTCTTGTTTAAATTAAAGAGTAGAGGGGATGCATACAGAAGGGTTGAAAGAAGGTGAGAGCGAGCTATGGCAATTTTAGCTGGAGGGGTTAGGAAGGCTTTTATTCTGTACAGTGACCCGAGTTTTTTATTGATGGTTTTGATAGTTTGGTTAACATGTAGGTCAAAATTTAGATTATTGTCTATGATGACACCTAATAGTTTTGTATACTGAATATTGTAAAAAAAAATAAAAACTGGAAGAGAGATCTTTAGAAAAGGGAAGGAGCAAATTACGTAGAAATAAATAGAGATTGTGGGAACAATACATACAGAATAATGTTCAGGAGGAGGAGTAAGGTTTAAAGGAAGGCAGGAATACAGCAGTTTATGTATTAATGTATGTTTGCCTATGTCTTAAGTAATAATTAAATAAAGGTGTTAAAAAAGTGTGTATTTTTTTCTGGCAAATCAATGAGTACTGCAGTCATTAAATAGTAATAACAGTCATTTGAGGTTCACACCTAGTAGCCTTCAAAAAACATGCATTTGCAAAACCTATTATCCTAGCAACTTTATGTATATGGAGGCAATTGCTGTCCCTGATTTTGATTGTTTTTCTACCATTATGTTTTAGGTTTCACCTAGATTCTTGTGAAAAGAGGTTGAGATGTATGAGGGGAGTTGTACTTTATTCTGAATGTAGTGACCTGAGACAACAAATTCATCTCTGTCAGTATTTATGTATTTGTTCACTCATTTGACACCGTCAGACATTTGAGGCAGTCAAAGTAAGACAAGTAATTAATAGTCACGTGTAAAAAACAAGAACAAAAGAAGTACTGGACAAGGTGCCTCTTAAGAACAGCAATATAAATCCAGAAAATAACAAAAGTGGCGACACCACTGCAACACCACAGCTCGTTGTAGTTTTAATGTAGACAAACTTCAAATAGTAAGCGCTTTCACATTTCAAAGAATGCTTCTTCAGACTTTAATACTACAGTCATAACTGACTAAGATGGGTAATGATAAACATACAGACATGCACAGAAAATCTTGTTGGAAAAATCGTTTTCTACACCGTAACAGCATGCGTCCTGCACATATCTATCCAAATATAATAAAGGGTCATGCATTAAGGATATCAAGGGTAATTAGCCATTATAATGCCTTTCACGAGAAACAAACGGTCCTAGCTGATAACTTCATACAAACAGGGTACCATAGTGATGAAGTAAAAAGGCTACTAAATGAGAATACAACACAGAGGACAGGTAAAGGAAAGCCATTTTTTCGCAGAAACAGAAATATTGATGAGAAGGTCCAGAAGGAAGGGCTAGGACATAAGACTATGAGGGTAGTAATTCCATTTACAAATAAGAACATGAGAATTAAGGAGATAGTCAATAATAATTGGAAACTATTAACCACAGATGATAGAATATCAGAAATAGTAGGGATAAAGCCTAGCTTTACATATAGAAATACTAAATCATTGAAAACACTATTGTGTTATGAAGATGACAGTAAAATGGAGATATGCTCTCAAAGACAAGGAATGTTCTCCTGTAGACATTGTAAAAAATGTATATACATGGCAGGTGATAATAAATTTGTACATCTAAATACTGGACATGAATATATTTTTAGACATTATGCTGATTGCAGGACTAGGGACTTGATATATCTGGTGCAATGTCAGATATGTAAATCTTTCTATGTGGGCAAGACAAACAGAACTCTTAGGGAACATGTCAGAGAACACATATATGCCATAAATAGAGAGGATAAAGGCAATGTGATGAGCTATGGTACGGTACATAGATTTAAGTTTAGAGCCTTAGAATTGATTAAAAAGACTGTTAGACTAGGAGATGTTAAGAATTACATGGAAGAGCAGGAAAATAGGTGGATAATGCATCTACAAGCACGTCGAGCATGTGGTATGAATGACAAGACCACATTAAAACCTTTCTTAGCAGCACAGCCCTATGCACATTAAACACTTTATTGATGTATCAGGTTAAATTATAGTTTTTATTTTTGTATTTTATGTTGTGTTTTAGGACTATTATATCATGTTATTTAATTTTAATGTGTAGTAGTTCAGCCCTATGAATACTAGGTATTTTTGTAGTAATTTTATAAGTTAGGTCAGACCATGACATTTAGCTAGATTTTTGTCAATAGTATTGTTTTATATATATAGCCAGTTGTTAGTTGTGATTATTTTATGCTATAATAGATGAATTTTATGGGTTTTAGATATAGTTAGTTGTTAGTTGTGATTATTTAATGATGAATTTTATGGTTTTAAATTGTCTTTGTGATGTCATAATTACTTTTAGTATGTAATTGGAGATTGTAATAGTAATGACACTGGGGCGGCCACGGTGGTGCAGTGGTTAGCATTGCCGCCTCACAGCAAGAGGTTCTCCGGTTCGATCCTCAGCTGGGGTGCCTTCTGTGCGGAGTCTGCATGTCCTCCCTGTGGTCGCGTGGGTTTCCTCCGGGTGCTCCGGTTTCCTCCCACATCCCAAAGACATGCTGCAGGTGGATTGGACACTCTAAATTGGCCCTAGGTGTGCGTGTGAGTGTGCCTTCTGTGGAAGGTTGGGCGCCGGGCTGGCAACTCGACACCGTAAAACTCCACTGCCATTCAATGTGCAGACAAGGTGATCCGCTGTGGCGACCCCTAACCGGGAAAAGCCGAAAGAAGAAGAAGAATAGTAATGACACTATTTAATTTAGATGGAAGATGACTGTTGTATTAAAGTCTGAAGAAGCGTTCTTTGAAATGTGAAAGCGCTTACTATTTGTAGCTTGTCTACATTAAAACTTTACAACGAGCTGTGGTGTTGCTGTGGTGTTGACTCTTTTGTTATTTTCTGGATAGTCATATGTGTGTTTGTATAGATGTGTATATGCAGGCACGTGTAAACGGTGTGTAAATACTCTTAACCCTCCCTCATTTTGCAGAATGACTCTAATTTTCTACCTCATATTTTGGTTAATTCCTCAAAAAATTATGATTTTTCTGAGAAATAGAAAAGGATCAGAGATACTAAATTAAAGTGACAGACATTTGAGTTTCAGTCTTAATAGCCTTCAATAACGTGAATATAAAGCCTTTTATTCTTGCAAATTTCTAAGATATAAAGGCGATAGATGTCCCTGATTTTGGTCATTTGTCCACCATTATTTTTTAGCTTTCTCCTTGATTCTTGATGTAAAAGGTTGAGACATATGTGTTTGTGAGTGTTAAGGGGGGGGGGGAGCACTGTATTCTGAAAGTAGTGTACTGAGAAACTAAATTTCTCTGTGGCAGTTACTTATGTATTTATTCATTCATTTGGTTCAAAGTCAGACACCTAAGGTATATAGTCACAGTCATACAAATGGCTGTAATTGGTGGCGGTGTGTTTATGTATGGGGGGATAAATAATTTATATTTAACATTTGTTTACCAGGAAAGTCCAACTTGGAACGAAGCCAATTTTCAGCTACAGCCTGGACAGAAACACTCTGTACACATGTTGTTATAACATGGGAGGAAACTAGAGTACCCAGAGAAAACACACACGAATGCAAGAAGGACACATGCAGATTCCGCACAGAAGGCACTTCAGCCAAGAATCAAACTAGAGAACCTCTTAATGTGAGGCGACAACACTACCACTGCACCACTACGCCATCTGATAAATTACTGTGTCCAATGCCAAACTGTTATATTATTTTTATTTTATTTTTTATTTTATTTTTATTATTTTATTTGATGAGATTCTGATATCTGCGGCATATAAAGTCAGTAAAGTTGGCTTTAATTGTTGTGTACTGGAGCTATTTATGAATAAAAGTGACTGACATTGTTGTCATTTGATCACATTAAACAGTAATTGTTCTGGCTTCACAGAAGTAGTGCTCACATGAGTGAAGTCATCTGGAATACTTTACTGTAGCCAATTTTAACAAAATCAAGATATCTTTTGAGTGAACAGTCAATAAAGTGGCTGTAATTGATGAGTCTGGAGTTTATGTGTAATTTAAATGACTTAATTGTTGCAATGTATCTATAAATAGCAACTTGGCCATATATTTTCACTTTCTATAATAGACATGCATCAACATTGTATTCACTATGTGGCTGCTTGTAACAGTCTGGGCAGGATCTGTAAGACAGCAATAGGCAAACTGTCACTTAAGTGGTTGGTTTTCTGGTTGAGTTTTTTTTTTTTTTTGCTATAATTCCTTCCGTATGAATCTACAGGAGTTCTGCATGTATTCCCTGCCTCTGTATGGTTTTACACATGTGCTTTGATTTCTTCTCTCAGACTGTCTGCTGTATAATACGCAACATTTCCATTTGTGCTTCTATTGCCCTCTCAGTCTAACACCAGAAGGGTACATAAATATCCTTGCATTTGTCTTTTCAGTTTATTGAGGAACTGCTATTTTGTTAGCTTTGAACGGTAAGCTTTAGACACAGCTTATTTTTCCTTGAATGGAAATATAAGACAGAATTATTTACCTTACTCATGGTCTTTGTTCTGGTCATCATTAAATAAACAGGTTGTAAAAAAAGCTTTAAGATGCACCTTGGAGCACCTAGAACCCCATGATGTCTGGGATCACTATGCCCTCATACCCATGGTTTATTCAGTTACTTTCTTCAGATTTATTACAGTAGAGGCTTGGGCTGTTAGGCTGTCTTGAAATATATGGGGAGGGGGAAACAAAACAGTAAGCAAAATATGAAAAAGCAAGAAACTAGAAATGTATCTAGATAGTGCAGGGTCAGGATGAGGGGAAAACAGAGGAGTGGCACTGGGAATGTACACACGGACTAGTGTGCAGTAGAGGCGTATATGGATTCTTTCATCTAGGGCTCCATTTCACCTAAGGTTGACCTTGTCAACAGCAGTCAGACATTTATCTATTCAAGTTTATGGAAAGACACTGAAAAAACATTTTCTTGAAAAAACATGGAATCAGATTGAAAATAACTAAAACATTATGATTCCAAAACACTCAAGGGAAAGTTTTTTTTTTTTTTTCAGACTGACAAGTCCCCCTGTACCTCCCATGTGTAGGATTTTGCCTAGACAGAGGTAAAACAAGAAAGCAATCCAGGACCAAGTGTGACAGGAAGTGCTGCAGGACATCAGTTCTGTGGCTGCCCATAATAGGCTGATAATGGAGGTGATCTCAGGGGTAATGGACGCCAAGGCTGAGACATGGAACATTTCCAGGACATGTCCACCAAGGAAGGTGGACCACCCATGCAGAAGTGACTAACAGAGACAGACAAGTTACTGGTATCCCTGGCTGGGGAGGGGGGGGGGGTGACTAGAATGTCACATCTGGCAGTGGCTTGGATGCTGGAGATGGGCCGGGGATGGCTGATCAGCTGTGTATAGGGATGCACAAGGTTAGCAATATTGGGTGCCTTTCCATGTCATGCAGTTTCCTGCATATGAGGGAGCCATATTCAGCAAAACACTTCTGCATGTCTCTTCTCCAAGTATGTATGGGCCAACACTGCAGCACCCTGAAACAATAATATGTTTGTCCACATACAGTACTCAAAGATGGTGTCATAGTCTACTATATGAGTCATGTACTGGGTAGTTTGTGGTATATTTCCCACTGGTGCAATAGGTATGTTATCTTTATACCTTTACCATTTGAACTTGTAGAGGGTACAGTACAAGAGGAATGCACATGCTTGATGTGAAAGGTCAACTGTGGCTGACTATAATGGCCAACTGGACATGGCAAAGTCAGTTGACCAAATGGTATTGTCAACAATGTTAAAAATGGAGGTCTTATACACATTCTCCATATATGATGTGATGGTAGATTAACAAGCAGGATTTCCACCCTCACCTATCTTTGTCACTGGGAATCTTATAAGTGTTACTCCTTCCAGTACACCTAGGAACCACCAACACAGATGACATCTATCAGCATCACTACCTCAAGGTGACAAACGGTCCCAGTTTTTCCAGAACAGTCCCAGTTTAGAAGTCTCTGTCCCAGAATCTCAAACATTGTCTTTGGGACACAGAAATGTCCCGGTTTAGACCGCTCAGTCAGAATGGTGACTTGGCTTCACAGGATGGCCAGCCCCCTGATTTCCCATCCTAAGCAGCTCTGGGGACTTTGCAATTTTTCAGGGATGCCATTGGGCATGAAGTAAGGTTGGATGCCTTCACCCTGGCAGGAGCTTTCCAGGCCCTGCTCTGATCAGTCAGTGAATCACTCAAGGACTTCCATTGTCAGGGGTTCTGCTTGACCCCACTCACCCAGGCAGGAGCTCTCCAAGCCCTACACCCATCCGCCTTGTGCTCCCATACTAACGTCTATCAGGGCCAAACCCTACAGTCCTCCCCTTTGACCTGGAAAAGAGACTTTCCCCAGCCCTGCCCCCCCCCCATGTCCGAGGACTCCGCTGCCTGCATGTCTCCTGCAGGCTGCCAAATTGTGTTGGATCGCTCATGCCCTCTGACCCTCTCAGGGGAGCTTTCCTCCGATCCCATCTGCTCCTCTGGAACTCCCCTCGGCTACTGAGGGGCAGATCTGCTCTCATGAAGGCTTCAGAGCCCCCCTGATTTCCCATCGAGAACATCTCTGAGGACTTTGAGATTTTTCAAGGATGCTGTCAGTTATGGGGTGAAGTTGGATGTCTTCGCCCTGGCAGGAGCTCTCCAGGCTCCTCTGCCATTCACTCTAGTGCTTTCTCAAGGACTTCCATCATGGGGAACTCTGCCTGACCCCACTCCCCGAGGCAGGAGCTCTCCAGGCCCCACCACTGTCTACCAGTTGCTCTCTTAAGGACTTCCATCAGTGGGGGGGGCTGTGCCTGATCCCACTAACTGAGGCAGTAGCTCTCCAGGCCTCGATGCTGTCTGCCCTAGCACTCCCTTAAGGACTTCCATTGTAGGGAGCTCTGCCTGACCCCCCCACCCAGGCAGGAGCTCGCTCAGCCCTGCCACTATCTGCCTCTCTCCCCCTTCTAGACTTCTATGCCAGAGGGTGCATGGTCTGTACCCCCTCACCCAAATGAGAGCAGTCCTGTACCATTCACTTTCCACCTCTCTCTCCCCTCCAGACTTCCACTGGGACTGATCCTCTCTGGGGTTCCATTTCTACCCAGGAGAGAGCTCTTTTCCAGGGTTACATACCTCCTAACTGCTGCCAAATCATCCAGTATCATGTGTGCTCTTGGAGCCTCTCAGGGAATCTTTCCAACCTCTTGGAACTCTGCTGGGCAACAAAGCCTCAGACAGCCCCTCATCCAGATTTCTGTGAGACCAGTTCTAAACTTAGCCTTGCACCTAGGGCTTTAAAACTCACAGGGGAGATGGCCCTGGGTCCCCCATCTCTACACTTTTTGTGGCATTCCTCAGTCCCTCACCCTTATGGTGCCAGGTAACGACGAATGTGCATCACTTCAAGTCTCCAGGCATGTGGTCTATTGACTCCTGGGTGGTTCTCTTCACAGAGTGGCATCGCCACAGTGCCTGGTGAAGGACAGGAGGCCAACCTGCCTGCCCCATTGCGAGATGACATGGCTGCCCTAGCTCCACTCCCATGGAGGCTGACAGAATGGAATTGCAGACCTGGCTTTCCAGGACGGCTCTCAAGTGTCCCAGTTTAGGTCCTGTAACAAAATGGTCACCTTGCACTACCTATAAAGTGTTTGCCCACACCATAGAGAAGAGGCAAATGTTGATGGGTGCCTCTGGTTTTATTCCATGTTTTCCTGAGTACAGCACTTAGCAGTAATCTGTGGATGTGCAGGTCAGTATGATCCAAGCACAAGCAACTGGTGCACATGAGTGCACACACACACACGTGCGTGCACACACACACACACACACACACACACACACACACACACACACACACACACACACACACACACACACACACACACACACACACACACACACACACACACACACGCACGCACGCACACACACCCATGCACACACGGACACACACACGCACGCGCACGCACACACACACACACACACACACACATATATATATATATATATATATATATATATATATATATATAATAAATACACATGAACACACAGACATATATGTACATGTATACACACACACACACACACACACACACACACACACACACACACGCATACATATATATATATATATATATATATATATATATATATATATATATATAAACACACACACACACACATATATATATATATATATATATATAAACACACACACACACATGCACATATGTACATTTGCACACACACGCACACATACGCACACACATGCGCACACACACATGCACACACTCACACACGCACGCACATATATATATATATATATATATATATATATATATATATATATATACAAACACACACACACACACACACACGCATATACATATATATATATATATATATATATATATATATATATATACAAACACACACACACACACATATATACATGTACACACACACGCACACACACACACACACACACACACACACACACACACACACATGGCATAGACACAAACATACACACATGCCATGGTAGAGTTGAAAAGTTCAAGGAAACATCTGTGTTTCTTGCAAGATAACCTGCAATGCCTTTACAGTGATATGGGTCCGAATGGAGAGATACGTTAGCAAGCAGAGGAGAGTAGTATTGCTGAAATTGAATTCACCCTCAAGTGTTGGTGAGTACCTTCATGAGGTGGAACCTCTTTTTCACAAAGTCTCACCAAGATGACACTGATATAGCAACTGTATTTAGATAATATATATCATGGACAGAAGTAGGTCAAAAATTAAAAAAGATAGCTGGGTGCACTAGACCCAGGATAAAAAAGTGCCCAATCCTGTTAGGCGCACTGGTGCCAGGACTGGAAAAAAATGACAGTGTAGAATCCTCAAAATACGGAAACATTCCTACAATAGGGCCAAGCCCAGGGGGAAGATGGCCCCCTGTTGTAGAAAGAAGTAGAAGTCCACAAAAATTGATTGGCCAAAGAAGAGCCATAAAGATGATAGAGTGATTATTGAGGATAAGAAAGAAATTATGTATTGCTACTATTACGCAAAAAGCCCAGAATTTCCAGACACAAGATATACAAAAAGACTGAGAGAGAGATTAGAGGAAAGAAAACTGCTAAAAGCTTCAAATAAAAATTTGTGTTCATTAATATAACAGATTTTTGAAAAGCAGTATATACACCAAGAAACTTAGATCTGTTTGGAAAAAGATGCATCTGAGGAAGTGTGAAAGTATAAACAACAAAACCTAGAGATTTTTGAAAAGTATAAAAAAGAAATAAGGACTTAGGAAAGAAAGAGAGATTTGATATGGTGCAATATTTATGCAAACGCAGAAGCCAAATTAATCAATATAAAGAGGGTGACCCCAAAGATATTAGAAGAGAAATACAGGCAAAGGCATCCAGATATGGAAAATTTCACAATTAAAAAAATAATATTACAAAAGAGGGAATGTAGAAAACAAGATCAGTAAAGTAGAAGTTAAAAAAATAGAAGTTGTAGTTATGGAGTGCCTGATAAGCGAAGGATTTGGTGTAGAAGGTCTAACATAGGTTACATCACAGCATGATGGAACGAGTCCCCAAAGTAAGAAGAAACAGGAAGATCAGGAGACATCAGAATAAGAAATATGGACATGGGAAAGAGAAAGAGATTTAATATGGTGTAATATTTATGCAAAGGAGAAAGCAAAACTAATCAATACAAAAAAAAGCAGCACCAAAGATATTTGAAGAGAAATACAGACAAAGGAATCCAGACATGGAAAACTTTGCAAAACAAAACATAAGAAGACAAAGAGGAAAAGCAGAAAAGGAGTTTAGTAACGGAGAAGTTAAAGAAATAGAAACTGAGGTTATGGAGTATCTGCAAATTTAAGGAATTAGTGTAAAAAATCTAATTTAGAAAGCACCACAACAGGATAGAGCAATTGACATCCAAATTAAGGGGAAACCAGTGGAACAGGAAGCAATTGGTCAGGTGCTATATGAAGATATTTTGGAGCCCTCCACAGAAACCATTATAAATGTTTACTTGAAGCTGGACAGCAAGGGAAGGAACAGGAAACTGTGGAAAGTCTGACACAGTCAATGTTGAAGAGTGATAGGCCAGTGAATTTCCATATGACAGAGCAACAGATGGCACAGGATGAAATTGAAGAGAATGTGCCACAGGAAGATGTTATAGAACTTTCTATAGAATGCCTGTGAAAAGAAAAACAAAAGTGCATCCTCAGTTTAGAAGAAAATGAGTTATGAGAATTGCATGATTTAATAGAAGTAGATAAATATAGTAAGATCAATGAAAGAAATAGACTGCAGAAGGTCAATAAAACCCAAAAAGTCAGAAGTTTGATAAAACAAATGAGCACAGGAATTAGGGCTGTCCATAGAGATCCATGCGATATAGCAGATGTAAACAGGATATATTACTGTGCAGCTAAATTAATAACTGATAAAGTTCTACCACAAGAACACAGGGTAGTGAGGGAAAGGAAAGGGAGAAATCAAATACCATCATGGAAATATCGAATAGAGAAAACTATAAAGCAATTAAGACAAAAAGTGTCACTGTTAGAAAAGTATAGAAGAGGGAACAGATCAACAAAAATAGACGTGATAAAAGCAACACGCAGCATTAGAACAGATCCGGATCTATTATGCACTATTGCAAATAAATTAAAAATCTCAGCACAGATGGAAAAATTAGAAGATACACAAAATCTCACCAAGATGACACTGATATATAGACTGTATTTATATCACATCTATCATGGACAGAAGGAAAAGCACAAAATATGCAATTTATTGATGACCCAAAAAAGTTTTACAGAGAATTGGGAAACAAGGTAAAAGGAATTGAAAGACCACCAAAAAAAGAAGAAATAGATACATTTTGGAGAAGTATTTATAAAGATACTGTGGAACATAACAAAGATGCTAAATGGCTAGAAGAAGTAAAAGAAAGAATAAGAAGTTTAAAGGTGCAGGATATGAAATGGAATGAAGTAACAGCCAGAGAGATTGAAGCAAAGTTAAGAAAAGCCTCCAACTGGAAAACCCAGCCCAGATGCAACACCTAACTTCTAGTTAAATTATTAACATATTTTGTATGAAGATTTAGCTATGAGTAAGAACTATTTGTTTGCACACCCTGAACTCACACCTACCTGGCTAACAGCAGGAAAAACAATACTCCTATTTAAGAGTGAACCTGCAAGCTACCCAAAAAATTATAGACCAATAACTTCTCTTCCAATGACATATAAACTATACACTGGAATTGATGATGACAGAGTTAAAGTCATTTAGAAAAAAAAATCAATTAAGGCAGTAGAACAAAAGGACAATAAAAGAAAGTCATATGGAACAAAGGATCATTTGCTGTTAAATAAAGTCATAGTGGAGAACTGTAAAAAGAGGAAGAATAGGTTAACTAGAAAAAAGCATTTGGTAGTATCCCACATTCATGGATAAAAGGGTGCTTAAAATGTATAAGATACACCCTACACTGATTCATTACATTACAGTGACCATAAAACAGTGACAGATATACCTTTCAACTCTAAAATTTTCGCAGAATATCCAGATTTGTGCCTCATATTTTTAGTCCGTTTTTCATAAAATTGTGCTTTTCTGTCAAATTAGTGGCAAATAATTACAGAATGAAGTTAGAAAATAATGACAGACATTTGAGTTTTAGACTTCATGTTGTTTGTCTTTGCAGCTTTTCCCAGTTAGGGGTCACCACAGCGGAACTCCGGTCCGCTAATGATTGGCAGTAGATTTTTATGGTGCCGAGTTGCCAGCCTGACGCCCAACCATCAGCGAAGGCATGCCCATTCACGCATGTCTTTTGGAGGCCAATTGACTGCGGGGAGGACATGCAGACTCCACACAGAAGGCACTCCAGCCGAGAAACGAACAGGAGAACCTCTTGCTGTGAGGCAACAATGCTAGCACTGTTATAACCTTCAGAAAATTCATGTTAATACAAAACCTGTTATTCTATCAACTTTCTAAGTTTGTAAGAGCAAGATTTAAAAAATGTCCCTTTTTTGAGCCTTTGTCCCACTTTCATATATGTTTTTGTCTGGACTTCTTGTTCTAAGAGGTTGAGAGGTATGGTAGCAAACTATTTTGCAATTAAGCCATGATAAAGGACAAATTATTATTCCAGGGATAAAAATTCATCTGGGAATATTCCAGGGTGACTCTGTCACAGCTGTTATTCTGTCTTGCCCTTAACCCATTAAGCTGTCTACTTAACAGCTTAGGCCATGGCTATAATTTCACACCTAGAAAACAACAAAGTGTAAAGACTTCTCATCTTCTTTTTATTGATGATTTAAAAGTGTATAGTTCATCAGATGAGGAGCTGAAAGCACAACTGCAAGTTGTCAAAACGTTTTCAGATGATATAAAAATGTCATTTGGCCTTGATAAATGTGCAAAAGCAACCTTTAAAGCAGAAAAACGACAGCACCAAGAAAATCTCAATTTGAGACAAAGAATTTGATATAAAAGAACTTGAGCAAGAGGGAGTGTATACATATTTGGGAACTGAAGAAGGATCAACAATAAAACATGAACAAATGTGAATAAAACTTAGTAAGGAATACTTCAGAAGACTTAAATTAATCCTGAAAACAGTGCTGACATCCAGGAACAATGTTCAAGCTATAAACCAATTTGCTCTTCCTGTTCTAACTTATAGTTTTGGAGTGACTGACTGGCCCCAAAATGTGTTGGATAGATTAGATAGGAAAACAAGAAGGATGCTTCATGCTCGCCAAATGATTTATAAAAATCAGTGCATACCAAAATTATATATTCCCCATTCCGAGGGAAGTATGGGCCTCCTTGAAATTGATTACATGTATAGAGCTGCAATCGTGGGACTGCACACATATTTGCTGACCTCACAAGGCCCAAACATTGTGAAAGTTCTGAAACATGAGGAGAATAAATCTAAGATGACTTCTCTGCTTAGTCTAGCAGAATCATAACAGCGTCAAGTAGGAATGGAAATCAAACCAGAAGGAGATAAAAATCATGCAGCAACTGAATGTGCCAAAAAACAAAAGAAAGACTATAAGGTGAAGGACCAGATGAGAAGGCAACAAATGTGGAAAATGCATAAATATAGTTGCAGGTATAGAAAACATCTGGAAGAACCTCATGTTAATCAGAAATGAATGCAGGAATGGTTATGGAGAGGCAAATTCAAATCAAGATATGAAAGGTTAATATTGGTGGCTCAAGATAGTGGGCTACATACATGTTGGTTTACAAAGTCCATTGAACATGTGGGAGAAACAGACAAATGTAGGTTTTGTAAAACCGAACTGGAAATAGTTGCACACCTTGTTGTTGGTTGTGACATACTAATGGCAGAAGGGCTGTATACTGAAAGTCATAATAATGTGGCAAGACTATTGCACTGGGGATTGTGCAAACATTATGGTACTGAAGTGGCTGAAAAACACTGGAAACATATGCCACAAAGCATCATAGAAAATTATGATGTTTATATCACATGGGATCATCACCAACAGTTCAAAAGACAGATGCTAGAAAACTGGATATAGTGGTCCAGGAAAAGAAGACAAAAGTAACATTGATCATTAAAATCGCCACACCCAGTGACTACAGTGTCTTGCATACAGAGAGATACAAAGTTATAAAATATCAGGATTTACAAGCAGAAAGGAAAGCAATGTGAAAGAAAGATACCCAGACAGTTCCAATAGTAGTAGGATCAACAGGTCTTATAAGAAAGAATTTACAATTGTATTTAGATATGTTACCAATACATGTAACCCTGTAGAAATTACAGAAGGAGTCATTACTGGGCACATTGCAGGTGCTGTGAAGACCACTTCTCACTGACAAAGACTAAAACAATACTAATTTTATAAACTCTAACTGCACTTTGACTTAGGAATGGGTCCATTCTGGTCATGGAGTAAAGGCAAAGGAGCAGACAGTGAAGAGTATGCTGTATTGTCTACACAGTGACATGGAGTATAGTGACAGACAGCAGACAATGCTGCATGGTCTGTAGGGTGAGGTACAGTGCCTGCACAGTGACATTGAGTGTAGGGGCAGGGAGCAGACAGTGCTGCATGGTGTGTGGTGTGCAGTGCAGTGTATGCACAGTGACATGGAGTATAGTGACAGGGAGCAGACAATGCTGCATGCTCTGTAGGGTGAGGTACAGTGCCTGCACAGTGACATTGAGTGTAGGGACAGGGAGCAGACAGTGCTGCATGGTGTGTAGTGTATAGTGCAGTGTATGCACAGTGACATGGAGTATAGTGACAGGGAGCAGACAATGCTGCATGGTCTGTAGGGTAAGGTACAATGCCTGCACAGTGACATTGAGTGTAAGGACAGGAAGCAGACATTGTTGCCTTGGCGTGTAGGGTGAGGTACAGTGCCTGCGTTGGGACATGGCTCATAGGGACAGGGAGCAGACAATCCTGCATTGTATGTAGGGTGAAGTACAGTGCCTATGTAGTGACATGGAATACAGGTACAGTGAGCAGATAGTGTTGCATGTTGTGTAGGGAGGCACAGTGCCTGCGTAGGGACATGGAGTATAGTGGGAAGGAGGAGACAGTGCTGCATGGTGCATAAGGTTAGGTACACTGCCAGCATAGGAGCATAGGATCATAGGAGTTTACTTGGTTATCAACCTGGAGGTCATTTCAAGGCCTAGCCAGTTCATCCCAATGTAATACCATAGATATGCTAGTAAATACTCAGGATTGCATTTAGTAATGACTGCCCATGTCCAGGAAGTTGTGGGAACTATCCCCATTAAGAATTTATGGTGCCTCATCCCCTCGTCCAAGTTCCTCTTGAACAGTGTCATAGAGGTGCTCTGCTTCCCATGAACTGTCAGCCTATTCAAAGATACAGCAGCCATTGAGAGATAAGTCTGTCCCTCCAGAATGTCATATTTAAGTCACAGGCCATATTTAGGTCCCTGGAATGGGTAGCTCTAGTCCCATTTGATTTACGGATATGCAGAAAGTACATTAGGTTTAGTTCCGAGATTGTTCTGTAAGCCAGGCATAAGGGTCACCTAAGAAGTCTATACGGTACAGAATATAGTGACAGGAACTTTAGTCTGCCTGTGTACAGTATGTGCTGCAGTCCCTTGATCTTCTTTGTTAGAAACCTCTTCGGTCTCTCCAGTTGCTGCAGATGCTTTGTACAGTACATGCTGGACAGGCCATTATACTCAATTATGAGCTGGATTTGTGCAGAGTACAGAGGGGTTATAACCTCTTTTGCTCTTGAGGCGATACCTGTACTAGTCAAGTGTGCTACATAGAAAGCACACATGGTGGTTGAAGTTAAGGTCACAGTCTACTTGTGATCCCAGATCCCTTATCACTTTGTGGGTACTTAGGATATTGTTGTTAATTTGATAGTGTGAACGGACATTGTTTTTGCTGATGGGAATGCTGATGCATTTCTTTGCATTCAGTGAGAGATTGTGACTAAGACACCAGTCAGTGGTCTGTGTAAGACCCTCCTGGAGTATACTGACATCATTTGGGGATTCAGTAATTACACCCAGTTTTTAGTCATCCACAAACGTCGTCAGCCACAACCCCTTAGTTTTGGCCTGAACTTCTGAGAAGTATATACCAAACATTAGAGGCTCAGCACTGACCCCTGTAGCACCCCTCTGGTGACAGGTCTGCTGATTGATGTGGGGTGATCCACTTTGATAGTGTGTGTCCGGTTTGTGAGCCAGTTGGCAGCCCATCTTACAACAAAGGGGGGTTACATTCACTTTACTAAGTTTATTGATAATGCCTGAGTGTGGAATTGCATCAAAAGGCTTTGTCAAGTTGAGGTATGCCATGTGCACAGATTTGCTCTTGTCAATGGTCCTGGTCACATTTTTGCAGAATTCCACCAGATTTAACAGGCAGCATCTGCCCTTGACAAAGCTGAATTTGGTTGGATACAGGGTTTGGAGGTTCCCTATGTTTTTATTTATGAGGTCCATAATGATACGTTCTATGGGCCTTACAGATGAGGCTGGTCAGGCTTAAATGTCCATAATTCCCTGAGTCTGTTGCTAGGTCACCATTATGGAGGGGAATAACTGTTGCTGTTCTCCATTTTGCAGGAACAAAGCCTGTGGCAAGGCTATGATTGAAAATGGTACTTAATGGTAATGCTACTTAATGTTTTAGACTGTTTAGAAGACAGTCTGGGATGCCATCTGGTCCCATAGAGACTGTGTTTTTTGCCTTGGACAAGGCTATAATGACCTGCTCTTTAGATATGTAGCGATCGGGGAAAGTTTGGGGGAAGGTTAGTAATAAGTTTGGAGGGGAAAATGGAGTGAAATTTTTGACAAACCTATCAGCTAGCATGTTTGCTATTTCTATGGGACCAGTATGTGTGATACCGTTAGTCACTAGTTCTGCACATGGTTGGGAGCTACCTTTTAGGCTACCTACATAGTTGTAAAAGGCCTTAAGGTTATCCTTGGCTGTGCTTGCTAGGTTTTTCTCAAAGGACCCCTTAGAGGATTTGTTATGTTTTCTTATTTGCCTGTAGAGGCTGAGGAGGGTGCTTTTCCAGTGTTGGGTCCTCACCTTTGTTTTCTTGGACAGCAACTTTTTGCACTTATTGTAAAGTTTGTTGATGCTGGATGTCCACCATGGTGGCTTGTTTTTACATGGGGCTCTGGTTTTGATTCTTTCTAGTACAGCCGAGTCTATACACTTATGCAAGTGATTTTACAGGGCTTTAGTGTAAGCTTCAGTGTATTACCACTTCCAGCTGGGGGTGGGGATTGGAATGCATTTATACCTTCACCTAGGAAGGTATAGTTTGCCTTGGTGAAGTTTTTTGTCTGATTTCACCCTTTGTGACTTCTGGTGTTAGTACCAGCTCAAAGATAACTGATTTGTGGTCATATTTAACTAATGAGGTTCTGACAGTTGTGGCAGCATATCTTTCTGACATGTTAATGAGGACCAGATCTAGTATGTTTTTTCCTCTTGTTGGGGTATGAACAATTTGTTCAAGGGCATTTGAGTTAGCAAAGTCAAGGAACTTTTGCACTAGTGAATTAGGCCTAGTGTAGGTTTCCCAGTTGATGGTTGGATAATTGAAATCCTGTATAACCAGAGTGTTTGAGAATATTTGGATTGAGTCCACTTTGGTCAAGTAGGTTTCATGTGCATCATGACCTGTGGAGGGGATCTATAACTAGCTATAACTTGAATGGGGTCTTACCCACAGTAACCTGTACATGGAGTAACTCCATGGAGTTGCCCAGTCTAACTAGACAGGAGGCAAATCTATCCCTAATATAGATAGAAACACCATTTTCTTAGGTTCACACACATTTGTTTTGTGACCAGAATGTGTGGAAGGCATTGTAGCCTTGCAAGGCAGGGGTATAGGGACAGGGAGCAGACAATGCTGCATGGTGTGTAAGTTGAGGTATAGTTCCTGCAGAGTCACATGGCGTATAGTGACAGGGAGCAGACAGCATTGCATGGTGTGTAGGATGAGGTTTAGTGCCTGCATAGTGACATGGAGTATAGTGATAGGGAGCAGACAGTGTTGCATGGTGTGTAGGGTGAGGTACAGTGCCTGCACAGTGACATGGAGTATAAGGACAGGGATCACACAATACTGCATTGGTGTGTCGGGTGAGGTACAGTGCCTGCACAGTGACATTGAGTATAGTAACAGGGAGCAGACAGTACTGAATTGGTGTGTCAGGTGAGTTACAGTGCCTGCACCAGTGACATGGAGTATAGTAACAGGGACCAGGTAGTGTTGCATGGTATGTAGGGTGAGGTACAGTGCCTGCATAGTGACATGGAGTATAGCGACAGGGAGTAGACAGTGCTCCATGGTGTGTTGGGTGAGACACAGTGCCTGAATAGTGACATGGATGATGGTAACAGAGAGCAGATAGTGCTGCATGCTGTGTAGAGTGAGGTACAGTGCTTGCATAGTGACATGGAGTATAGTGCCAGGGAGCAGACAGTGTTACATGTTGTGTACATTGAGGTACAATGCCTGCATAGTGACATGGAGTATAGTCCCAGAGAGCAGACAGTGCCATATAGTGTGCAAGGGGAAGTGCAGTGCCTGCATAGTGACATGGAGCATAGTAACAGGGAGCAGACAGTACTGAATTGGTGTGTCAGGCGAGTTACAGTGCCTGCACCAGTGACATGGAGTATAGTAATAGGGACCAGATAGTGTTGCATGGTATGTAGGGTAAGGTACAGTGCCTGCATAGTGACATGGAGTATAGCGACAGGGAGCAGACAGTGCTCCATGGTGTGTTGTGTGAGACACAGCACCTGAATAGTGACATGGATGATGGTAACAGAGAGCAGACAGTTCTGCATGCTGTGTAGAGTGAGGTACAGTGCTTGCATAGTGACATGGAGTATAGTGCCAGGGAGCAGACAGTGCTACATGTTGTGTACATTGAGGTACAATGCCTGCATAGTGACATGGTGTATAGTCCCAGAGAGCAGACAGTGCCATATAGTGGGCAAGGGGAAGTGCAGTGCCTGCATAGTGACATGGAGTATAGTGCCAGAGAGCAGACAGTGCTGCATAGTGTGTACCATTAGGCACAGTGTCTCATAGTGACATGGAGTACAGTGACAGGGAGCAGACAGTGCTGCATGCACTGTCTAAACCTTCTTGTTGTTTTTCCAATATATCTGTTATATCCATGGGTGGTTACAAACCAGAGGAGTACAGTCATGTTGCAAATAGTTTTGATCATTGAAAGGATGCACATTGTACTTAACTGGCAAGTAGTACCGCAAAGGAATCCTATTCGGTTTTCCTGCATTTTCTTCCCTGTTCCTTCTGTTCAGTCTTTGAAAGTCATCCCAAATGTGTATTTTAACCCTTTTGTTATTGTACTGAGGATGAACAATATTACAAGATAGCAGGGTGAGAGCAGGCCTTTTGAAATCTGTCCCCCAGTGTAAGCCTGTTTATAGAGAGGTGTTACACTGAAGTAAGTCCACTTGCACTGAGAGCCGATCCTTTGGAATGAGGGCAGATTTACTCTGAGAGCAACTGTTTTGGAATCTGTTCCATTAAGTTGTTGCCTCCCAGAAAATGCTGAATGAGATTAGGATTGTCTAAGCGAGTTGCAATAGCAAAAGTTCTTTAAAAAGTCTTAAGTTTGTCAAAATATATAGAAGTCAAGTGTTAATAGTTTAATAAATGACAGAATATTACAGAGGGCAAACAAGGAGTTGTATATAAAAGGAAGAGATTTTAAAGATATACCGAATTTCTTGATCTCAGTCTAAAGATGGATGATGATGAAGTCTGTAACAAAATGACCAGAAATACCAAAAAGACTGATCCACTTTAAGGCTATATAAAATTTCATGCTCCCCCTTTAACTTTGTTACTGAAAGATTATTCAAGCTGACTTAGGTTTTTCTATTCTTCCATAGAAACTTTGAAATTATTTTATTAAAAATGTAAATAATGAGCTTGTGATATGCATAATCACATTTTTCAAAAATAAAATAGCCTTTGGAAGGCATTCATTTTATCAGCAGAAACTCTAGCAAGCAAGTTAAACTTAAGTTTATTGCGGTTATCCAAATACACCTTGCTTTTTTATAGGTATTGGTTTTAAGTATGTGTAGGCAAAAATACCGGTATTAGTTTATATTTAACTCTCAAGCATTTAAGTCAAGATGTGGCCTCACTAGTGAAATAAGAGTGGTTTAATGTTAACACAGTCTAACTTTTGATAAAGTTCCTTCAATAAAGCATATTCACGTTACCATGCCAACAGGGTCACTAATAATATGTTGCTCTGGGATCGAAAGAAAACAGTCATTTGTCTCTGGAGTAACCACAACATCAGTGAATGACTGAAATTTTTGTTGTTACCACTCGATAACTGGCATGACTGATTTGCAAAAGACAGAATATCTGGCAGCAGGATGGTTATATAACACATCACAGTGTAGGTCTAGCTGTAGATGAGTGAGTAAGCATTTTTATGGTGGAAATTATTATGCTAGCACATATGAAACATGATGAGTGTCCTTCTATTAGATAATAATCTAAGAACAATGCAACAATAGTTTGTGTTTAACCAGTAATTACAGGTCTTTTATCTTTTATCCAGGACTAGTTCAAAAGTTAACATGAAAACCTCATCAATAAATATTTGTCAATATAATGTCTCGTGATAGTCTATTTAAAGACTATTTAAAGAAGACAAATGCATATATAGTCACACCAGCAACTGCTCGTTCGACTCTGCAATAGGACTTTCACAATACTCCTTGTTGTGGCTTCTTAATGACCTATCTGGAAGACAACAAGCCATTGAATGGCAACAAATCTACTCATGTATCACCTCAACGATAAATAAGTTCCAAGACATTTCTCAAAGATCTTTCTCCTCCATAGAAACCTGGCTTAAAGAATCAAACCTCCTACTCAACCCCAAGAAAACTAAGTTAACTTTTCACCTCAAAAAGTTGCCAAAATCAAAAGCGATCTTTAATCATTGAAAGTGTAACTCACAGTAAATTTCTACGCATTATAATAGATGACAATCTCAAACATGACCAGCAAATACTGCACACTATTAAATCTACATATAAGAAACTAGGTCCCCTTCACAGGATTAATGGATTCCTTACAGATACTGTAAGAAAAACTCTAGCCACCACCTTCTTATTGCCAACTCTCTTATATGCTGCTCCTATCCTACCAAATTTAAACAATACTCAAAGAAAGAAACTTGCCTCCTGCTACAATAAAATAACTAAATTTGCCACCAATTTCCCTCAAGGGACCCACCATTGTCATAGCTTAAAGAAATTAAACTGCCTTAAACTGCACAACTACTTACAGCACACAAACTCATTCATCATCCAGGAAAATTCCCTGTACTACAAAATTTATAACTACCCTACTGTCCAGCAAGGGACCCCTGTTCTAGTAACAAATTCTTATTTCTGACAAATAAGTCAGATAATGTTGCAGGAGACTTGCTCTACCCCCAAAGCATTGCTAAACTCTGGAATAGTATCCTCACATAATAAAAAGCTCCGACACACTCAGTAGTTTTAAACCATTGCTTAAACAACATCTTAACCAATCCTGGTCCTGCACATGCTCATCACAAGGTTAAGACTTTGTGTTCACCACACAATACTCTTCAAATACTCTCCTTAAACAGAATACTCTCAACCTCTCACTGAAATGACAAAACTATTTTTATATGTAACTGCTGCCTGTACAATCCATTATGTTGCACATGACTTTTTTTCTTTAGTAACTTCCATCTCTGTAAAATCTTAGAATGTATAAATGTAACTGCTGTTTGTGCAAAATGTAAATAGAAATGCAACTACTCTGTGTTTAACTGGAACATAATATGATGCAACGTAAGCAAATTGAGCTTTTCTCCCGGAGCCTCTGCTGAAAATGGGTATTACCAGGCAGACTTTGCCAGGAAACAAAGCAAATAAGTAAATAAATAATACATATATAAATCTTTATTGCTTTGTAAAATTTGTTCAGAATTTTGGAATTCTTAAAGAGGCAATTTGAAAATAATAGTGGTATACAGCTATTTTATTTAAGGTAATGCTTAACCTAAGATACACAATCTCTGTTAACGTATTGTGTGACTGTGTGACATTGGTTTAGCATTCAAAGCCTTTGAAAACAAAGACACAATATGTGGGCAAGCCATTTTGAATTTGATAACAAACAGACTGAGAAATGACATTTTGGGTGCCATGTTAGTTTTCTCAACTTATACTTCTTTTTATAGATCAGCAAACATTTTTAAATTACATCTGTTCCATGCAACAGATCTCTTGATTTTTGGCTTCTAGCAAAAAAACAGAAAGAATCTGTTGTACTCAGCAATTTGACATATATGTGTCTTGGGGCAGAGATGACCAAGCAGGTGGGGAGAGCACGGAGCCCATGAACTCAGTAACTAACATACAATGGAATACTGCTTGGAGATCCAGCTACTAAGTTAAAAATTGCTTGTACAGACTTATCAAATTTATTACTCGCACAGTCTACTCCTATATCCCTGAAAATTAGATTATCTCTTCTGGATTTATCTTTTAGGAAAATAAGACCATCATCTATGGAGTTAATGATAGTATCTGCCTGGTTACCTCTGGACAGTATTTTGTTATTGCAACAGTACAGGTTGGAAACCCCTTTTTCACATGCAGAAAAATATCATTCCAAACTCTGTAGTGAGGTTTTTATATTATAATTGACAAATATCAATAGCAATATTCAAACTGAGCATACAAGAAAGATGATTCTTTCTTTAGTACATTCACAACAAGAACTGCAAGATCTTGTGGAATGTAACTAAAAGACTCCCAAACTAGTGTTAATACTGTAACACTGCTTGGCTTATCAGAGGCCTTGAGTCACAACAGAAGCTCTCATCAGTTATTACATAGTTCTACCCTTCCACAATAACAGTTGCCTGGCATTACTTTTGAACTTCACATGAACATATTTTTTTTCTCTCATTTGGCAGAAAATAGAGTGAATCTTGGGGATTCAAACTGTTTACTTTTGTATATTTTATTGATTACCGTAGCTCTTTTTTTGCCATATTTCAAAATATAGAAATGGTGTAGCTCACCAAGTACGTATTCCCTCCAATTATATAATAGTCACAATGTCATCACAGAGGTATAAAGTTTAATGAGAACTGTAGCATAGTAGATATCTCCTTGTTGCCCACAGATAAAATTTACTAACTTCCTCACTCATATTAGTTACTACTTTAAGATACATAAGTTAAAATAGAGTTGTATCCATTAGTGAAATGACAAAATAGTATCCAGGTGTCCTTGATCACTGGTTAGAGGGCAAAACCACTGACATTTATCATTCACACTTGGATCTGGTGCTGAGTCTATACTCAGAGAAGCAGTATACAAACCTGACTGCTCATACCTCTACCATGTTACCGACCAGTTATATATGGAATATTGGTGCATATGCCTTTAAGGAAGCTAAAAGAAAGGGGTATTATGTTTGATATGACTCTCCCTCCTTAGATAGTTTCCAGTAAAGATTCAGAGAATTATGATCTCCATCTCGGCTCTTTCTTTGGCAATCCTTTGTAATTATATATCTCCATATACCTGTATGCCTACATAGATAGATAACTAGATGTATAGATTCTGTTGGTTTAATTGCATGTTAATTTTGTCATTTTGTTAGGTGCATTTCTACATCCAAACACACCTTTATTGAAAAAGGCAGCATTTTTGGATGACAGTAGGGATTTGGGTTTTGCCCTTCCCCTGCTGTTGTGTGATCACAGAGTTGGAATGCGTAAGTAGCAGGGAGTATGTGCAGTACAACCCCCTCATGGGTGTGCAGGAGGCACCTCTTCATAAAATATTTGTTTATTCTTTGATAACCAAATAGCATGCAAGTTAAAAAAATATTTTCCTGTTGTGGGGCAAGCCCCTCTGTACCCCTTACATGACCTGTTAATTTTATACTCTAACTCTGAGATTGCAAAAAAGGGCATATTTCCCAAGCTCACTAAAGTTTCGATCTTGCCCACCTGTTGACCACATATTTAGTCAGCCAATCTGTGTGCGCATACTATCTATCATCAGAAATAAATGTAGCACATGGTTTTAGTCAATTTATTTATTTTTACTTCTTTCTTTAATTGTTAACAGGTTAGGAGGAATGTTTAACTGATTATTTGTACATATGTGCTGTGTGGGTAGGACTTGTAGATAAGTGCATTGTGGCTGGGATTTGTAGATACATGCTATGTGGGTAGGATTTTAGATATGTACTGCATGGGTAGGATTTCTAGATAAGTGCAGTGTGGCTTGCGATTTGTAGATAAGTACTGCATGCCTGAGATTTGTAGATATGTGCTGCATTGGTGGGATTTATAGATAAGTGCAGTGTGGCCGGGATTTGTAGATCTGTGCTGCATGGGTGGGATTTGTAGATATGTGCTGCGTGGGTGGGATTTGTAGATAAGTGCAGTGTGGCTGTGATTTGTAGATACATGCTGCATGGGCAGGATTTGTAGATCAGAGCTGTGTGCCTGGGATTTTTAGATACATACTGCATGGCTGGGATTTGTGTATATGTGCTGCATGACTGGGATTTGTAGATACGTGCTGCATGGCTGGGATTTGTAGATAAGTGCTGCATATGTTGGATTTGTAGATAAGTGTCGGTCACTGGGATTTGTAGATAATTGCTTGTACAGACTTATCAAGTTTATTACTAGGACAGTCTTCTCCTATATCCCTAAAATTAGACTGTCTCTTCTAGATTCATCTTTTAGGAAAATAAAAATATAATTTATGGACTTAATGATAGCATCCGCCTGGATAACTCTGGACAGTATTTTGTTATTGCAACAGTACAAGTTGCAAACTCCTTTTTGACATGCAGAAAACTATCATTCCAAAAGTAAGGTTTTGTATTATAATTGACAAACATCGATAACAATATTCAAACTGAGCATACAAGAAAGATGATTCTTTCTTTAGTACATTCACAACAAGGACTGCAAGATATGGTGGAATGTAACTAAAAGACTCCAAAACTAGTTCTAATACTGTAATACTGTTAGGCTTGTCAGAGGCCTGGAGTCACAACAGAAGCTCTCATCAGTTATTACACAGTTCTCCCCTTCTACAAGAACAGTCGCCTGGCATTACTTTTGAACTCCACAGGAACATATTTTTTTTCTCTCATTTGGCAGAAAACAGAGAGAATCTTGGGGATTGAAACTGCTTGCTTTTGTGCACTTTGTTAATTGATGTAGCTCTTTTTTTGCCATATTTCAAAATATAGAAATGCTATAGCTTACCAAGTATGTATTCTCTCCAGTTATATAATAGTCACAATGTCATCACAGAGGTATAAAGTTTAATGAGAACAGTACCGTAGTAGATATCTCCTTGCTGCCCACAGATAAGATTGACTAACTTCCTTACTCCTATCAGTTACTACTTTAAGATACATAAGTTAAAACAGAGTTGTATCTATCAGTGAAATGACAAAATATTATCCAGGTGTCCTCGATCATTGGTAAGAGGGCACAACCTTTGACCTTTATCATTCACACTTGGATTTGGTGCTGAGTCTATACTCAGAGAAGCAGTATACAAACCTGACTGCTCACACCTCTACCATGTTACCGACAAGTTATATATGAAATATTGGTGCATATGCCTTTAAGGAAGCTAAAGCAAAGGAGTATTACCTTTGATGTGACTCTGCCTTCTTAGATATTCCCCGATAAAGACTCAGAATATTATGATCTGCATCTCGGCTCTTTCTTTGGCGATCCTTTGTATTTATATATCTCCATATACCTATATACCTACATAGATAATGGATTCTGTTGGATTAATTGCATGTTAATTTTGTCAAACAGTTTGTTAGGTGCATTTCTACATCATAATGCAACTTTACTGAAAAAGGCAGCATTTTGGATGACAGCGGGGATTTGAGCTTTGCCCTTCTCCCACTGTTGTGTGATCACAGAGTTGGTAAACTTAAGTAGCAGGAAGTATATGCGGTACAGTCCCCACATGGGAGTGCAGGAGGCACCCCTTCATAAAACTTTTGTTTATTCTTTGAAAACTGCACAGCATGCAAGTTAAAAAAAATGTTTTTTGTTGCGGGGGGGCAAACCCCTGTGCACCCCTTACATGACCTGTTAATTTGGATTGCAAAAAAGGGCATATTTCCCAAGATCACTAAAGTATCAATCTTGTCCAGCTGTTGACCATATGCTTAGTCAGCCAATTTGTGTGCGTATACTATCTATCATCAGAAATAAATGCAGCACATGGTTTTAGTCAATTTATTTATTTTTATTTCTTTTGATAATTGTTAACAGGTTAGGAGGAATGTTTAACTGATCATTTGTAGATATGTGCTGTGTGAGTAGGATTTGCAGATGCGTGCTGCCTGACTGGGATTTGTAGATATGTGCTGAGTCGGTGGGATTTGTTAATAAGTGCAGTGTGGCTGGGATTTGTAGATACGTGCTGCATGGGTAGGATTTATAGATATGTACTGCATGGGTAGGATATGTAAACAAGTGTTATGTGGCTGTGACTTGTAGATACATGCTGCAAGGGTAAGATTTGCAGATTCATAGATTAGCACTAAGCTAACTGCCCTTGCGAGCCATTTTAAGCCTAGCCAATTATCCCTTGTGAGACTCAAACCCTGTACCTTGTGTTTGTAAGACAAACACCTTAACCATTAGGCCACCCTCCCAACCTAGGATTTGTATATATGTGCTGCATGAGTGGGGTTTGTAGATATGTGCTGTGTGGCAGAGATTTGTAGATAAGTACAATGTGACTGGGATTTGTATATCTGTGCTGCATGGTGGGATTTGTAGATATGTTCTGCATGGGTAAGATTTGTAGATATGTGCTGCATGTATGGGATTTGTATAGAAGTGCTGTGTGGCTGAGATTTGTAGATAAATGCTGTGTGGCTGTGATTTGTAGACACATGCTGCATGGGTGAAATTTATGGATATGTACTGTGTACATGGAATTTGTAGATACGTGCTACATACCGGGTAATTATAGAAAAGTGTTGCATGGCTGGGGTTTGTAGACACATGCTGCATGTCGGGTATTTGTACATAAGTGCTACTCGGGTGGGATTTATAGACGTGCTGTATGTCTGGAATTTGTAGATAAGTGCCTTGTGGTTGGGGTTTGTAGATAAGTGTGGTGTGGCTGGGATTTGTAGATAAGTGTTGCATGGCTGGAATTTGTAGATATGCACTGCATGGTTGGGCTTTGTAGATAAGTGCAATGTGGCTGGGATTTGTAGATACGTGCTGCATGGCTGGGATTTGTAGATAACAGCTGTGTAGCTGGGATTATTAGATATGTGCTGCATGGCTGGGATTTGTAGATAAGAGCTCTGTGGCTGTGTTTATTAGATATGTGCTGCATGGCTGGGATTTGTATATATGTGCTGCATGGCAGGGATTTGTAGATAAGTCCTGTGTGGCTGGGATTTGTAGATAAATGCTGCATATGTGAGATTTATAGATATGTGCTCTGTCAATGGGATTTGTAGATAAGTGTTTGTACAGATGTATCAAGTTCTTTACTAGGACAGTCTTCTCCTATAGCTCTGAATATTAGATTGTCTCTTCTGGATTCAACTTCTAGGAAAATAAGACCATCAATTATGGACTTAATGATAGTATCTACTTGGTTAACTCTGGACAGTATTTTGTTATTGCAATAGTACACGTTGGAAACCCCTTTTTCGCATGCAGAAAAATATCATTCCAAACTCTGTAGTGAGGTTTTATATTATAATTGACAAATATCAATAGCAATATTCAAACTGAGCATACAAGAAAGATGATGCTTTATTTAGCACATTCACAATAAGAACTGCAAGATCTTGTGGAATGTAACTAAAATGCTCCAGAACTAGTACTAATACTGTAATACTGCTAGGCTTGACAGAGCCTTGAGTCACAACAGAAACTCTATCAGTTATTACATAGTTCTGCCCTTCCTCAGTAACAGTTACCTGGCATTACCTTTGAACTCCACATGAACATATTTTTTTTCTCTCATTTGGCAGGAGACAGAGGGAATGTTGGGGATTCAAACTGCTTACTTTTTTCCATTTAATTGATGTAGCTTTTTTTTGACATATTTCAAAATATAGAAATAGTATAGCTCACCAAGTACGTATTCCCTCCAATTATATAATAGTCACAATGTCATCACAGAGGTATAAAGTTTAATGAGAACAGTACCGTAGTAGATATCTCCTTGCTGCCCACAGATAAGATTGACTAACTTCCACACTCGTATCAGTTACTACTTTAAGATAGATAAGTTAAAACAGAGTTGTATCTATCAGTGAAATGACAAAATATTATCCAGGTGTCCTCGATCATTGGTTAGAGGGCAAAACCTCTGACCTTTATCATTCACACTTGGATTTGGTGCTCTGTTTGTACACAGAGAAGTGGTATGCAAACCTGACTGCTCACACTTCTACCATGTTACTGACCAGTTATATATGAAATATTGGTGCATATGCCTTTAAGGAAGCTAAAGCAAAGGGGTATTACGTTTGATGTGACTCTGCCTTCTTAGATGTTCCCCAATAAAGAGACAGAGAATTATGATCTGCATCTCGGCTCTTTCTTTGGCAATATTGTGGGAAGAAATATCCAGGGAAGTTTTATGGCTAGGCTTGTATAGGCCCTAGGGCCGATAGCCTAGTACCAACCTATATGAACCTATACATCTCCATATAACTATATGGCTACATAGATAGATAGATAGATAGATAGATGGATGGATTCTGCTGGTTTAATTGCATGTTAATTTTGTCAAACAGTTTGTTAGGTGCATTACTACATCAAAACGCACCTTTACTGAAAAAGGCAGCATTTTGGATGGCACTGGGGATTTGGGTTTTGCTCATCCCCCACTGTTGTGCGATCACAGAGTTGGTATGCGTAAGTAGCAGGGAGTATGTGCAGTACAGTCCCCACATGGGGGTGCAGGAGGCATCCCCTCATAAAACGTTTGTTTATTCTTTGATAACCACACAGAAGGCAAGTTACAAAATTTTTTTTTGTTGCAGGGGGGCAAGCCCCTTTGCACCCCTTACATGCCCTGTTAATTCTGAGATTGCAGAAAAGGGCATATTTCCCAAGCGCACTAAAATATCAGTTTTGCCCAGCTGTTGGCCATATGTTTAGTCAGCCAATTTGTGTGCACATACTGTCTATCATCAGAAATAAATGTGGCACATGGTTTCAGTCAATTTATTTATTTTTACTTCTTTCTTTAATTGTTAACAGGTTAGGAGGAATGTTAACTGATCATTTTTAGCTATGACCCTGGCTGAGGCATGAGCAGAGTTAAGAGAGCACACAGCAATGTGTGTACGTGCACACAATGAGTATACAGTAAATATACATCAATACAACCACTAACAGGTTTGACACTTCATGGAAGCCTCTCAGAAAACTATAACCTGCCAATTCAGTGATTTTTAGCTGCACCGTACTCTGAATGGACTTGCCTAAAGATCAGAAACTAATTTTCTCCAGAAGCTGTATTTTCATTCTGCTGTGCAATTTTGGCTGCTTGCCTGAATCTGCTACATGAGGTATTGAACAAATAGACTATTACATGGAACCTCGGCATGGTATTTCTCACATTTCTCCATGAAACAGTTTCTAACGCTTGTTTTTGCATTTTCATATTTTCCCACTTAACATTTATTTCTGTGCAGTACAGTCTCAAACCTCACAGTAAAATATAGCAATTTCATTTTTCATGCGCCAGTGACATATAAAGATTTTCCACTGCATTTCTTCCATTTTGCAAAAATGACTTCACTACAGCCACTAACAGCGTTATAGCTTCATGGAATTTTCTAAGAAAATTAAAAGCTGTGTATTCAGCCTTTTCAGCTATATCATGCTTTTAACAGAGGTGATAAAAAAAAGAAATTATGCAGTGTGGAATCTTACTTCAGGTCAGAGGTAATGGAGCAATTAAGGTATTTAACACTTTTAACCTTAAGGAAGAAGAGAGATAGGCAAGATTTCTGTCCTGAAAAAAATAAATTCCAAGTATGCTGCAAGCAAAAGAAAAATTTACAATGTTTAAGGCATTTATTTATTTATTTGCTTAACTAAAGCACATCACGCAAGAATGTGACATTGGTAGCCTGTGTCAGATCCTTTTAAGGATAGAATGGTGTTTGTGGAATCAGAAATTATCAGGTCAGGGGCAAACTGTTAAGGGAACCAGGCATGACAATGAAAAGGAAGACAGCTGATATGTTTACACCAAGTGGAATTTTACACATTCAGCTCAAAAGTATGATGACAAGTTGGAAATATGTAAAATTAAAGGTTGTAATTAAGAAAGAAAAAAAGCTAAACTATTAAAATATTAAAAATAAATGCAAAACTGTTGACATTTCTCTCTTCATTGTATTTCCCAAACTTAGTTTTCCTGCCCATATTTTACTGAAAAATTTCAAAATTTCTATTCCAGAGGGAAAGAAATGGTGCTAATGCCATGGAATTACCATATATATATATATGGTGCTGCGGTAGTGTTGTCGCCTCATAGCAAGATGTTGTCCCGTTCAATTCTCAGCTAGAGCGTCTTCTGTGTGGAGGCATACGTGAATGGGGCATGCCTTCGTTGAAGGTTGTGCGTCAGGGCTGGTAACCCGGTACGTAAAAATCCACTACCAATCATTAGCAAACCAGAGTTCCGCTGTTGCGACCCCTAACCGGAATAAGCCGAAAGATACAAACAAATATATATATATATATATATGTTGTGACTCAACCAATACTTATTTCTGCAGGAAACCATGAACCAGAAGAATGGTGGGGACTGATCCTTGTACTACTCATGCCTGACGCACTTGAACATTGCCTGGGATTTGTAGATAAGAGCTGTGTGGCTGGAATTTGTAGATATGCGCTGCATGCTTGCAATTTGTAGATATGTGCTGCATGGCTGGGATTTCTAGATAAGTGCTGCATGGCTAAGATTTGTAGATATGTGCTGCATGGCTGGGATTTGTAGATATGTGTTGCATGGGTGGGATTTGTAGATATGTGCTGCGTGGGTCGGATTTGTAGATAAGTGCTGCATGACTGCAATTTGTAGATATGTGCTGCATGGCTGGGATTTGTAGATAAGTACTACATGGCTAGGATTTGTAGATAAGTGCTACATGGCTAGGATTTGTAGATATGTGTTGCATGGGTGGGATTTGTAGATATGTGCTGCATGGCTGCAATTTGTAGATATGTGCTGCATGGCTGGGATTTGTAGATAAGTGCTACATGGCTAGGATTTGTAGATATGTGTTGCGTGGGTGGGATTTGTAGATATGTGCTGCATGGCTGGGATTTGTAGATAAGTGCTACATGGCTAGGATTTGTAGATATGTGTTGCATGGCTGCAATTTGTAGATAATGCTGCATGGGTGTGCTGCATTAGTATTTGATTTGATCACTGCATGAGACATCACAGAGGTAGGCATTTACAGGCACTCAAGTCCGAACTACTTGAAAACTGCTGTCTTAAAGCCAAAGCCTCAAGGACCTTATGGCTCATGTTGGCTGCTGTTCTTGCTCAAACTCAAATATGATCTTGGGCAAGCAGCCAAGATGAGGGATTGAGGAGGGAGATTTTAGGTTTAGGAGCAGGAGGGGGACTTAGGGCTAGGGACTGGGAAGGTAGTTTTAGGTTCTGGGAGAAGGATGGGATTTTTTTTTTTTTTTTTTTTTTTTTTTTTAAGAAGCAGGGTTGAGTTTTAGGGTTAGGGAACAATAAGAGAATTTAGGTTTTGGGGGGTTGAGTTTTAGGTTTAGAGAGCAATTGGGGAACTTTAGGATTAGGAAGTGGGAGTGGCGGTTTATGGTAAGAGCAAGGACATGAGTGGAAAACTGGGTAGGAGTTTTAGGGTTAGGATTTAGGTTTTGGTAGGGCTATATAGTTTTATAAGGTCAGCTGTTCAGACTTCTACATAGAAGCAGGACACTAGTGGGTGCTCAAGCACTTGCTTTTTCATGCAAGTGGCAGTGATCAGGTGTGTCATGGGCTACTAGCATATGAGCCCCTGTAGTGGACCCCATATATAAGTCAAGGTGATAGCAATTGTATACTGAGCAAACAATTACATATAGAAGGAGAGGTGCAGTACAAATGGGAAGGAAAGTGTCAGGCTGCAGTACAAGATAAGGAGCACTAGGGAAGCTAATGTGGCCAGAGTTACAGATGCCACAGATAAGGTAAGCTGGTCAATGTATACTCACGCTTGAAATATAGTAACATATAGTTATCACTGATGCCCAGGTGTCACACCAGCATTTGAGAGCTCAGTACAGTGATAGCCCTGCTCTGCATATACATGGGAAGGAAATGGGGGATGTAGGAAAGTCCGAAAGGGAAAAAGAGCAAGCAGAACAAAACACAAATTAAAAGGTTATTAAGACATAGCCTATCTGGACCTCGCCAAGGCCTTCTACACCATTCCCACTCTAGAATCATAGATAATCCTACTAAGCTGGGCATTAATCCCTACATCACTCGATGGGTTGCCAACTGGCTTACTGACAGAACCCACACTGTAAAAGTAGCCAACTCAAAATCCAGCTCCAGACAAGTGACAAGTGGAGTACTTCAGGGTTCACTCCTGGGACAACTTTGTTTGGCATCTACTTCTCTGAAGTACAGGCCAGTACTAAGGGACTCTGGCTAACAAAGTTTGCAGATGAGTGCAAACTGGGAGCCATTACTGAATCCCTAAATGATGTGGATATTCTACAAAAGGGCCTTACAAAAACAGATGCTTGGTGCCAGAGCCATGGGCTCAAGCTCAATGCCAAGAAATGTATAGTTATCCCCTTTAGGAAAAAACATGTACCCGTGAATTACCACATAGGTGGCAGTACACAAAACACCGAAAGTGTGATAAGAGACTTAGGGACACCGGTGGACAGTGATCTCACCTTCGATAACCACATCATCACAACAGTCAGGAAATCCTTCTATGTGGCACACCTCATCCCTAAGGGCTTTTCATCCAGAAAAAAGGAGATCATTGTCCCACTGTACTCATCCCTCATTAGACCCATTATAGAATACAGCGCCCCGTTTGGTATGTACCTCTCAAGACATCTGCAACAACTGGAAAGGCCGCAGAAATACCTCACTAAAAGAATCACAGGACTAAATCAGATGCCCTATGCTGACGATCTAAAAAACTCCACCTATACTCTGTCACATATCATCTACTCAGAGGCGATCTCTGCTTAACATACAAGGCCATGTCAAACCCAGAGCTGTTGGACATGCTACACTTAAATAAATCCCAATGCCTCAGAAACACACGCTCCAGGGATCTAAACCTTGTCATCACAATGAACAAAACTTGCTGGAGGGATAGGTCCCTGACCCAGAGACTCCCCAGACTCTGGAATAGACTGCCCATACATGTTAAGCAGAGCGCCTCTTTGGCCCGCTTCAAAAGGAACCTTGATGATTGGATGGGAGATAGGAAATTCAGCCTGGGGATCATGTCAGTCACCCTGCTAGACAGGGGTCAGGGAAGTAAATACTGTGGGAAGGAACATCCAGGGAATTGTTATGGCTAGGCTTGTATAGGCCCTAGGGCCAATAGCCTAGTACCAACCTATGAACCTATGAACCTAAGAAGCAAGGATAAATGGTATTTATGGGGAAAGAGCACTTTTCACAAGTGTTACAAAACAAGTGTTGGTGGGAGACGTAATCATGGATGACTGGAGATGGGGAAAAGGAGAACAATACTTAGCAAGAGCAGACAGACAGACAAACACAGAACAGAGACACTTACAGACAGGAGCAGGCAGTCAAGTATGGGATGCAGACACTTACATTCAGGGACAGCATGCACATAAAAGGTAGAGAGGACAGTGCTGTCATATATATATATATATATATATATATATATATATATATATATATATATATAAGGCTTCCCTACAATCCATCCAGATGGCAACATTTCATAGGAAAAAATGGTACAGCTGATCAAAAATCAGCCTATAGCAAGTACCGAATCCTGGTATGGTGGGGATCGGAGAATTTACCCTTTCCCCATTCTATTGTGATCTTAGAGTCAGAAGCATAGCTGGTTCAACCAGCACCCTGGCCCAGTACTATAAGCCAGTGCCCCATCCTCCTCACTTCATCCCTAGATGCACAATACCAGCCCTCCCTCTTGGCCCAGCCAATCAGGTTCCATTTCTGTCCCCTGCCCCCAACCCTCCTTCAACGTATTATAATAATCTTGCTCCACCCTAGCTATGCTACCACTCCCAACTGGTATATATATATATATATATATATATATATATATCAAGACCAGGGGGTGTGGGGTGTGGGAGAGCTTGACCCCAATGCAGCAAAGATGATATTTTTTCTTTTAGTCTTTGTGATTCAATGTAGTATGTATTCAATTCTTAGTGATTCAAACACTTTTATGTCTATGACAGGGGTTCGAAGTTCTGATAGTTCAAATGTCTGTTATAGACTCGGAAGTTATGATGTGGGGGGGTGAGCAGCAATCAAGGAACAGGGAATGACACTTAAAGGAGGAAACACGTGAATATGGGGATAAGGCTGGGTCCTGGGTTGGTAGGCTGTGAGGCTGACCCAGTGGATATCATACTTACTTTTATTTATTATTTATTTATTTGTTATATATTTTTTACATTCGATAAGCTTTTGTGACAGCTTTTGTTTTGTTAGGACACATTTTAAGCACTGTTTAACATGGTCATTTTAAGATACTGTGCACCTCTTTAGTAACTTTTATTATACTGTTTCTAATTAAGTGATGTTTTTTCCCTAATTGCTGTTAGGTTAGTTTCCTTGGGTACTTACATATTATCGCAACCAGATATTCGCACTTCCGAAGCTTGTAATGTGTCATGGGAAACAGTTTTATTAAGGTGGAAAGGGGAGTGTCAGCAAATTAATACTACTGTGCCACAGATGGTATGAGGCAGATAGAGGACTAATTGTCAATTTTTTGAGTCCTGCCTGCCATGTCTCAGTTCTGCTGTGAACTGCCAGTGTCCTCCGCCGCACCGCATGACACATCCTGCCTTGCTGATTCCAAGTGAAGCAAAGGCAAGCTATTCAGGAATATTCCCTCTGAATGTTCATGGCTAGAATGATAGTTGTTTTATATTCATCAGAATGATGTTCAACGGGTATGTATCTGCTGTTTGGGCCCTCAGAGAAATGTACAAGCTGTAAATTTGTACTTTGGTTACACAGTTTTTCCTGTTTTCTGCAGTTTCAGAAGGAAACACTGCCAATTATTTGTGCACTCGTATTTTGCATTCCGTTGGACAATCAATCACAGTTTTTTGTGTGTGTGTGTGTGTGTGTGTGTGTGTGTGTGTGTGTGTGTGTGTGTGTGTGTGTGTGTGTGTGTGTGTGTGTGTGTCTGTGTGCATGCATGTGCCTGTGTGTGCTGGGGGGATGAAGTGACATGTCACATTGTTTAATCTTCAGATATAAAATCGGGGGAGTAAAAAAAAATAGTCATCGTTCTGCATGTAAGGAATCGCGTTGTTAGTGTCAGCAGCAACTGTTTATAAAAGGTTTTGCTACTTGGCTGGAAACTCAGGACATCAGGCAAAGTTGGAGAGGGAAAGGTGATTTAACATTAGCAGCACAGGAATGAATGGTTATGTTTAAACTGCATTGTATTTCACAGTGAAGGTGGTTGTAAGAAGGGTTATCAAGAACTTCGGCAAAAGTTACTGTCGCTGTGGCTGTAAGCACTGTTAATGCACAAATGAGATAGCTCCACACATGCTGGCAGTAAAGTGTACACAGCCACAGTGACACTCTAACTTTCTCCATTGTTCTTGACAAACGTTCTTAAAACAACCTTCACTGTGAAAGAAAAAACATTTCCTGACATTTCTACAACAGTAACGGTCAGATTTCAATATCGGGAAGCAAGTGGTATTACCACTGAAATCTGGTTGCAGTAGTATGCAAGTACCTTTCTTTGTTATCAGTAATGATTGCTGCCCAAATTCTTTTTAAGTTGCTATAGCTGTTGCTAGAAGTACTGTATAAACTGCAAGCTATACACCTTGTTTCTCCATCCATCATTTGTGGTCCTAACTCCTTTCTCCAACTGTGCTTACTTCTGTCTGTCAGCCTACTTGTGCTCACCCTCTTTTATAACTTAATTATAGTTTTTCACTATGTCTCTTTCTATGTATATGCCACTTACAATCCTTTACCTACATATGCCAACTTCATTTGTTTTCTATTTCCTGTTTTTTGGTTTTGTGATTCTCTCCTGCTGTCAGAAAACACTGCATGAACCTGTTTCTTCACTATATTTACTGGTAGCAGGCACAGGTCTTATAATATTTTCTGCTTTTTTGTTTTTCCTTCAAGTTCTGAAGCCTCTGTGCTGGTCTGCCCCTCCACCTTAAAGGAAATAAATGCTTATTTAAGAAGAACTAACCTGGACTTACAGTTTACCGAGAACTCCCTTGCCTAAGAGAAACGCACAGCAGCTATTCTGTTGACTTGGTCTTGAAACCTGTACCAGTCTGCACCTTAATTTTTAAAGGAAGTAAACATTTATCTAAGAAGTACTGCCATGGAGTTACCCTTTACTGAGACCTCCCTTGACAAAGTGGAGCACACGACAGCAGTTCCATAAACAGTTGCTTAGGTAATAACTGTACAATTTTGACAACTGCTCCTCTGACCTTTCCAATCATTTGTTCTAAAAACTGTAAGAAACCTGATGTTTGCTTACTTATAGTGTAGATTCATGGAGGTAGGTCTATTGCCTTACTCAATGCCTATTCCCACCCCCTAAATATCTTGTGTTTATGCCTGCCTGAGTCATGTGGTGGTGTGCCCGATTTAAAATGCACAAATATTATACCATTCCTGGGCATTTAATTTACTGTTGTTTAACATATTAGTGTCTTTATTAATTTCTTACTTCATGCTTACCTCACCACTCACTCTTGCTTGGGGATCTACATGTGCTCAAACTGATTAATTCCAAAATACTGGGGGTATTTTCTCTTTTCTCTCTTCTCCCACCCCTGATTCTTCAGCCATCTACCACACCAATAAATGTAAACTCTCTGCTCCATGCCCACTGCTTACATAAAACTCCACCCCTTAAAGGGATATGTTTTAAAATACATAAGACAATGTTAATATGACCTGAAATAATATAACTAGATATCTCATGCTTACAACCCACAACCTCTCACCTTCCAGCGTTCAACAAACACTACAAATATAACAATATCCCAGCCTTCTTTTCTAAACACCCCAAAGCCCTCTGTTACTCCAGGTATAATATCTTCCTTTATTTTCTTCAAGCCACCCTGTTATTCAGATATATAGCAGTATACTTGACCACTAGTTTACTTCAGCATAGTTATACTAGTAAATGCAAGCCTCTATCACTTCTCCTGCCTCATCAACAGATATACTGAGGCTCAGCAGTCTGCTCTTTCATAGGTCCAGCATTCACTCTCTCAGTTTTACACAATGTATTTAGTTCTCCAATTCTACTTTATCCAGCTACAATGATTTAATTACAAATATACTGCACCAGCACGCCAGACATTTCCAGAAAAAATCACCCATACCCTCTAACATCAAATTATCTGTCCTGTGCACTTCTTAATGCTAAAAGCATTTCCAACAAGCTTGACTTAATTATGGTCCTGCTGTCTTTAAAGTCCCTTGAGCTACTTTCTATTACAGAATCTTGGCTCAAAAATGACCACCAGAACTTAGATCATTTCTTTGAAGACAACAGGTGCCACATTAATTCAAAGCCTTTTTTTGTACTGGAGGTGGTGTTATGCCTTTTCACAGATCAGCTCTTAACTGCCTTGTAGAAGCACAAGCCAATCCCACCAGTGACCAAGAACTTAACTGGATTCTTACCAAATTTTCAACCAAGGGCTGCCATCATCTCTATGTTGTAGTTACCTCTATACCCCAACCTGCTCCTATGACAAAATTCACAGCTCTGATGAATAACATCTTGACCAGCTTCCCTCCAAATAAATATATAATTATCTTTGGGGACTTAGGTTTCTTTAAGCTACTGCACCCTTAAATCTCAGAGCTCCTTGCCTGTATCACATCCCTATAAATGTTGACAAGGCATGCCAGACCTAATTTTAAAACTAACCACCACTCAGTTCTTCTCTTCATAATCATCTCTCACCCCAATAGTATTTCCAGTATTGTAAATCACCCACCCACCTTCAGTGGCCACTGCCCTTCAACGTTTCAAATACAAAATATATATATATATATATATATATATATATATATATATATATATATATATATAAAGAGCGAGAGAGAGTCTCCTAAAATTATGTCTTATAGACTCCCCAAAATAATTAGAATGCAAGGCCATCTTGCAACAATAGACTGGTCCCAATTTCTCAGTCTCATCAATCCAAATTCTGCTGCCAACATATTTCCACAACATTTGTTAGACCTTCAAAATAGATGCTTCCCTATAATGTATAGACTATTTAAACATAACACAACTGGCTGGCTCTCAAAAGAGTAAAAAATTCTAATGGATATCTGTGACAAAGCTTGGAAATTCTGAAAGAATGATCCCACTCCTAACTCAAGGAAGAACATACTAAGTTATGGAACATTATTAAACAAGCCACATGTGTACATACAGCTAAGTACTTCATATCAATAAAATTACCCTCCTTCACGCTCCCAAACCATTTTGGTATGAGGTAAATAGTTCTCCTCTCTTAGTCACATTGACTGTTGTACTATAAGTCTCATGCCTGCTGATTTTCTCAAAGAATTTTCAAATCTTCCAGTGTAGCAGAATATTACATCCTTTTCCACACAAATGTATCCAAATCCCCCAGAATACCTCCCACTCATCTATTTCTCCAAAACCACAAGCAAACAAATTGTACCTCTACTAGAAGAGATTCATCTAGACTTTCTCTCTGTGTTCCTGATAACCTCCGCCATTTGTTTGTGTACTACTATAGAGATTTCATTGTCAGTCCAGTTAAACACATTGATAACTTTACAACCAGTACCATGTCCTCTGTCTTTCTCAGACCTGTACCAAAAGACCACAAACCCTCCACAACAATTGTTGATTTTGTGTGTGTGTGTGTGTGTGTGTGTGTGTGTGTGTGTGTGTGTGTGTGTGTGTTGGGTGGGTTGTGTGATAAGCTGGTGTCATACCCAGGATTAGATGTCCTGTCTTGCACTGATGGGATAGAAACTCTGGAATCATGGCAGGAATGAGGCTGCATGGTTATATAGTGCATAAAATGTTATGTTCGATGACGTGAAGTTTTATTTGATTAAGTATTTTATACCATATAATAAACAAAATACAATTCTGCTTTGTTTAAAAACCAGTCTAATACATCATATAAACTAATGATATCAGCATGAGCCTCATAAGCATTGTCCTTTTTACAGTTTCATTATGTTGGGTTTTTGGTAAATGTTTTTTTGATATGCCAGCATTGTTGTATTATCATTCAGTGTTTGTGCATTTCAATCATTTGTCACTAACCCTTGTGCCACCTTCTTACACACTGCAGCTGTTGTCTCCCAACTTTGTTCAGGAACTTTCAACTTGTAAAACAGTTTGCTTCTACATATGAGCATACCTCTATTGCTGGAAAACAAGTTAAAAATACATCTTACCTTTGAATAGTGCCCTATGTTCATAGAACCCATTAGTTTTTTTAAGTCTCATGTTACCCCTTTTGTTCATCACTTCCATGACTTCAGTCTCAGTTCTTTTGACATGTAGTTATGACCTTGTGTCTCTCTAACATGAAACTTACTGAGTACATTCACTCCTTTTTGCCCTTTCATTGTCTCTTATTTCTCCTGCCATCTCTCCCTGTATGACAAGGCTATCCAGCTTTCCTCCTCTTGGCTTCTTCCTCTGGTCCAGTTTTTTTGCCATTGCCCAGTTTCACTTTAATCCTGCCTGATCAGGCCCTCCTGGTTTCAGCACTGAGTGTCTCAGCCCTCTGAGAGCCGAGGTCCAGTGTTTCCTTTTTGATTCCATGCTCTTCATATGCTTCTTGTATCTTTATCCCCGTTTCTGCTACAGTCACTATTTGCCCTCCTTGTCTTCTGGATTTCTGCTTTGACAAGCTTCTTGTTATTTTCACTGTAGCTATCTCTTAAGCATTTCTCTTGTATTTATTTGGTCTTCTGTGCTCGTTTTTCAAATGGTGTAGTCCACTGTGCTACCAGTCCTGTCCACACCATCTTTCATGCCTCTGTTACTTCCTGTTTAGTCCTTTTCCACACAGGTGCATCTACAGTAGATGTGTTTTGCACTGTTACACTTCTCCATCTTTGTTTCTTAGCAAGTTTGTCTCCAGTTAATTTCTGGTAAGATATTCAAATGTTCCAGTTTTTACTCTGCACACCCTCTGTAACCATAGCTCTCAACCTTCCATGTCCAAAGTGAGGAACACTAGCTCTCATAATGTGGAACAAATGGGCAAAATGTGGAACACATACTAATGGCTTACTAACAACTTCAACTAGGAAGATCATAGGATGGTTAAAATATGCGGGTTTTACTTATAAAGAAGATCTCTTAATGAATTAATATGATTAATTTCTATTTACAATGGATTTCACTTAAAAAACTTCCTAACACTGAATGTGTGACAGAGTCTTTCAATGTGGAACATTGAGGAACTTCGAGGAACATGAACTTTTTAAGACCCCAAATGAGGTTCATTCCTTGTAATGAGGTACACTTGAGAGGTATGTCTGTAACAAAAGCTTGTGCTTTTCCCTCTGAGTGGTACCTGCACCCATTTCCCTTCCATACTGCAGTTATGATGGCAGGATAGTTAGTTCACACATAAATTCCCTGGGCTTTCAATAACCCCAAACAAGTCAGACATCATTTTTCTCAATGGATGCACTGAATCAGTACAGTCCTCCACCTGTTTTACGAACATACAAATGAAGGGTATCAGTTTATGTGCTTTGGCTTTTCTCTCATAGTTTCTTCTCTATGATTATGGCTGTGTTGGAATGTTACTATCTGCCTCAACTCTCCTACTCCTTCGCTTCATATTTCACCAGCTTTGGATTTTTTCTGTTATCAGTTCTTGTAATCTGTGTAAGTGAAATCTTTCTTTCAACAGTTCAAGTGACATTTTTCTAGTTCTGTTTCTAGGACTTGTTCTGATATCCCTATTATCCTTATATTATTTAAACTAGACATTTTTTCTAGGTCATTCAGTTTTCTTGCTTGTCATTGTAGCTATTTTCAATTTCTTTTAACTTTCTACTATGTTCCTCCACCCCTGACTTTAGTGCTGCCCTATCCTTTTTCAAATCCTGGACTATTTCTTTCAGTTGATTCACTTTTCTTTAACCACCTATTGTTTCCTTATTGAGGGCTGCATCATGAGCAATTGCCATCAGCTTTTGGAACAATTTACAAAAAATGGGTTATATTTGCAAGGCTTGTTAGGTCTCTTAAGCTGTTAGTCTAGAAGTTTCCTATGAATCTCTGAACCTATGAACAATGCTGCTCTTAAAGATTTGCAAGCTGCTGATTAATTTTCTTCTCCTCCTTTCTGTGATTTTTGTTTCCCTGGAACTGTTTGATGAATTACATTATTTTGAATATTTTTCCGGAGCTCTGAGTCTATGCAGCCATTTTGTTTGGACTCTTTGCTGCCCTCCCGAATAGGGATAATTTTGACAGGAAACTGGGAATATTCCGCTACTCTTTCTGTAGATAGTACTGGAAGGCAGATCTTTGCACAGTAGGATGGGACAGGACAGTCATCCTTCTCAACTGTACAGATTTTGCAAAATGTCCAGATTTTTGCCTCATATTTTTTAGTCTGTTTCTCAGTAAAATTGTGTTTTCCTGGCAAATCATAGAGGAATGAAGTCAGAAAATAAGGGCATACATTTGATATTAAGGTTTCATACTTCTCAGAAAAGACACGCTAATACAAAACCTGTTATTCTATCAACTTTCTATGTTTGTTATAGCAATATTTAAAACCTGTCCCTATTCTGGGTCTTTGTCCCCCCCATTATTTATCTTTGCCCAGATTTCCTGGTCTAAGAATTTGAGAGGTATGAAGACAATAAAGAATCCAAGAGCAAATAAAAGGAGATGATTCAAGTAACGGAGGTTGCATCAGATACAGAAGAATTGCCACTGTAGCAAATGAAAACATTATTTGATACTAAACTCATGGTAAATGGATGGAGATGCATTGTGACTGCAACCACTGGAATGAGTAGTAGATGAAATTTTAGAAACTTCTCTTGTTTCCCCCAGTAAATCCTATACTGAATATCAAAATGACTCTGATGTGTCAATAATAAAACAGAGCCAAGCAGATGGAAAACATTGTTACACAGATGGAAACTTGATGAGGTAAGGATAGTAGGTAACTTGACTACTAAGGGAAAACAAGTGCAGATATGGCATACATTTGTGAACAAAGATGAACCTATTCCTAAAAAAGCCCCTTCCTGACTATTACAAGTTTTGGACAGCATTTTAATGCCTCTTAGAGTTAAAATGACAAGCAGCAGTCACTGATACACTATTTTACTGAATCTGCACATGATATATATTTTTAAAGTGAGTTGACATCCTTGGAAACTTAAAACACTGTGCATCACTGATGAAAAACCAACACATCCAACAAAATTCACTTGTAGAGGAAATATACAACTCCTTAGTAAAAACAAACTGTTTTATTATGCAAACTGTTTTATAAAGCACTTTTCTTCTCCCCTGATAGTGAGACTTCTTCAGATAAAAAAACAAGCATAGTAAAACCATATATATATATATATATATATATATATATATATATATATATATATATATACTAAAACATCACACATAATTAACCAATCATCTCCCCTCCCTTTTCGTAACTAGTCTTTTAACCCATACTAGCACATGAATTTGGGTGAGGAAATGTGTATAAGTGTATATATAAAAATAATACATTCCAAATACTACAGACACATTAATCACACTTCTACACATCAATAAAATTCAAATAATGTTTTGCAGGCAGTTATAAAGAGTGTGAGTATGGAGCTTTCCATTTCACACACATATTTCCATGAATACTTTATATGAGTGTGAGTAGGGAGCGTTTCCATTTCACACACATATTTCTACGAATACTTTCTTTATAACTGCCTGCAAAACATATTTGAATTTTATTGACATGTAGAAGTGTGATTAATGTGTCTGCAGGATTTGGTATGTATTATTTTTATATATAGACACCATCACTGTTAGAAGACTATAAAAGAGGGAACAAATACAAAAAATATACTTAGAAAGATAGACATGGTAAACTTAATGCAAAAATATCAGACCAGAACAGGACCTATCATGTACTATTACAAATAAATAAAACTAAAGATATCAGTACAGGTAGAAAAACTTAAAATATAGGCAGATAAATATAAAGGAAAAGTACAAAATAAGCAAGTCACTGATGACCCAAAAAGGTTTTATAGAGAATTGGGAAATAAAACAAACGGAATGGAAACACCAAAAGGAAAAGAAAGAAAAAGAAATAGATATATTTTAGAGAAATATTTATGAAGACCCTGTGGAACATAACAAAGATGTTGAATGGATAGAAAAATTAAAGTTCAAATGTAGAGAATATAAAGTTGGATAAAGTAACAGCCAGAGAAATGGAAACAAAACTAAGAAAAGCTCCTAATTGGAAAATCCCAGGCCTGGATGCAGTATCTAACTTTTGGCTACAAGTATTAACATCTTTACATAAAGATTTGGCCCTTAGTAAGAATTAGTTATATGCACATCCCGAAGAAAGTCTAATCTGGTTAACAACAGGAAAAACAATACTCATCCTTAAGAGTGAACCTTCAAGCCATCCTAAAAACTATAGACCAGTAACTTGCCTTCCAATGATATACAAACTATTTGCTGGAATTGACGCAAATAGAGTTTTATAGTCATTTAAAAAAAAACTCAATTATGGCAATAGAACAAAAGGATAACAAATGGAAGTCATATGGAACAAAGGATGATTTGTTGCTAAATAAAGCCATAATAGAGAATTGTAAAAAAGGGGAAGAATCTAAGTATGACCTGGATAGATTACAAAAATGGCATTTGACAGCATCCCAGATTCATGGCTAAAGGAGTGCTTACAGATGTGTTAGATACACCCTAAATTGATCAATTACATTACAGTAACAGTGTAACACTGGCAATCCACTTTGCAGCTAAATCATGATAATTATTATCTCAGGGAGAAAAATTCAAAAGGGAATGTTTTAAGGTGCCTCTTTGTCACCGCTGCTCTTTTGTCTTGCTTTTACCTCATTAAGCTGTCTGCTGAAAAGATTAGGCCATGTTTACAATTTGGCTCCCAGAAAACAACCAATTTAAAGACCTTTCATCTACTTTTGTGGATGAATTAAATCTGTATAGTTCATCAAATGAGGAGATGAAAGTACAACTGTTAGTGGTTAAAACTTTATCAAACAATATAAGAATGTCATTTGGCCTTGATAAATGTGCAAAACCAATGTTTAAAGCAGGAAAGCTACAACACCATAAAAATATCAATCAATATAGGACAGGAATGTGATATAAAAGAACATGAGCAGGAAGAAATGTATAAATATCTGGGATTTGATGACAGAACTGCAAATAAAACATGAAGAAATGTGAACAAAACTCAGCAAGGGATACCTTAGAAGTCTAAAACTAATAACTAATAAGTGATATTGAAAGCAGCCCTGAAATCGAACAACAAAGTCCAAGCTATAATCCAATTTGCTCTTCCTGTTCTAACTTACATTTCTGGGGTGATTGATTGGCTCCTAAAGGTATTGGATCAGTTGAACAGGAAAACAAGAAAAGTGCTTCATGCTTATTAAATGATATATAAAAATCAGTGTAGATCAAGATTATATATTTTCCATTTCGAATAAGGTATGGTCCTCCTTGAAATTGATTACATATATAGATCTGAAGTTGTGGGACTCCATACATGAAACATGCAGACCTCACCAGATCCAACATGAGAAGAAGACTAAGATGACTTTCCTTCTTAATTTAGCAGAAGCATATCATTGTCAAGCAGGAATGGAAATCAAACTAGAAGAAGATAAAAATTAGGCAGAAAATGAATGTTCCAAAAACACAAGAAAGAATATAAGGATCAGATGAGAAGAAAAGAAATGCAGACAAGGCATAATTATTTTGGCAAAATCATAAATTTCCTGGAACAACCACATGTTTATCAGGATTTGATGCAGTAATGGGTAAGGCGAGGTGAATTCACACCAAAAGACGAAAGAATAATAATGATGGCCCAGGATAGTACATGATGTATTCGTTGGCTTACAAAGTCCACTGAACATGTGCGAGAAATAGACAAATGGAGGCTCTGTCAAACAGAACTGGTAACAGTCACATATCTTTTTGCTGGGTGTAATCATGGCAGAGGACCTGTATACTGAAAGGCATTATAATGTGGCAAGACTATTGTGGTGTGATTGTGCGAACATTACAATATTGAAGTAGTTGAGATGCATTGGAAACATGAGCCACAAAGCATGAGCCACAAAGCATTACAGAGAATAATGAAGTTTATATCACATGGGATCAGCCGTCACCAACAGTTCAGGAAATAGATGTGAGAAAACCAGATATAGTAGCCCATGAAAAGAAGACAAAAGTAGCATTGATCACTGAAATTGCTGTACCTAGTGATTACAGAGAGACATAAAGTCATAAAATATCAAGATCTGCAGGCAGAAATGAAATCAATGTGGAATGTGGGAGAAGGATACCCAGACAGTTCCAATAGTAGAAGGAGCAACTGAGTTTCAGAAGAAACATTACAGTGCTGTTTAGATATTCTGTGTAATTCAGTATGAATTACAGAAGGAGTCAATTTTGGGCACATTCCGGGAACTGCAAAGAGCACTTTTGGCTAACATCAAAGAATGAAACAATACTAGCTTCATGAACTAATCATACCCTGACTTAGAAATGGGGTCCATTCCTGTCGTGGTATTAGAAGCCCAGAACACCTTTCGAAATGAAACCAGTGTCATTAATAACCAGAGTCTCTGTTATCACTATGCTTTACGGAGGTTTGCTGGTTTTGATAGATGTGTCTCGGATTCTCGTCTTTGAATTTGAGCACAAGAGGAATAAAATACTGATTAGTTTCATTCTCTCTCTGGCGCTTTACGCCATGGCTAGTATCGGACTGTACTATTTTCTGCAGCAGCAGAGGCAGCAACAATGTCTTTTAGTTTAGTATTTGTCCTTTCTCCACCACTGTGTGACTATAGATTTAGTTAACAACCAGAAGGAAATTTACAGGTGGTAAAGGTTTGAGACATATGCCCAGGTAGATAACTAAATACAGATATAGTTGTAAGTATAGTATGTTGAAAAATAATAGTGAATTATGCATCCACAACTATGAGAAAACATCTAGAATATTACAGTTAATTCTTATTTAAGTTTTAAATAGACATTTAATTATACATGGTATGGATTTTAACAGTAACTTGTAGTAGAAAAAAAAATGAGATTTCTTTTGGGGAGGAGGGCTCTCCCTCTTTGATCATCAAGTCCCTCCTCACATCTTAGGTCCATTTGGTCTACCACTGGCTATATTTCCAGTTGAGAGAAGAATGAGGCTGAGGTCAGCCATCATATGCAAATGGTTTGGATTTTTTACTTTATTCCCTACATTGTTGTCAGACCCCACATCCAAAGTGCAGAAATATTAGTGGGGGTTGGGTACTGGCTTAGTGAATAAGGTGTTTCCTTCACAGGCACAAGATACAGCTTTTGCTTCTCACTTTTGACAGATGCATGGCTAGGCTTATGAAGGCCACAGCGGTCATTAGCCTAATGTACACCCATGAACCATAGCCATTTACTAATACTACAGCAAATTTCAGTTTGGCATAACAGTTAAAGTGTACGTCACAGAAAGGTACAAGGTTTGATTCTTACATTTAATTTGGGAAATTTGGCTAGGCTTATAATGACCCACAAGTGCAGATAGCATGAACCTATGAAACTAATTTACATCTGTTTATTATCTGCTGGTATGTTTCCAATTGCCTTCAGGAGGGTTAAAGTCTTTGTTAATAATCCCTTTGCTTTTTGTTCTAATGATTTTTTTTAAGATTCAACTTGCCTGGCCTCCCAATTTTTCATAGGTTCCTAGGTTGTTCCTGTAGCCTTTACAAGCATATATATATATATATATATATATATATATATATATATATATATATATATATATATATATATATATATATATATATATATATATATATATATATATATATATATATATATATATATATATATATGTAAAGGCAACACATTTCGTTCTTTGGAATTATAAAAAAAAAATCCATGTAATATGGAACTGATAATGCATGAAGCTCTTCCCATGATAAATTGTGGTTAGGTATAGTACATGTAAATATGCAGGTAGGTCACGTAAGACTCACATCATTTAAAAAAAACCTGTGTCACTGCCACTGTAACATGATATTCACATGCCTCTCTTCTACATTTAATGTTCATGTGGGCATAAAAGCATTCCAAAAACAGTTTGGCATTACATTACTAATAATGGAGTATTATAGTTGATGGCAGAATTATGCACATGGCTGTGTTTGGAGGTGGTGATACTGACTGCATGAAGTGGATTTTTGGAGGTTAGACTATTTCCACATCTTAAATTCAGTATCATATGGCTAGACTTGGGAGCAAGACCAGCCATGACAGTGCAGGTACTTGTTGATGCTATGTGTCGTATTCACTGGGTGGGTTCTGTTTTGTGCCTCAGTACAAATCATATTCATGAAAGGTCTGCATTTGACTTTATCCCATAATTTACATCACAGCTTTGCAACGGTAATGCATGGTATGGATGCCAATAAGTTCATAATGCTTGAAGAGTGAAAGTGTTGCTGTGGGCAGCATTAATTAATGCACTTCACCTTTAAAAGTCTCAAAACATTCAGTAGAATCAGTTCATGTGCCATCTCTATATATGCAGCATGGAACAGTCTAACAAGTAATAACTGAAAGAATGCAGACATGTGCTGCTAAGAGACTAATCTTGTTTAAAATGTCACATGACATGAAATCATGTATTTTATCAACAGTAACTCTAAATGTTGGGATTTTCTTGAATATTAATGGAAAAACATGGTCTTAATCATTAAGTATAGAGCTATCATATCAAACCAGGTACATTTTAGAAATAATTTAAACTGTCTGAGTTATTAACTAAAAAGGATTATAATACTTTATTAAATAGCATATAAGCCAGGCATGGCATATATTTCTTTGCAGCTATTCCAGATGAAGGCTTACTTGAATCTTTTGCAAAGATTGCGTTAAGTTTATTGATGTAGCCAGTGAATTAGCTCACATTTGCCTGCAGCTAACACTGACAAATAAATAAAATGCAGGCAGCACTGAAAATTATAAAAATAAATTTAGGCCATGTTAATTTTATCAAAACTTAAAAAATATATAAAGCACTTAAACAGTAGCGATGCCATTAGACAAACCACGGCTATTACTCTTGTACAATATGTAATGGACTAATGTTTTTAAACCCATAATATAAAACAATGTAAGAAACTTCTCTGTGTGGAAGATTTTCAGTCCATATATTTCTAGTTAATCACTGTATATTAATCAGATCAGACAATAGTAGTAGAAGTAGTGAACGTAAACCTGTCTTAAGTCAAAACAAAACAAAAAGTAATAATAGAAAATATATAATTGTACAGCATTACTAAGTATTCGAAAGTAATCCAAGCAAGGCAGGCAGCTGTTTCCATTCGAAAATCATTTATTAAGTACACAGACAAGCGATCCAAGTAAAACAAAAATAGAGTAATAATTTCCTCACAAGCTTTCTAAATATATATATACTTTTTCTCAGGCATGGGAGTGGTTTATTGTGCTGTAAAACAAAGTGTTATTGGTACACATGTTAAATTCACATCCCTTCCCCCATCAGTGTGACATTCGAGCTGGTCCTGCCCTACTTAGTAGCTGTCATAATAATATATAACCCTTATGTACTTTAAATAAAATCATATAATGATGTGGTACCTCTTATTTAACCAAATTATTAAGTAGATTATTAAGTCTGTGATTTTATCCAAGACAATATACTACATGGCTGGAAATATATCAACCAATATAGAGACATCAGAATTCTGGAAGCGTGGTGTTCACTGATGGCTGTTTCAAGCTATTGTTCTATATCACAACTATCTCAACAAAAGCCAGTATCACTGAATTTTCTTTTGATGCACCTGATCAAATTATGTTTCAACTAATTTAAATGTTTTGCTAAACTATACGTCAAACATGTCTGTTTGCATTCCAATTTTGGTTTTAAGTTTACCTTCTCCAAGTATTATAACTTGCATGAAAATGCAGTTATTATAAATATCCCCAGCAGTATCATGAAATGTGTTTCACTGAACCATGTTTAAAGCTTATATGTCTAAAATACCTGCCATTCTTTTATATTTAACAACACCTGCCTATTTTTTCCGTATGAACTTTCCAGTGGGAATGTATGAAGAACATATTTAGAAAGACATGCAGAAAATACTGTTGTCATTGAAAAAAAGCAAAAGAAGACCAACCACTGTAGTCCAAACAAGGTTCCTGTGTCAAGTGCGCTGCCACATTTTTAATCCACAGAATGGTAAGGCTATTTATGTGAAATGGAAAATGCAGACCACGTTCAAAGCTGCATTACCTCAGATTCCACAAACTATTCCACTTATTCCCAGGTACAAGTAGCAAGTTGTAAAAACCTTACCTGCAACAAATTCACCTTAATGGAAGTACAGCAAGTTTCAACTTTTTTTTGGGATGGTTGTTTTTTTTTTTTTTTTATCATAAACTGCTTATTTTTGTTTCTGAAGCTTTCACTTAAGTTTTTTTACTTATACTATTTTACAGGGTACTTTTATTACATTAAACTCTAGGGAGCTGAAAGCTTCATTTGTACCTTTGTTTCTATGCTGGTGTGCCTCCTAACTGTACAGAATCTGTACAGTGTAAATGTGTGAGTGTTAGAATATGTGTGTGAGTGTTAGAATGTGTGTGAGTGTGAGAATATGTGTGTGAGTGTGAGAATATGTGTGTGTGTAAGTGTGAGTGTGAGAATATGTGTGTGAGTGTGGGAATGTGAGTGTGAGAATGAGAATATGTGTGTAAGTGTGAGTGTGAGAATGTGTGTGAGTATGAGAATATGTTTGTGAGTGTGGGAATATGAGTGTGAGTGTGAGAATATGTGTGTGAGTGTGAGAATATTGTGTGAGTGTGTGTGAGAATATGTGTGTGAGTGTGAGAATGTGTGTGAGTGTGAGAATATGTGTGTGTGAGAATGTGTGTGTGTGTGTGTGAGAATGTGTGTGTGTGTGTGTGTGTGTGTGTGTGTGTGTGTGTGTGTGTGTGTGTGTGTGTGTGTGTGTGTGTGTGTGTGTGTGTGTGTGTGTGTGTCTGTCTGTCTGTGTGCAAATATGTGAGTGTGTGTGTGTGTGTGTGTGTGTGTGTGTGTGTGTATGTGTGTGTGTGTGAGAATACGTGTGTGAGAGTGTGTGTGTGTGTGTGTGTGTGTGTGTGTGTGTGTGTGTGTGTGTGTGTGTGTGTGTGTGTGTGCCCACCTGTGGTAGACTGGGGTGCCATCCAGCCTTAATTTCTCTGCTTCTTGGCATTGTGTGGCTCCCCTGCAAGCCTGAAAAGGGTAAAATGGGTATAAATGAGTACTGAGCAATAAATTAATGAATATGTTTGGCATATTACTGAGTCCCATCAATTCAATGATGCTTCTGTATATTGCTACTAGTAAAAGGATGGTTAGGCCACTCAGACTCAATATAGCTGTTGCTTTTCTGGCTGTTCTCAGTTATATACAGTTTAAATGTTCTCACAAGATCACTAAGGCTGAGAAAAAGCTTTTCCTTGCAGTACAATCCTGTATCAAACAGTGATCCACTTTCTGCTGCATCTAAAATCAACTTTGTCTCATATCTTGATTTAATACGAGCGTTTATGTCTAAGTGCTTTTACTTTAACTTGAACAGACTTCAAGGCTAAAGTTCAAGGAATGAAGTTAAAAACTAATAAGCTTTATGAATGAAATTGATTTGCTTTGCCTGAAAATTTTGCAGATAGTAGGGTTTAGGATTATTTAAAAAAAAGAGCTCTTGGGAGTTTTGTCAATAGATCATTATATTAGACTGTGGGCAGAAAAGCTGCACAGACTTCAAGGAGGATTCTAATTACTATTACTTCAGATTTCAATGCCGGCTTTTAATTCCCGTCTGTTGTTGATTGCTTGAATAATTTTCAATATGAAATTCTTACTGGACATTAGCTCACTGGAAGGGGAGGGAGGTGGCATGTTTGAATGAATTTATTATTTTGAAAGTTAATTCACCGCTATCAAATACACATGAGACAATTAACTTGGGAATAGTTATGGGAGTTTACATGAAAAGTACAGCTTACAAAGCTTGTTTATTTATTTTTTTAATGTGTAGTGTTCTTTTTGCATAGTCCACACTTCATCTTTCATTAAGGTTACATGGCATAGAGCTATAAGTCCCCAACTCAAACAGGAAGTGCCACAGAAAAGTCACTGGACTGAGGACTTGCCAGCCTATTTTTTCAAGCAGACCTCTCTGTTCATAAGTAAAAAAGTCGACTTGATGGACTCACTATCTAAAATCAAAGTGCTCTTTCACTGGAAGGCATCAGTATCACAGAATTTAAATTAGCAAAACTGAATATTAATAAAACTGAAGTGCTTAATCTGATGGATGGATACTGCCTACAACAGTCTACTTTTTATTGAACTAAACTATATTATTTGAATACTTTTGTGCTGTGAAATATATAACACTGTCAGCATCTGTTGGAACTGATAAGTGGGAGGGGGTGTCTCCATATTTGGTTCCCTTGTAGGACTAGATGACCGCAATTGAATTAGTAGTAGCTCTGCTAAATGGAAAAATATATGGGTGGTAGCATTCATGTGTTACTCCCATCAGCAGACAATTGTACAAGTCACAGCTGTGGTAGGTTTTCTGATTACAGACTGCACAATAGTCTGACTTCATCCCTAAACCATGCTCTCACATCTCCTTGACCAGGGCACAATTGATCCATATGGCTCTCACTTTGCCCATGAAATGAATAGGCCTGGTTCTTGCCCTTTTAAAAGGAATAAATGCACCAGCTATGGGCAGATAGGAGATGCACTTAACAGATCTTGTGGGCAGGGGGAATAAGTGCATTCTTCCCACAACATTTTTACAGTGGAATGTCTAGCTTAAGATATTTAAAATTTAAATTATTCTATCTTAAAGACTATAAGTCAGGAAGCTAGGCAAAGTGGAGTAATATGATTTTCTTGAACGAAATGCATACGGCCAAACTATTTCTAAAAAGCTGCAAAGACTTCAGGGATAAGTTTTTGTTTTATTTAAACGATTAAAATTAGCAACAAGTAACTTTCAAGATGGCTGCACACTGATCAACAGACAAGATGGCTGCAGACTGATCAACAGATTGATTAGAGCTCTCCCAGCGAGAAAACAGAAACTTTGAAAGATGGCCAGAAAAAGACTTTAAGTTACATAACAATTAGTTGCTGGTTAGTCACTTCACTGCCCAGATGTCAGCAAAAAAGAAATCTGGAGTAAGCAAGACCAAATCACCTAGAAAAGGAAAAGAAAAATCTCTGGTGGAGAAGAGCCTTGCAATTTTTCAGTAAAAAACAGCTCAGGTTCTAGCCTTGATACAAGGATATAATTTTCAATAACTCAGAGGGAAAATAAATCAAATACATTATGAAGTGTTTAAAATAAATGACACCCTGGAAAAATACAAAAACTCTGGAAGTAAAAGAAGAAGCTTTAAGTAGATATCCAGATGAGCTAATAACATTGTAGAAATCAGATGTTGAAATGAAGGAAACACTGGCAGAATATGAGGCTTCTCAAGAGGAACTATTTCAAAAATAGTAAAGCTAGAAGACAGGACAAGCAGAGACATTCTGATATTTTCTTTTGTACCCTAGAAACTGGAAGGAAAAGACTGCATTCATTTTATGAAAGTACAAATAAGAGTCTGGAATGGTATACCATGGCAGGATTTGTTAAATGAAAAGGCACATCATGTATATACCCCAAACTTGGTTATAATGAAGCCAAAACCTATATTAGTAAAGATCCAACCATGTCAGCAGCAGGAACTGGTCCAGATGAAATTGTATCAGAAGGGTGAAGTATTATCAATTGAAGACACATGAGTGCTTGTGAAAAATGATTATACATTGTGCAATATGCAGAAGAGGGTGAGTTTATCAGTGCAACCTGAGGATGTTAAGAAGTAGGTGTGAAATTTAAGCTGCTATTTTCAGTTGTCTTTAGAATATTTTTTTTTCCTGAAGGAACAAACCCATTCTTGAATGCAGAACAACTGAAGGAAGGAAATAGAAATCTTTATCCAGAAAAAAGTAAGTCAGCAAATTGAAGGGGATTCTGCTTCTCGTTCCACTGATAATGGCACAGCCCATAGACAAAACTTTCCAGAAAAATGTTTTCCAGTATTCCAATGGAAAATGATTGATCAACAGAAAAAAAAGCAAAAAAGATGTCTGTGAAAAATAAGTACCTTGGACTTGAAATAGAGTTTGATGTTGGGTGGTTCAGATGAGAGCAAAGATGGCCAGTAAGAATTTCAGTGTAAGAAATAAATGGAAGAACTATAAAGTGATATTTCCAAAAGATGCAGGTTGGACACAAGTATTGTGCTTCTGCAAGAAATATGAAAAAAATAGACTAGAAGTCTGTGATCTAAGTTAAACTAAAGAGTAGACTCGTATTATTCCCACTTTGCCATTAATATTTAGAAGTAAAATAAATGAACTGAAGATGTAATTGTAAGTAAAAAAGGTATTTTTCTCTTAGTAATATGTGTATATATCTTGAAGTCATGTCTATGCTACACTCTAGCTTTGTACAGTATCCAAAGGTACTTTAAATGTAAGGCTGGGGTGTTATCAGTGATTGCTGCTTATGCCAGAGATGTTAAAGTAGGAATGCAGTTTTTTTTCTCTTTGGACTGCTATCTGGGAATGATACTGTCCCTGTATAAAGGAACTGATATAATGATGTGATCTTGGGCTACTAAGGGGAAGAGACTGATGTGAACTGATCATATGTGTACATTAAATTATGTGGAATCCCTCTGTGGTATGCATGCAGGTAGAAGTGCACACTAAAATCATGTAAAATGATAATTCCACTGTATTTGAAATGCACTCTGTCATGCACTATGAAAACATTAGCCCAATGTTTTTGTTATCTACCACTAGAGCTCTGCAATGGCAGATACACTGTTTGCAGGCCCAGACATTAATCGAAAAATGAGTAAATCATGATGTGTGAGGCATCTTTAAGGTGAAACACTAGAATTAATATTTAAACAGGAAGTGGCAAGCAGCTCAGTGAATATAAATGATGTATGTTACATTGAAAGGAATACAGATGCAATCCTAATACTAACAGCCATTTCAGCAGAAATCACAATGCAAAATCTGTTTATTTAATGGTAACTAGGGCACATTTTCTTAATGCTTAAAATCAGTTAATAGAGAGAATTCAAGTTGTTCTTCACATCAGAGAGGGAAGTTGAGATGGGACATGAAAGGAAGGTATGGGTGCGAAATGCTACATGGGCACTACCATTCATTTTAGCATGATTGAACCTAAGTTTAGAATGGACAAATCCTGTCAGTATGGCTGCCTATCTCGGGCATTTGCCCATGTGCAAAGGGACAACTTTCCTTTCCTTTCCTGTTTGGAAAATATATAGTTATATGTGTTTGGTATGAGTTAAAAGAGACTGGGGTTAAAAATAAGTGTACATAGTTACTTTTTTAAATGGTTTTACTGAAACAACAAGTCTGGGAAATTGTGACATGGATCCAAACAGATAAGAAGTTGCAATCATATATAAGATTAATCCGCCAAATTTTAAGGTGTGCATGGGAAATGCAAGTTGCAAATAAGTATTAAAAAATGGCATGTAAAATGTGGTAAAGTAACATTATGTGGCGTTGGTATAATGGTTAAAGTATTTACCTTACAGGCACAAGGTGCAGGGTTTACATCTTAAATGGAATTATTGGCTAGGCTTAAAATGGCCTGCAAAGGTAGTTAGCCTAGTACTAACCTATGAAGCTGTCTCCTGTTTAGAATAATTGTCTTATTACTCATACCATGGAATGGGAATGACAGTATAGGTATGGGTAAAAAACATAAAGTACTGAATTATATTAAGACGTGTAGTATGCAGATAGCATTGTTTCAGGAGACACACTTAAAAACAAGCATGTGGTTTTGACAAAGAAAAGACTTACAAACTGGTTTATCAGCAGAGTACAAGGGACAAAGGAAAAGAGGGGCAATAATATTGATTGTGAGGTGGGTTCCAATAGTGACAGAGAACAAGAAAGACAACAACAGTTGATTTGTGGTAATAATGGGTCACTGCCAGTGAAGGAGAATTGCACTGATGTATTTATATTCTGCCTAAAACTACTGTTAAGATAATTATGGGAGAGGTAAGTAGCTTTTAGCAGGGGAATATTATTTACGAGTGGGGACTAGAACTTGATATGTAATAATGAAAATGTATCAAGGTGACTTAAAAGTGAAAATATAACAAAACAGGGTAGATTTCCAAAAAAATACATGAGAATATTTAGATTGGAAGATGTGAAATTACATGCAGGAATCTAGACAGAATTTACATGCTATCCCCCAAGGAACAATAACTGAAGTAGAGAGAACTGAAACTGCATTAAGCAGGAAGATGGGTATTTAACTGAAAGCTTTGCAGCACATGCAATAACTATTTCAGAACATGTAGCAATACAGACTAAGATAAAGAGATACACGTTAATCGAGTAAAAATTAGTCACTGATGTGTTCCTACTTATCTTTTAAAATGAAAAGATTTTAAGGAACGAGCATTGGAAACAGTTCAAGAGTTGCAATACATAGACAGACACACACTTACATATGTTGTTGTTTTGATTTCGGCTTTTCCTGGTTAGGGGTCGCTACAGCGGAACTCAGTCCGCTAATGATTGGCAGTATATTTTTTATGGGTGCCGAGGTGCCAGCCCAACACCCAACCTTCAACGAAGGCACGCCCATTCTATGCATGTCTTTCGAATGCCACTCGACTATGGGGAGGACATACAGACTCCACAGAGAAGGTGCTCCAGCCGAGAATTGAACAGTAGAACCTCTTGCTGTGTGGCGACAATGCTACCCCTGCACCACTGCTATATTATTAAAATGGAATTCAAAAATATAGTAAAAATGAAAGTGGTATGGGAAAGAAGTAATGGAATTATTGAGAGAGATTATCAAGGCTAAAGTATCACTGATGAAGGTGAATCTTACAGAAGAAGAAGAGGAGAAATTGTTGAGTGCTAATGGGAACATAAGGGAGTATTTGATTAATTTTAAGTGTATCCACCAGAAATTCATCCCTAGTTTGGCACCTATGTCTCTGATGGACACAGGTAACCTGTAAATGGTTCATCTCCCAGGCTCATGTTTATACTTATCAAGGGTATCATAACTTGTCAGAGATTTGGGATGCATGGCTAGGCTTAAAAAGCCCCTTTGTAGTTGTTAGCCTAGTAAACATCTATGAACTTATAATATACATGACTTTAAAAAGGTTGTTGTTATGCAAGTATTTTATGATAACAACCGCAGTGCACAAAAATGATTAGCACAGCAACTTAAGGAACAGAAAATCGAAAGAGGTCTTCCAAAGCTTAGGGAGCCTATTACTAGTAAAATAACCACAGACCCAAAAGAGGTACTTAAGATATTTCAGAAATTCTTTGAAAATCTGTACAGAGCAGACGAATGGGGGAACCTAGAAAAGACACAAATGGCCATACTTACGGAAGATTTAAATAAGCTAAGGTCACAGGAGAAATGAATTACTTAGATGGAAGATGATGAGATACTGCTGCTCTGGAACATCTCCCTGTCTAAATAAAACAAAGTTCATCCCTGTCCACATTCAAGCTTAACTTAGATCTATGGATGGAAAACAGAACATTTACCGCAGGACTAACCCCTGGTTAGAGGCAGGTCCTATATGCTTTTCCCACGCATGGGTCCCTTCAAATTACCTATGGCATGGTCCCAGTTATTCTTATTAAGAGTAATATAGAATTATCGACCATGGGATGGATAAAGCCAATTTGTAACTAAATGGGAGAGGCTAATTTGAGCACAAAAAGGGAAACTGGATGCACTTAAAATGGCCCACAAGTGCAGCCAGCCTACTACTTACCTGTGAACGTATAAAAATGTGATATATTTTCAGAGGAGTAGCTGTCTGTTCTGGCACCCAGCTATTTGCCAATTTTGTGCCCCCCCCCAAAAAAAAATAAAGCTCTTTTCTCTTTAAAGTTTAGCAAACTGCTTGCTACATTTGTAGCAAACAGTTACTACAGTTTATGTCACACAGACTACTGAGCATTTCAGTTCTTCTGACCTCGAATGCAATATTCAAATTTTGCACTGAAGATCGACTGTGATCTGCAGATAATGTCCACTTGCACTTTGTTCTCAGGGCAGCTGAAATCTTCACTGCATCCAAGCTATGATATTCTGTATAATCAAATGACAGGAACAGATGGTATACCAGTGGAAGTTTGGAAGGAAAAAGTGATAAAGATTTGGAAGGTTTTTATTCAACAATATTTTAAGAGAAGGAACAGTACCAGCATATTGGAAGAAAGCTATGGTGGCTCTACTACTCATAGAAAGCAAAGACCCTTTAAATTCAACTTCATATAGACTATTTTCAATTTTGAACAATGATAATACAGACTTTATGTGTATAGTAACTATGAGAATGGCTAAGGTGTTGCCAAAACTAACAGACATGACTGAGAGATGATGAGACTGTAATGAAATGCTTCAAGCAGCTGATCAAAAAGCATTTGTCATCAGGCCTACCTCCCAATATTGCCCCTCTGCAGTTTGCTTACAAAGCCAACAGATCCATGGCTGATGTCTATAATTAGTGCTACACAGCTCTCTTGAACATCTAGAGGGCAATGGCAACTATGTGAGGATGCTGTTTATAGATTTCAGCTCAGCATTTAATATGGTGGTACCAAAGCAGTTGATAGAGAAATTAGCATGTATAGGAGTCAGTAACCATCTCTGTAACTGTATATTGGAGTTCCTGATTGAGAGGCCACAGAGAGTGTATTCGGGTAAAAACATATCAGACTATAAAGATTAATACCAGGGTTCCACAGGGCTGTGATCTCAATCCACTGTTATTCACCATCCTGACCCATGGCTGCTATGCAAAGCACAGGTCCAACCATATCATCAAGTTTGCTTGTGATACCACAGTTGTGGGGCTCATCACAAAGGAGGATGAACAAACATACAGAGAGAAGGTGGCATCTTTGATGTGAGGAGAACAAGAGATTATCATTGACTTCAGGAAAAAGAAAACAAACCATCCAGCACTCATGATCAATGGTGAGATTGTAGAGAAGGTTATGTGTATGAACTTCCTGGGCGTACACATATCAGAGGACCTCTCGTGGTTGGGAAGCACCAGCCAGCTGGTCAAGAAAGTGCACCAATGTCTCCATTTTTTGAGAAAGCTGAAGAAAGCGAAGCTCCCACCTCATACCTCTCCACCTTTTATAGAGGTGCTATTGAGAGTATCCACACCATCAACTTCATAGTTTGTTTTGGAGGTTGTACAGCCAAAGAAAGGAATGCACTACAGAGAGTGGTGAGGGTCGCAGAGAACATAATGGGTGCCAGTCTTCCATCTGTACAACACCTTTACTCTGCAAATAGTATCAGAAGGGCCACCAGAATAATACAAGACAACATACATTCAGCGCAAAGACTGTTTAAGCATCTGTCATCAGGTAGAAGATATCACAGCATCCGCTGCAGGACTGCCATATTCAACAGATTCAACAACAGTTTCTACCTGACAGTGGTCAGACTTCTGAAACTGGGCAAAAAAATCCCAGAGAACTAGACAACTAAGTCAGTTCCTTCTTGTTTTTACAAACGTCTATAATCTGTTGTATTATATATACCACACAAATTCCAAGTAAGTGCAATATTTATAAATATTTTCCCCTATCAAGTGTAATGTTAGACAATTTAGGCAATGTGCAATCTGTAATGTGTCTTTTATTTAAATGGGGCAGTTATTATAACTTAGGGGAGGGTAAACTTATTCTGTATTTAAATATTGGACATTTTTCTACTCTTTTGTATGTACTGGGAGTAGTATTGTGTATGTTAGTTGTGTTCATTCTTTTACTTGAATATGTTGTTTTACTTGCTGTTTGTAATCGTAAGAATGAGCTGATGCTTGACATTTCATTTAGGCTACATGTGTGTGGTCTTAAATGACAATAAGGTTTACTTTGAATTGAATTTGAATTTTTGAATATACGGATTAATGTGGTTTTGTGGAGGGGAGGCAAACATTAACAGAATGATGATGATTCAGAAGGAAGCAGAGTAAAAGAGGACCTTACTATTGCTGGTTTGTCTTGATGTAGAGAAAGCATTCCATAGAGTTAACTGGGATTTTATAGATTCATAGGTTCATAGGCGATTATTAGGCTAATGGCTTAAGGGCCCTTACAAGCTTAGCCAATATAACCCTATTTTATCCAATATATGACCCTTAGGGGCAGGAAGATGGCATAAATTTGTGCCTGTGCATTGAGTATCTTATAGATTTCCCCTGTCTATAATGGCCATAGGCACTACCCCAGGTGTGAATTTATGATTCTCCATCCATTGTTCCAAATTGCATTTGAAGAAGGCCATGGAAGGGGTCTATTAATGTGAATAGGAAGCCTGTTCCAAAGAAGGGGCAATCTCTGAAACACATATCTATCTCTCCAGCATATGTTGTTTGAGTTGACTAAGTTCAAAGCCCTAGATTGGGTGACCCTCATGTTGTTTGACTTGTGGATGTGTAGCAGCTCCATCAGGGCTGGATTGGTGAGTGCTTTGTTGATCAGGCATGTCACCCCTTAATCGTCAATAGGAAACAGAATAAAGGGATAGGAGTCTCAACCTGTTAATGCAAAAAATCTGGACAAAGCTTGACAAAATGGGGGTAAAAATAGGAACATATTTTAAATATTGCTCTTAGAAAGTTGCTGGAATAATAGGATTTATTTTGATATACATTTTCTGAAGGATTTCAAGTCTGAAACGCAAATGTATACCATTATTTAGTGACTTCAATCCTGAGATTATTCCAGTGATTTGGCAGGAAAAAAGAGGAACAGGCCAAAAATATGAGTGAAAAATCTGGACATTCTGTGAAAATATTTACATTTGAGAGGCATAGAACTTCTAGACTATCCACATAGTTCATGTCGTTTACACCCTGTATTTTCTTTGTGAGGAACCTCTGAGCTTGCTGCAGCTGCTGTAAGTGCCTAGTCAAGTGCATGCCAAATGGCACACTATACTCAATTATTAGTCTAATGTGGGCTGAGTACAGCGGGATTATAATTTCCTTCGATCTAGATGCCATGCGTATAAGTTGTGCCACATAAAAGGATTTCCTCACCACTGTAGACACATTGTGGTCAAAGTTCAGGCTACCATCTATCTGTGTACCTAGATCCCTCACCTCTGAGTCAACTCTAAGGGGCATGTTATTGATGTTGTAATTTACAGGGATATTTGACTTACCAAAGGGTATGATGATGATTTTTTTGCATTTAGATCATGGCTTTGGCAATAATCATTTGCCTGATCTAGACCCTCCTTAAGGATATCTACATCATTGTGGGATTCAGTGATTGCTCCCAGCAAGCAGTTGTTGACAAACATTGGCATTGAGAGGCCTACCATGTTTGCCTTGACTTCAGAGGAATATATTCCGAACACAAGTGGTCCCAGTAATGAGCCCTGTAGCACATCATTAGTAACCAGCCTGTCGCTGAATCTGGATTCACCTACTTTATCCACATGTTCTGTCCATGAGCACAATGGCTATCCATCTGGTGACATTGGGATTCATGCCCAGTTTTGTGAGTTTATTTATAATACCTGAGTGGGCAATTGTGTCAAATGCCTTGGCCAGGTCGAGGTAGGCAGTATATACTATTTTACCCTCATCCATGGCCTTAGTGATTTTTTCAAAGAACTCTACCACATTCATTAGGTATAACCTGACCTTGACAATGCTAAATTGAGTTGGGTCCAGTATTTAGACATCTGCTATGTCATTATTTATCAGGTCCATGATTAGTCAAACTCATGGGTCTGTAATTTCCCAGGTAACGGAGATGGTCTCCCTTTATTTAGAGAAATGACTGTGGCTGCCCTCCACTCTATCGGGACAAAGCCAGTCCAGAGGCTGTGTTTAAATAGAAATCCTAATGGGCCTGCTAAGTCCTGATATAAGAGGCAACCTGGTATATTGTCAGGCCCCACTGAAGTCATGTGTTCAGCTTTAGAGAGTGCAGTGGCAACCTGTTCTTTGGTGATAATTGATGGTGGAATGGTGAAGGGTAATTTTGGGGGGAGAACTGGGGGTGATGGGGAGGTTAAATTTGAGCTGAATTTGTCAGCCAGCAGATTTGCTATGTCTTCCAATTGAGTATAGGTGATGCCATCTACAACTAATTCAACACATCACTAGGCATTGCCCTTATGATTGAGGACATAACTGAAAAATGCCTTATGGTTATCCTTAGCTTTGGAGTCTATTTTTACTTCAAAGTCTGCTTTCATAGACTTGGCATGTACTCTGATTCACTTGTTTAGACTAATGATGGACTTATGTCTGTGTTTTGCACATTTCTTCTTAGTTCTCAACAGGATGTTTGTTCTTTTGTTGTACAGCCTACTAATACTAGGGGTCCACAAGGGTGGCTTGTTTTTGTGGTTTGACATGGATTTATTTCATTACTGCTGTTTTATGCAGTTGTTTATATGGTCATGCAGGGCTTCTGTGTGTGCCTCTGCATACCTTTCTGTGTTTTCTGGACAGGGAGGCTTGGAAACTAGCTATGCCATCCATTAATAGGGGGTAATTTACCTTAGAGAAGTTCTTACAGTTATTGAAGTTAAGTGGGGGGACTACTTTGACCTTTATTTCAAGGGAGACATCTTTGTGATCTGATCTTACCAGTGAGGACATCATACTGGTATGATATTGTGTATAATCAAACGACAGGAACAGATGGCATACCAGTGGAAGTTTGGAAGGAAAAAGTGATAAAGATTTGGAAGGTTTTTATTCAACAATATTTTAAGAGAAGGAACAGTACCAGCATATTGGAAGAAAACTATGGTGGCTCTACTACTCACAGAAAACAAAGACCCTTTAAATTCAACTTCATATAGACTATTTTCAATTTTGAACCATGATAATACAGACTTTATGTGTATAGTAACTATGAGAATGGCTAAGGTGTTGCCAAAACTAACAGACATGACTGAGAGATGATGAGACTGTAATGAAATGCTTCAAGCAGCTCATCAAAAAGCATTTGTCATCAGGCCTGCCTCCCAATATTGGCCCTCTGTAGTTTGCTTACAAAGCCAACAGATCCATGGCTGATGTCTATAATTAGTGCTACACAGCTCTCTTGAACATCTAGAGGGCAATGGCAACTATGTGAGGATGCTGTTTATAGATTTCAGCTCAGCATTTAATATGGTGGTACCAAAGCAGTTGATAGAGAAATTAGCATGTATAGGAGTCAGTAACCATCTCTGTAACTGGATATTGGAGTTCCTGATTGAGAGGTCACATAGAGTGTATTCGGGTAAAAAACATATCAGACTATAAAGATTAATACCGGGGTTCCACAGGGCTGTGATCTCAATCCACTGTTATTCACCATCCTGACCCATGGCTGCTATGCAAAGCACAGGTCCAACCATATCATCAAGTTTGCTTGTGATACCACAGTTGCGGGGCTCATCACAAAGGAGGATGAACGAACATACAGAGAGAAGGTGGCATCTTTGATGTGCGGAGAACAAGAGATTATCATCGACTTCAGGAAAAAGAAAACAAACCATCCAGCACTCATGATCAATGGTGAGATTGTAGAGAAGGTTATGTGTATGAACTTCCTGGGCATACACATATCAGAGGACCTCTCGTGGTTGGGAAGCACCAGCCAGCTGGTCAAGAAAGTGCACCAATGTCTCCATTTTTTGAGAAAGCTGAAGAAAGCAAAGCTCCCACCTCATACCTCTCCACCTTTTATAGAGGTGCTATTGAGAGTATCCTCACCATCAACTTCATAGTTTGTTTTGGAGGTTGTACAGCCAAAGAAAGGAACGCACTACAGAGAGTGGGGAGGGTCGCAGAGAACATAATGGGTGCCAGTCTTCCATCAGTACAACACCTTTCCTCTGCAAGAAGTATCAGAAGGGCCACCAAAATAATACAAGACAACACACATCCAGCGCACAGACTGTTTAAGCATCTGTCATCAGGTAGAAGATATCACAGCATCCGCTGCAGGACTGCCATATTCAACAGATTCAACAACAGTTTCTACCTGACAGTGGTCAGACTTCTGAAACTGGGCAAAAAAATCCCAGAGAACTAGACAACTAAGTCAGTTCTTTCTTTTTTTTTACAAACGTCTATAGTTTGTTGTATTATGTATACCACACAAATTCCAAGTAAGTGCAATATTTATAAATATTTTCCCCTATCAAGTGTAATGTTAGACAATTTAGGCAATGTGCAATCTGTAATGTGTCTTTTATTTAAATGGGGCAGTTATTATAACTTAGGGGAGGGTAAACTTATTCTGTATTTAAATATTGGACATTTTTCTACTCTTTTGTATGTACTGGGAGTAGTATTGTGTATGTCAGTTGTGTTCATTCTTTTACTTGAATATGTTGTTTTACTTGCTGTTTGTAATCTTAAGAATGAGCTGATGCTTGACATTTCATTTAGGCTACATGTGTGTGGTCTTAAATGACAATAAGGTTTACTTTGAATTGAATTTGAATTTTTGAATATACGGAATAATGTGGTTTTGTGGAGGGGAGGCAAACATTAACAGAATGATGATGATTCAGAAGGAAGTAGAGTAAAAGAGGACCTTACTATTGCTGGTTTGTCTTGATGTAGAGAAAGCATTCCATAGAGTTAACTGGGATTTTATAGATTCATAGGTTCATAGGCGATTACTAGGCTAATGGCTTAAGGGCCCTTACAAGCCTAGCCAATATAACCCTATTTTATCCAATATATGACCCTTAGGGGCAGGAAGATGGCATGAATTTGTGCCTGTGCATTGAGTATCTTATAGATTGCCCCTGTCTATAAGGGCCATAGGCACTACCCCAGGTGTGAATTTGTGATTCCCCATCCATTGTTCCAAATTGCATTTGAAGAAGGCCATGGAAGGGGTCTATTAATGTGAATAGGAAGCCTGCTCCAAAGAAGGGGCAATCTCTGAGACACATATTTATCTCTCCAGCATATGTTGTTTGAGTTGACTAAGTTCAAAGCCCTAGATTGGGTGACCCTCATGTTGTTTGACTTATGGATGTGTAGCAGCTCCATCAGGGCTGGATTTGTGAGTGCTTTGTTGGTCAGGCATAAGTCACCCCTTAATAGTCAATAGGAGACAGAATAAAGGGATAGGAGTCTCAACCTGTTAATGCAAAAAATCTGGACAAAGCTTGACAAAATGGGGGTACAAATAGGAACATATTTTAAATATTGCTGGAATAATAGGATTTGTTTTAATATACATTTTCTGAAGGATTTGAAGTCTGAAACTGAAATGTATGCCGTTATTTAGTGACTTCAATCCTGAGATCATTCCAGTGATTTGCCAGGAAAAAGAGGAACAGGCCAAAAATATGAGCCAAAAATCTGGACATTCTGTGAAAATATGCACATTTGAGAGGCATAGAACTTCTAGTCTATCCACATAGTTCATGTCGTTTACACCCTGTATTTTCTTTGTGAGGAACCTCTGAGCTTGCTGCAGCTGCTGTAAGTGCCTAGTCAAGTACATGCCAAATGGCACACTATACTCAGTTATTAGTCTAATGTGGGCTGAGTACAGCGGGATTATAATTTCCTTCGATCTAGATGCCATGCGTATAAGTTGTGCCACATAAAAGGATTTCCTCACCACTGTGGACACATTGTGGTCAAAGTTCAGGCTACCATCTATCTGTGTACCTAGATCCCTCACCTCTGAGTCAACTCTAAGGGGCATGTTATTGATGTTGTAATTTACAGGGATATTTGACTTACCAAAGAGTATGATGATGATTTTTTTGCATTTAGATCATGGCTTTGGCACTAATCATTTGCCTGATCTAGACCCTCCTGAAGGATATCTACATCATTGTGGGATTCAGTGATTGCTCCCAGCATGCAGTTGTTGACAAACATTGGCATTGAGAGGCCTACCATGTTTGCCTTGACTTCAGATGAATATATTCTGAACACAAGTGGTCCCAGTAATGAGCCCTGTAGCACATCATTAGTAACCAGCCTGTCGCTGAATCTGGATTCACCTACTTTATCCACATGTTCTGTCCATGAGCGCAATGGCTATCCATCTGGTGGCATTGGGATTCATGCCCAATTTTGTGAGTTTATTTGTAATGGACACCTCTTAACTGGACACCCTTAAAACATCTTCAACTAGATGAAGCTGTTGATGTCTTTAATGCTAAGTTTCTAACTATCCTCAACTATCATGCCCCCTCTCGCTCCATCAGAATCAAGACTAAACCTGCCCCCTGGCTATCAAAAGAAACCAAACAAAAAATTACTCTCAGGAATAAAGCCTGGAACAAATCTCGCTTAACTAAAAACACCACAGACTTCCAAACCTTTAAGCAACTAAGAAACGAGACCAAAAAACTAATAATGAACGATAAAAAAAACTTTTACCTGAAACCACAACATTCTCCCAAAAACACAAGAATTCTGGGCAACCATTAATCAATTACTACAGCCATGTAAACCTGTCACACCCAACCCACAAGGCTCTGACATAAATAACCCCAAACAAACAGCAAACTCCTTTAATTCATTCTTTACAGAAACTATACAAACCTTAGCAAGTCAACTTCCCATCAAAAATGCAAACATGTCAACGAGCAAAACAAACCCACCCCTACTTTTCACTTCCAACCAGTCTCAACTACTTATATTGTCTCACTTCTAAAAAAACTGAAACCATGTACTCCCTCTGCCGACCTATTACCCGCAGAATACTTGCAATTAGCAGCCAAAGCAATAGCCTTGCCTATCTCTATTCTGATCAACAGAACCATCACTGAAGGATATGTCCCTAAACTCTGGAAAATCTCCCACATTATCCCACTCCATAAGGGGAAATTCTACTGAAATATCGAACTACCGCCCCATAGCCCTTCTTTCACCCTTATCTAAGATCATGGAAAGGTGTATACACAAGCAACTGCTTCACCACCTTCTCCAGAATAACCTACTCTCTAACACCCAGCACGGTTTCAGACCATCCCACAGTACAACCACTGCCCTCCTCTCCTTTACAGATACAATCAACAAAAATCGCAACAATAACACCCTCTCCTCAGCAATTTTCTTAGATCTATCCAAAGCCTTTGACATGGTCAACCACCAAATACTCATTCACATTCTTCATTCCACTTCACTTGATACCCAATCTCTTAACTGGTTTAAGTCCTACTTACAAAACAGACATCAAGCAGTACTCTGAACTCCACTCTATCCTCCCAACTGCCTGTCAGCATTGAGTCCCACAAGGGTCTATACTAGGCCCCTGCTATTTTCCTTATTTATCAATGACCTACACCATGTGGCTCCCCAAGCCACATGCATACAGTGACGATTCAACACTTGTCTGCTCCGCCACAACTGTATCACACCTTCACTCCCTCACACAACACATATTTAACTCTGTAGAAGACTGGTTTTCCCAACACTGTCTACTACTCAACCCAAAGAAAACAAAGCTGCTACTTTTACACCATCTAGCAAATCTCCCCTCTTTGATTTCACCATAACATCAGCAAATGGCACACCTATATCTCAAGAGTCAACTACCAAACTACTAGGCATTACCATAGACAACAACCTTAACTTCAATGCCCATATTAACAACACACTAAAAGCATTAACAAAAAATAGGCTCTCTCTACAGAATCAAACCTTTCCTAACTCCAGAATCTAGAACAACCATAGCCCTCACCCACCTTATCTCACCCCTTCTCTATGCCTCCCCAATTTTTACTAAATTATCCACAACAAACCTGTCAAAACTAGAAAACTCCTACCTCAACATAGCCAGATTTGCCACCGGAAACCCTTACAGAACCCACCACTGTAATAATCTAAAACAACTAGGCAGGCTTGAATACCAACAGCAACTAAAAACTAACCAGCTTACCATAGCCCATCAAATTCTTTATCAACCTGATAAAACCCTATACTATCAAGCCTGATTCACCGTTACCACAACCTAAAGTCCCTTAGATCCGCACAAACTTCTTATAGACACGGTCAAATCAAACAACAAGGCCGGAGACTCTCTTTCTCTAACACTGTTGGAAAACATTGGAACCTGCTTCCATCTGAACTCTCAACTATTCCTCTAAATCTCTCTTTAAAGAGACACTCAAGCTTTACCTCAAAACACAATGGCTGTGCCCCTGTACCAACCCTGACTAACATTATTTTTATGCTCATCTGACCTACTCACCCCAATATTTAATTCACTTTCTTTTCAGTTATTTCCATTTCCTCTCTATGAAATGTCTAAGAGATACTTCCTGCTATCTTGTTCTACTATGACTTCTTTACTCCCTTACTTTTTATACCACTTAATTATTATTTTTTATATTAGAATCTTAGTTCTTACAGTTTTTGAACTTAGCATCAGTATAATTTCTAAGTGGAGCTTATCTCCATTACTTCTTTCTTTTTTATACCACTTGTTTATTACTTTTATATTAGATTTTATTTCTTAACTGTTTTTATACTTAGCATCAGTAAAGTTTATAAGTGGAGCTTATCTCCCCGGGCCTCTACTGAAAATGGACATGTATCCAGCTAGACCAGCCCGGTCAACAAATGTAAAATAAATAAATAAAAAAATAAAATAATACCTGAGTGGGCAATTGTGTCAAATGCCTTGGCCAGGTCGAGGTAGGCAGTATATACTATTTTACCCTCATCCATGGCCTTAGTGATTTTTTCAAAGAACTCTACCACATTCATTAGGTATAACCTGACCTTGACAATGCTAAATTGAGTTGGGTCCAGTATTTAGACATCTGCTATGTCATTATTTATCAGGTCCATGATTAGTCAAACTCATGGGTCTGTAATTTCCCAGGTAACGGAGATGGTCTCCCTTTATTTAGAGAGATGACTGTTGCTGCCCACCAGTCTATCAGGACAAAGCCAGTCCAGAGGCTGTGTTTAAATAGAAAACCTAATAGGCCTGATAAGTCCTGATATAAGAGGCAACCTGGTATATTGTCAGGCCCCACTGAAGTCATGTGTTCAGCTTTAGAGAGTGCAGTGGCAACCTGTTCTTTGGTGATAATTGGTGGTGGAATGGTGAAGAGTATTTTTGGGGGGAGAACTGGGGGTGATGGGGAGGTTAAATTTGAGCTGAATTTGTCAGCCAGCAGATTTGCTATGTCTTCCAATTGAGTATAGGTGATGCCATCTACAACTAATTCAACACATCACTGGGTATTGCCCTTATGATTGTGGACATAACTGAAAAATGCCTTATGGTTATCCTTAGCTTTGGAGTCTATTTTTACTTCAAAGTCTGCTTTCATAGACTTGGCATGTACTCTGATTCACTTGTTTAGACTAACGATGGACTTATTTCTGTGTTGTGCACATTTCTTCTTAGTTCTCAACAGGATGTTTGTTCTTTTGTTGTACAGCCTACTAATACTATGGGTCCATAAGGGTGGCTTGTTTTTGTGGTTTGACATGGATTTATTTCATTACTGCTGTTTTATGCAGTTGTTTATATGGTCATGCAGGGCTTCTGTGTGTGCCTCTGCATAACTTTCTGTGTTTTCTGGACAGGGAGGCTTGGAAACTAGCTATGCCATCCCTTAATGGGGGGTAATTTACCTTAGAGAAGTTCTTACAGTTATTGAAGTTAAGTGGGGGGACTACTTTGACCTTTATTTCAAGGGAGACATCTTTGTGATCTGATCTTAACAGTGAGGACATCATACTGGGGGGGACATCATGCTGCTCAAGGGAATTTGAATTTACAAAGTTAAGAAATCTTTGGGCCTGCATGTTAGTGGTCATGTATACCTCCCAATTAATGGAGGGGTAGTTGAAATCACCCATGAATATTGCTTTGGGCTGGATGGTGTGTGATTTTAGTAACTTCAAGTATAATGAATGGGTTTCCTGGTTCCTACTGGGGGACATGTATCAAACAAGAATATGGGAATGGATTTTTCCCATGGTTAGTTGGACATGAAGTAGCTCAAGCATGTCGTATTGTCTGACCAGCCTTGAGCTGTGTTTATCCTTTATGTAGAAAGATACACCTCCACCTTTAGGTCTTTCATGTTCAGTGGGTGACTGGAATGTATGAAAGTTATTAAAGCCATGCACTGCCAGAGTGCTTTCCGTGGCACTGGACCATGTTCCTGTAACTGCACAGATGTCAACATTCTCCAGGCTGAGGAGAGCTTCCAGGCAGTGCAGTTTCTTGTTGAGGCTCCTAGCATTCAGCAGTAACACCTTTAGCTTGTGCTGAGTAGCTTTTATTATGTTGGAAGGTTTGCCTGTTTGGCAATGCTTAGAAAGGCAACATAGGTGTGGATAATGTTTTGGTCATATCCAAAAGCCTAGAGGTGACAGGTAAAGATCATTATGGGCAAAGCAGTGTGCCATATCAACCCATGTCCTCCCTGGCTGACTAGTATTAGACCACTTTGGAATGACACCGATAGTTAAGCCAATTGTTAAAGTCGATCATTTTCTGCTGGCATTGTGACATCATCCTTGTAGAGAGTAGAATGTTGCTCAGTGCTAGGCTCATACCTGCCTATGACACATACTCTGAGAGCTCAATCATGTCTCTCTTCATATAGTCCAAGGAGGTATATCTCAGGTCATTCGTACCCACATGGACTATGACTGAGTCATGCTGGTACTTAGGGGTAAGCGATTGAGTGCTTCTGTGATCTGGAAAGTCCTGGCCCCTGAAAGGCAACTAACTGTAACCTTCTCCTTATCCATCCTGGTAAGGGGGACATCAGTGTGTCTCACAATGAAGTCTTTATTGCCAGAATATTGGGTCATGGAGTGCTTAGCCTTAAGAGCTTGGAAGCTGAGGCACAATTAGATGCAGCTTTATGTGTTGTGATGGGAATTGTCTTGTTTGTGTACATGCAGAGTTTCAGAGGACTGCCTCTGAGAGGTCTTTGAGGTTTGGGTAAATTACATGTGAGCACTTTCACATATGTGGGTCTATGTGTGTGGTACCTTGTGGGTGTGGTGAGTGATCTGTTTGAGTAACTGACAAACTGTTTATTGCCTTTTGTGTCTGTATGTGAGAGTCTAGCCACCAATGTCAATGTGTAACTACATCTCTCATATACTGTGTTTGTCTGTTTGAGAATTAAGTGGTAGTCAGTGTACATAAGGCAATTGTTACATTGCTTAAGGGTACCAATGTCCACCAAGCTGGATGCTGAGATAGCAAGAAAGTGCCCATCCATGGTTGCAGGTCCTTCTGTGTACCTGAAAGGAATAGAAGTGGAGGTTGTTTGTAACTGGATGAGGGACGTGTGCTTACATGGTGTAAACTGCAGCTAACCTAACCAGCAATAATGCCCAGCACCAAATCAGATACTGTCTGAGCAACAATAGTCTTTGGTGCTATGATAAGGTAACTAACATAGCAAACTTTCACAATATAATGAAAATAAGCAATGTTTCCAGATGTTTGCGATGGTATAGGGCATTGGAACATCGAACACCTCCATGCACATGTGCTGAATTTATACCACCAATAGAAATACAGTGAGCTACAGTGTGAGCCCTGTTAATCTTCAGAGCCACCCGTCTCAGATAACTTCCATTTCCTTGTTAACTCATCAGTTAATTTTCTTTGTATTTTGCTGCAGCTGCTTTATATGTCTCAACTGCATGTTTAAATTAAGCTAACATTTTAATTTCTAAAGCCCTCTCAGAAAGACTCTCCAGTGCACTCAAAACTCTTTCAATGTAAAAATTCATCTTACATTGCCTGTGAAATATCCTCCTTCAACTATCTTCCTGTACTGCCTTTTTTTTAAAGTACCCTTTAACAGAAGGCATTTTCCTCCTGGGCTGTACTAATTCTTCTGAGGTACCTAAATGGTTCTGCCATGTTCCCCTTTCTTTTTTCTCCATGGATGTATGTATTAAGTTATTTTACCTTTTCCCATATAGCTATCTAGTGTAGACTCTGCAATATTTTGTAGACCGTCTTTGCACATCATTTGTCCTGGCAAAATACTTGCATGAATGAAGTCTGCCGAAATGAATGCAGTGCTGCAGGTGTGGCCTTATTACGTGTCCTAAATGATGATGTGCTTTCTGCTCAAAGTGTTTCTCCATGTGCCTTGTAGGATGCAAGGAGTTTTCAAAAAGGCAGGAGGTAGAAACCAAAACTCAAACCAAGAAAACAAACAAAATGTTCTGCCACTACACAGCATAAAAGTAAAAGTACTATGGTATTATAATAAATCGCCATTCAGAATGTCACTGAACACTGTACAAAGTGTATTTAAAAACTAGTTAAGTGTCTTCGTCCACAAAGTAGTTGGACTTCATCAGAGATAGTTTTTCAAAATAAAATTGCCCTGTTTGATAGAAATGTGCAATACAGTTCATTAAATTCTATAGATTTTACACTGTCTTATTGATAATGTATTTATATTTTCCATAATTTTTGTCACTCTCTTTTAAAAACAAGTGTTTCTGAGTGTATCTCACATTCCTTCTGGAAGTAGAAAGAGCTTTGTGCTATTGGGTATTTTTTTATTTTGTACTAATTGGATTGTATCTACTTTTCAATGGCCTTTGTATCTATTTGCAGTGTCTGCAGGTTCAGAGGTATGGACTGCCATGAACCAACCCTTTGGTTGATGGTTCAGAATACTGAATCTTTGAAAAACTGGCACAAGTGATCAAATAGGTCAAATAGATCACAGAATGCTGACATTATTAAGTGGAAGTTACTTTGCAGCAGGGATTGGGAATTTTGCTTTTTTTCATGCTGTTGTTTATTCACAGAATTGTAACTTTCATAGTCACTGCGGATTTATTTTTGTTACTATTTTCAAGCAAATGTTCAACCCAAGTTAACAACCTGACACCATATGTATAAATTAATGTTTTCATGGGGGACTGTGTACGGCTGTAGCGTTGTTACCTCACAGCAAGAGGTTCTCCCATTCGATTCTCGGCTGAGCTTGGGAGTGCCTTCTGTGTGGCGTCTGCATGTCCTCCCCGCGGTTGGGTAGCATTCGAAAGACATGCGTGTGTAAATGGGCGTGCCTTCATTGAAGGTTGGGCGTCGAGCTGGCATTTCGGCGCTTCGTAAAAATATACTGCCAATCATTAGCGGACCGGAGTTCTGCTGTGGCAACCCCTTACCGGGAAAAGCCAAAAGACAAACAACAACATGGGGGACTGTGTAAAATGCTTTGCAGAGAAATCCATGCAGGTAATACTTACATAGTCCTGTACATGCTATCTTGCTAGCACAATGAAGAAAGGCAACTGTTTTTGTTTATTGTGACCTTCCCACTGAAATGTGTTGCTTGGGGTACTTGTAACCCTTGCCATGATATGCTGAAGAGTTTTTTCTCTTTATATGCCTGTCACAGTTTCGAACGCTGAGGTTAGAACTGCTATCTAGTTTGTTGCTTCTCACCTGCATCCACACAACTTTTCAAACACATAGATTCAAACTAGTCTAGAGTTTATTGCTTCTCACCTGCACTCATTATGTGTAAAGTGAAACCTTTTCTGCTTGTCTAGTACCATTTCACGATGCCATTACTTACCGAAGACAGTTGTTAGATGTACACATAGTTCAACCTGCACTTCTTTCAGTATTTTTGCTATAACTGACAACAGCATGATTTTTTTGTCTGTATTTACATTTAGGAGTTCATTCATAACGCTTTTTCTCTGAATGGCTTGCTGTGCCCTCATGGGCACATATATATAGTCTTTTTTTTTTGTTGGTATGTTTCATACTGAACTTTAATAACCCATTATTATGTTTGCCTTTTGTTTTTCTCCTGTGTAACTGTCCTTACCCCTTTATTAAAAATTTAAGATCTACTCCTTAGCTCTGCATTGGCCTCCAGTGCATTTTTTCAAATTTTTCTGACTTCATAACACATTTTCCAGTCCTTTCCTCACTTTGGGGCTTTGTTGCCTTGATTGCCTACCCAGCCTCTTTCCCTGTCAAGTCATACTGGTAAATGTATTGCATACATTGCATGTCATGGTACTTTCTGAATGCTATCCTTTTATATTTAAATGACACTATCACCATCACCAGCCAGAATAGCTCGTGACTCTGTATTCTGTTTTGCTGAGCTATTTTACATATGATCATAGGAAGTTACTACGCTAATGGCCCAAGGGCCCTTTCAAGCCTAGCCAAGTTCTACACTTATTTCCATGATCAGCACCTTTTGCCCCAGTCCAAGAGGGATACAGATGGAACCCCCATGGTGAATGTATGGTTTCCCCATCCAGTAGTCCAGAATGCATTTGAAGAGGTCCAGTGAGGCGCTCTGTTTCACATGTAGTGGGAGTCTGTTCCAAAGGTGTGGTAGCCTCTGGGAAAAAATCTGTCCCTCAAGCATGTTCTATTAATGTTACATCCCAGGTTATGGTCTTTAGAGTGAGTAACCCATGTGCCATTTGATTTGCGGATATGCAGCATTTCCAATAAAGCAGGGTCAGAGATTACCTTATATACATGGCAGAGATCGACTCTGAGTAGTCTGTATGAAATGGAATAGAGTGACAGTGACTTCAGACAATCTACATAGGACAGATGCTGAAGACCTTGAATTTTTATTTTAAGGAACCTTTGTGGTCTCTCCAGTTGCTGTAGGTGCGTAGAAAGGTACATACTTAAAGGGGCATTGTACTGAATTATTTTCCTGATGAGGGAAGAGTACAAGGAGGTTATAACTTCTTTTTTTCTGGATGCAATGCCCTTACTTTGGAAATGAGTAATATAGAATACCCTTCGTACCACTGTGCAGACATGGTGGTCAAAGTTTAGGTTGCTGTCAACCTGTGTGCCCAAGTCTCGCACCACTGAGTGCATACTTAGGGTGTTGCTATTGATGTGGTTGTTAACAGGAATATCACTCTTACCGAAAGGGATGATAATACTTTTTTTGCATTGAGTTTAAGGCCATGACTTTGGCATCAGTCATTTGTTTGTGTAAGACCCTCTTGTAGGATGTTGACATTATTTGGAGATTCTATGACTGCTCCCAGTTTGCAGTCACAGCAAACTTTGTCAATGACAGAACTTTAGTTTTTGCTTGTACTTCTGAAAAATAGATTCCAAACAGTAGAAGTCCCAGGACTGATCCCTGCGGAGCACCACTGGTTATATATCTGCTGTTGGAGGTGGATTCCCCTATTTTGACTATATGTGTTCTATCTGTGAGCCAGTTAGTGACCCATCTAATGGTATAAGGGTTCATACCTAGCTGGGTGAGTTTCCCAATGATGTCTGAGTGGGGGATAGTGTCAAAAGCCTTAGCTAAGTCTAGGTAGGCTGTATGCACAGATTTCCCCTCATCCAGGGCCTTGATGACTGTCTCGAAGAAGTCCACACAATTTAACAGGCATGATCTCTCTTTGACAAATCCAAACTGAGAAGGGTCAGGTGTTTGAGATTACCTATATCCTTGCTGATAAGGTCCATGATGATTCGCTCCATGGCCTTTTAGATAAGGCTAGTCAGGCTAATAGGTCTATGTTCCTCTGTTCTGTGGAAGCACCACCTTTGTGCAAGGGAATAACAGTGGCCATTTTTCATTTGGCTGGGACGAAGTTGGTGCTTACACTATGGTTGAAAAGAATACCCAATAGTGTTGCTAATTCTTGTTGGGGCCCATGTATGATGCAGCCTAGGATGTTATCAGGTCCCACTGATGCTGTGTATTTGGCCTTAGAGAAGGCATTTATGACCTGCTGTTGAGAGATATAAAGTAGGCAACAGGTGGTAGAAATGTTTTCGGCTACATGTGGCAGGGACAGGAAAGTGAAGTTTTCACAGAATCTAATGGCCAACGAGTTAGCTATGTCCACAGGCTAAGTATATGTGGTATCATTAACTACCAGTTCAGCACAAATCTGGGCCTTTCCTTTTAGGTTACAGATGTAACTAAAGAATGCCTTATGGTTGTCCTTAGTTGAGGAAGCTAATCTGGATTCATAGTTTGCTTTGGAGGACTTCACAAGAAGTTTTATTTGCTTGTTTAAGCTGAGGAGGGAGTGTTTCCAGTTTAGGGCTCACACCCTCTCACTCTTAGACAGCACTTTATTCCTCTTATTGTAAAGCTTGTCAATGACAGTTGTCCACCAGGTAATTTGCTCTTCCTTGAGGAGCTTGTTTTGGTTCTATCAGTACCGTCAAGTCAATGGAGTTATACAGGTAGTTGTATAACGCACTGGTGTAGAACTCAGTATAGTTGCCAGTTCCATCTGTGGGGTGAGATGCAGTGAAGCTATTTATACCATTCCTTTAGATGTTATAATCTGCTTTGGAGGTTTATTTAGTTTAGTTGCTGCTGGGGAGGTCAGGTGTGATATTTACTGTGAGTGAGACTGATTTGTGGTCAGATCTCACCAAGGAAGACCTCACAGTAGGGATGACACAGAGGTCCGCTATAGTGGAAAACACCAGATCCAGGATGATGGCACCCCTTGTGGGGGTGTCAGCTAGCTGGATCCGAGCACTGGATTTAACAAAGTTGAGGAACCTTTAGGCAAGTGAGTTTGAGAGTGAGTAATTTACCCAGTCAATGGATTGATAGTTAAAGTTGCCCAAAAACATGTTATTTGGATGAATCTTGATAGACTCAGGTAGATCCAAATAGGCAGAGTAGGTGCCCTGATTCATGGTGGGGGTCCTGTAGCTGGCAATGACTTGAATAGGTGTCCTACCAACAGTTAATTGCACCTGACGAATCTCCAGGGAATCATAAGGTTTAACCCATCTGGAGGTGTATTCATCTTTAATGAATATTAATACACCACCTCTTTTAGTTTTCACGCCAACTGTTTTAGGTCGTACATGTTGAAGGAAGTGTAACCCAGTATGGCTAGGGTGCTCTCCACAGCATTCAACCAGGTATCTGTGGCTGCACAAATGTCTGCATCTTCCAAGGTGAGGACTGCTTCCAGTGATTGCAGTTTCATGTTAAGGCTCCTGGCATTTAGCAGCATAACCTTGAGATTGTTTTAGATGGAGTTTTTATTTTGGGGATTTTGTCATTGAGACACTGCATAAATAAGGCACTGTGGGGGTGGAAGAGCTTTAACCAGTAGCCAAAATCTCAGAGGTGACAGAGGAGGACCATCTCTGGCAAAGCATTGAGGTCTATTGATCATGTCATCTCAGGCTGACAGATACTGGATCCCCTTAGAATGATACCAGAAACTAAGCCAATTATTAATGTAAACAATTTTATGTTTGCATTGAGGCATCATCCCATGTGAAGGTAAAATTCTGCTTAAGGCTAGTGACATACCTGCCTGAGACATATAGGCAAGATCTCAGTCATGTCTTTCTTCCTATAGTACAGAGAGGTATGTCTCAAAGTCATTCACACCAACATGGACTATGACAGGGTCATAACAGTCCCTGTTGTTGAGAGACATGAGTGCATGTGTGATATGGTGGATCCTAGCACCTGACTGACAGCTGACTGTGACCTTTTCTTTATTCAGCCTGCTGAGAGGGACATCTGTGTGTCTCACAATGGAATCACCTATAACCAAATATGTTTGGTTTTGTGTTTTTCTTTAAGGACTTGACAGGTGAGACACTGTTGCATGAGCTATTATGTGTACTGTGTTCTGCAGAGGAAGTATTATGTATAGCATGGTTGTGTTTTTGAGGTCCCTGGTGTTTAAGTATGCTTCTGGTGAGGACCACCACATATATAGGTATGTGTGATGTGGGTTTGGATGTTGTAAGGGGTGAGGTGTGCATGCTTACAGCCCACTCATTGTCATATGTACTGACCGGTGTGTGAGAGAGCAAGGATTCAAGGTTCTTAATATAGTTGCCTCTCACATGTTGAGTTTGTGTGGACTAGGAATAGAGGGAAGTCTGTGAACATGAGGCAGTTGCTACACTGCCTCAGGATGCCCATGTTGACCAAGCTGGCTGGAGAAACAGTGGGAAATTGTCCTTCCATAGTGTTAGGTAAATTTATATGATCAGGAAAAGAGTTTGCACTTAGGAATTGCTAGTGGGCAAGAGGTGTGTTAGTACCACTGAGGCTAGGCTTAGTGTTTTACCTGACAGTAGAGCAGGGCAGTGAAAACTCTCTGGAGGACCACAAGCAAAATGCTAAGGGAAGATTTAATAAGCATAACGTTTGCATCTATAATTTCCAGTCGTAACCACCACTACTTGGCAGTGCATGATAGTGCACTGCAAGCAAGTGCAAAAGTGGGGCTAAATAAAAGAAGAACTAACCCATTTAACTCAAACTAGCCAATAAGGAAGCTCTCTCTGAGCTCTAGTCCAATCACCCTCAGTCAGATGGTGCTCTCCTCCCACAAGGGTGCAGAAGGGCCTTCACCAACAAAGATGGCTTGAATTTCATGCTTAGACATTACAAAACAGACCCAGAAACAGAAAACTTGGAACTGGGCTATACTACAGCTATACTAGTACAGTATACCATAAAATGTGGCAAAAAAAGAGAATTCAAACAGACAACAGAATGCAACTCCAAATTAATGTGCAGAATAAAAGGAAAAACAGGTACTTTTAGTTAGTTGGAAGCAACTGATGCCTCAGGTCATACAGAGCTGGTTTTAATGCTCAAGTGATACCAAACAGTCTAGATTCAGCAAGTCTGAATATGGCCTATGCTATAAAATGCAGAAGTACTAGAAATTTAAAGTGCATAAAATCACAGTCACAACAGCAAAAAACAGGTTAAATAAAGCATCAATTCACCAGTGATTCTCAGCTTAGAAGGGTTTAGGCCACACTCTACTGCCACAGCAGTCTAGACCACAAACCCTCCTAAAGTAAAACAACTGGTCTTGGAGCTTTAGTGCTTAAGTCAGGACTAAGGTGCTTCAGAATAACAGACATAATAGGCCTTCAACCAGCAATTTCCATCTTAGATGGGTGTAGGCCACACTCTTCCACTACAAGAGTCTAGACCTCAACCCTTCTAATGAAAAATAACTGTTTTAGAGCCCAATTGCTTAAACCAGAACTAAGACACTTTCAGAATAACAGACACAATGAGACTTCAACCAGTAATTCCCAGCTTAGAAGGGTGTAGGCTATCATCTGCTGCCACACGAGTTAGACCACAAATCTTTCTAATATAAAATAACTAGTTTGGAACCAAAGTGCTTAAACTGTAACAAAGACACATAGAACAACAGGCACAGATATAAAGTTCTGAAATCTCATCAACGTTAAATTCTGCTTTACCCACATTTTGTCAACCTTCTTTCTAAACGTCATCAGTGATATCTGAAATATTCACCCATTTTGTCTCAGTGCATTAGTCTAAAGTTTCATTGCTATTACTGTGACTGCACATGTCTAGCATCATATACAAAGACACAATTAATTAATAGGTAAAGAGAACATAAATGCAGACCACCATTATACTCTGTACCAGAAAGGGGCAGGAAAGCAGTATGCACATAAATGCAGCACTACAGAAGCCCAAAATTTCAATTAGTGAATTCTGAGAAACATGCACTATGATAGGCATGGAAGGTGAAAAGTATGTACATGCACAAAAAAAAATTGTGAACATCACCACATATGTGATATGAAGAAGCATGGATACTTTGCTGGTTATCATTCATCATATACTAGCTGTTAATGCTGACATCATGGTACTGGTACTGTAATATCGAATGGCACTTTATTTCTGAGACAGATGTTTTCCCCTCTGTGGATCCTGTACACTGGCATTACTAAACAGAAAATATTAGATAGATTCTATACAGCTATAAAAATGTTGGATGAGCTATTATGACAGGCCAGACAAAGGAAGTGGAAAGTGGAAAAGGCAGGCCAATATACCTTCAAACCAGAATCATAACTGCTGTGATCATCCTGGCCACAGTCACCTTCCAAAAGCATCTAAGGGACACTAACGATATATCTCAGGACACCTGCCTGTCACATCTTGCAGCCATTTCTGGAATGCTTGCTGACATATGTAGACCATTATATAAAAGTCACAAAGCCAAAATTGGAAATAACATTTTGTGAGGCTTCTGTGCAGTTTGCCACCTACATATATAGCCATAAGGCAGCCAACAACAGATGATGCAAATGCATACCTCACTATCACACAAAATACTTAGGTGAAATGCCGGGTGGCACATGACCACTAAGGACATGTCATTGATGTGCCTGCTTGCAATATGTAGTGAAATCCAGGTGTCATGTTAAGCCTTCCAGTACTATATAGAGTTTGCTGGAGCTGTGGTTGAATCTCCAGTACTATATAGAGTTTGCTGGAGCTGTGGTTGAATCTCCAGTACTATATAGAGTTTGCTGGAGCTGTGGTTGAATCTCCAGTACTATATAAAGTTTGCTGGAGCTGTGGTTGAATCTCCAGTACTATATAAAGTTTGCTGGAGCTGTGGTTGAATCTCCAGTACTATATAAAGTTTGCTGGAGCTGTGGTTGAATCTCCAGTACTATATAGAGTTTGCTGGAGCTGTGGTTGAATCTCCAGTACTATATAGAGTTTGCTGGAGCTGTGGTTGAATCTCCAGTACTATATAGAGTTTGCTGGAGCTGTGGTTGAATCTCCAGTACTATATAGAGTTTGCTGGAGCTGTGGTTGAATCTCCAGTACTATATAAAGTTTGCTGGAGCTGTGGTTGAATCTCCAGTACTATATAAAGTTTGCTGGAGCTGTGGTTGAATCTCAATGGACGGTTATTATGAAGTATCAAATACCTGCTGGAACCATGGTTGCTGACACACATACACTACCCGCTGATACCTGAACATCAGGCTAACAGTTATGCCCATTATCACACAGAAAACATTGTTAAGCACAATCTCTGGACACATGAAAATTCATTTTCACTGTATGAACAGTTCTGGTGCTACATTGCAGAACGCACTAATTAAGACTTGTCATGAATTTCTGCCTGTCGAGTCCTATATAACATGAAACTGGGGAACCTGGAGACATAAATCGAATATGATACAGAGGAGAAAGAAAGGCAATAGTAAGTAGCCATCACCACTACCACCCCTTATGTGGCACAATAATTGTAAACCCATCAGGTATTTGAATGACTGTAACTTATATAATCTGTAAGAAAGGTGATATTTATTGTAATCATATTACAGAAGAAGAATGATGATGCATGTATAGGAGTAAAGTGTATTACAAAAGAACAGGCATAACGTGTACATTACTAGTATTATTAACAAGGGTTCTGAGTGTAATGTCATGATTATCCAAGCTATATAGATATGTTCAAAGCTGCAACAGGAATCACAGGCACACAGTGATCAGAATGTCTTGATCTCTCTCACAAAGTAGCAACATATGGGCCTATACAATAACCTGCATTAGAAGTAAATGGTCTTGCATACGTTGTCTGTGCCACCATCAGCACATGCATTTGTGGTAACCCGCTGTGTTAGCGAAGCACTTATATCCACCCATGCTCTATGGCCTGGCTGAGGTGCATGTGTGTAATATATCTTCCCAGATACCCATGAATTAGATAAAAAGCACTGCTGTGTATGAAAGAGTAATTGTATGCATCTCAAAGGCATGGAGTGACTGTGCTGCTGTCTATGCAGGCTGTGTACCTTGGACAGATATGGACAAGAGATGAAACACTGCATGTATTGACAGGCTGGAGACATGAATCTCATGTCAGAGTCTCTTCGGGCTGTTAACATAGTTCTCCAGCTGCTGTAGTATGGTTCTCTGCAACCTAAAAAGATGCTTACACCTTCTGTCAGACTTCTCATGACCTGTATAAGCAGGACACTTTTGGGTGCATTTCATAACATAAAGCCCAGTTGCACTGCGTAATTATGCCCAAAGTTGTGTTGCAGTAGTATTTCCTACATCTAAAACAGCTTTGTCTTTGTCTAGTAATATAAGAAAACAGGCATTACAAAAGGATCCCAAGAGCTTTATCTTTGCAATTTTAATAGAATGTTTAATACTGAATATCACAATGTTTAAAAATGATTTCTCTGTCTCTGAAATTGCAATAAGAAATGTACCATCTTCTATTAAACAAAAAGCATAAAATAATGTCTCAGATTGATTTAAATAGCAGGGGTGGGGTCGCAATGCTAAACTCTCTGCTGTTAATACTGAACATAGTACAGCCAATAGGAATGTAAAAACTGAAATGCGTACTTTACTTGAATTGTGTCTGTGAAGTTTGACTCAAAATACAGCTAGATTAATTAAGTCCGTCCTGTGGGACTGTGCTACAACCAAGCTGGTAAAACACATTGAATATTTAAAAGGAACAGAGGTTCAAGCTGTACTAGAATCTGGAAGCATGATTTCCATTGTCATGCATTCCATTGTATGTAAACATAGGTTCATAGGTAGGTCCTAGGCTATCGGCCCTGGGGCCTATACAAGCCCAGCCAAAAAGGTACCCTGGCTTTTGCCACCCAAGAAAATTATTTTCCTGTGCCACTGTCGGTAAGAGCCACAGAGGTGATCCCCGGGGTGAAATTCCTATTTCCCATCCAATCATCAAGATTTTTCTTGAAGAGTGCTAATGAGGAGCTTTGTTTGATACAGATAGGTAGTTTGTTCCAGAGTATGGGAAGTCTCTGGGACAGGACTCTATCTCTCCGGCATGTTCTAATATTAATAACAACCAGAAAGAGGTGGTATGTATTTATGGTGACAGAAAAGAGTATTGGCTTATTGTGTTGAAATGCAAACCACACTTGGGGGAACTGTTGTCTCTTGTGGCTGTAACACATTATCTAATTTATGATGTAAAATTAGGAAAAGCTTTCAAGCATTATATAAAAAAATGTGGGAGGAGACAGAATCCCTAGAAGCAGTGTGGCAGGCTGGCAGCAGCTTAATGCACCCATTCAGTATGAGAATAGTGGGTGGAGATCAAGGCAGTGACATTAGCAAATAGATTCAGAATCAAAACCAAGAGATGAACAGTGATAGAGTAAAAAGGATTGTGTCATATTATCATAAGCATGTCTCAATGATAGGACAGCAGTTACCTAGACCTGTAAGAGATGTCTCTACAGGAACTGAAGATGAACTAAGAGTAAACTCTGAAGTTAAAATCAGATCAAGACAGAAGTATACAAATAAACTTTAAATGTATTATCACAGAAACAGAAAGGATAAAAATATAAAAATAAAACCAATTAAGTGGGGGCCCTCTGAGGAAAGTTAGTATAGAAAGTAGGAAAATACAGAAATCTTTGCCTATTTCTCTGAGTATAAAATACAGAATGCTATTGAAGGTGTGCTGTTAATACCAGGAATCTGTGAATCAAGAAAAAAGTAACACTGTTGATATATTAATTTTTTAAATACCCTTTGAAGTAGGGGAAATATAGAGAAGTAACACTAACAGAGTCGTATCCAAATATACCCAGCTAGAGGGAGAGCAACTGAAAAGAAAAGAAATACTCAAATAAGAGTGCTAATAGCAAGGAACATAAGTAAGAAGGCTTTTTCTATTAATACACTTTGAAGGAGGTAAATATAGATAAATCTGTAGCACTAGTGTTCTAGTGGAATGAAACAGCATTTTTTTATCTCAACACAAGTTACTGTAGGAAAAACAGAAATTAGTGGACTTACAGATAAGCCAGATAAACATTTGCAGTGAAAAAATAGAAGACAGTACTTGTAATAGGGTAAGAGAATGAATCTAAACAATTTATAGGGAGAGATAGTAAACAGTTTTATTCCTATTATTTATTACCCTGTTTATGAGTTAAAAGATGACTTCATATATAGAGTAGTTAAAGAAAATGGAAGAATTTCTGTATTACTCACTAACACCAAAACCATACAGGACATGAGTGATGAAACTAACCGATAGTCATGTAAGGAGGTCAAACAGAGATTTACAAAATTTAGCAGAGTATATTGAAAGAGATGGAAAGCTTCTATGCTTTTGTTTAGAATAGCAGAAAACTGCAATCCATTTTATTTTTAAAAACCCTTGATCCCAACGCATATCATAAAAGTACTATTTGGACATATTGTTATAGTCATAATGGGAACATTAGTAAAATCAAGCAGAGGGTATCAGTACATACTAGTCATAATGGGCAGTGCTACCAAATTTCCATAAGAAGTGCCATTCCATTAAGCTAATGCTAAGGCTATCAATGGGGATCTGGTACTGTAATCCAAAACAGAAGAACGAATATAACCAAGAAGCAACAGCTCACGGCCAGAGAGCTGTTGCGGATCTGGTACTATTATTTGCCAGAGTAAGTATCCCTAAGGAAATACTCACTGACCAAAACACTCTCTTTATGTTAAAGGTACTGAATTAGCTATGCCAGTGCTTTAAAGTCAAACAGTTGAAGACATCAGCCTACCATATGCAAAATAAAGGAGTAATAATGAAGGTTTATCAAAACACTGGAATCGACGCAGAGAATTTGTTGATGCAGATGGTAAAAACAGGTATGATTTGTTACCCCGCCTTTTGTTTGCAATCATGGAGTTGTCACAAGCTTCAGCTGGGTTTACCCTTTTGAACTTCTGTACAGTAGGCATCTTAGAGGCCCGGTTGACATTGCTAAGGAATCATAGCAGGAGGAAAACAAACCATTTTAAACGTTTGAGAGAACATTATATTAGTATGCAAGAGAGTCCAAACCTTGGAATGACAAAAGTAAGGCGATACATGCAAAGAGGCAGAGAAATGGAATGAGTTTACAATACGAATGCCTGCCTTTGAGAATTTAGCCTTGTGCATTATATACTAATTGACTGTATAAAAAAAACAAATTCTGGATAGATGGTAGGAGCCATTTAAGGTAATGAAAAGAATACATGCAGGTAACCTTAAGGTTAGAAAACTAGGGGACAGAGAGGGGGGGAGAATGAAAGAGAGCGTAGCAATCTATTACAGTAATGTGGTGAAGGCAAAGGAAGAAGTGCAGAATTACAGAGGAAGCTTAAAAAGCTGAAGTTCAGTAGTAATGTGGTGAAGGCAAAGGAAGAAGTGCAGAATTACAGAGGAAGTTTAAAAAGCTGAAGTTCAGTAGTAATGTGGTGAAGGCAAAGGAAGAAGTGCAGAATTACAGAGGAAGCTTAAAAAGATGAAGTTCAGTAGTAATGTGGTGAAGGCAAAGGAAGAAGTGCAGAATTACAGACGAAGCTTAAAAGTATAAGTGGTACCCTGGCAAAATTTAAAGCCACCCGTTAAACTTGGGGAACACTGCTTCCTATGCACAGTCACAAAAGCCCTTGACAATCATGTATACATACAGGAAGCAGTACCTACCTGCAGTAAGCACAAGACAAATTCCAAAAAGGAAGTACCCTGGTGGGATTCCAGTATTACTAGATTGTACAACAGATCAAAGAAAGTCATGCTGAAAAATAGAAAGTGCAATTACCAGTAAGGTAAGAACTTCCTCAAACAAAATAATCAACTCGGGAGGCTAATTAAGTCTATCAAAGTTAAGTTTGAAGTAAATGCAGCCTCCTAAGGAAAATAATAATACATTCTTCACTTTTACCTGCAACCTCAAAGTCAATGCACAGCAATGTGGTGAATGGACTGTAAATGAAGCCAGTTATACTGAGCCAGAAGATAAAGCAAATTGAATTTTACCCCACTCTTAACTCAAGAAATACCCCCAACCATTGATAACAAACTATCACTAGGGATCAGATTCTCAAAACACTTTCTAAGGCCAAAATACTGCATCAATGAGACCTGATAACATCCCATGATGCTTGCTTAACAGGATGAAACATGACTTATTGGGCCCACTTGAATCATTATTTAACCATAGGCTCCAAACTGACTTGTGCCCAATGAATGGAGAACTGCTACTGTTATCCCTCTGCACTAGGGCAGGTTATCCTTTGACCTGGGGCATTATCAACCCATAAGGTTGACTAGTTTCATAAGTAAAGCATTGAAAAGAATAATCATGGATTTGATAAATTCTAACATAGGAAACCTTAACACTGCGCTCAGCTGAGTCTGGTTTTGTCAAGGGCAGTTCATGCCTGCAAATCCTGGGTGACTTACTCAAGGAGGTCATCAAATCAATGGGGGAGAACAAAATGGGGCATACTACCTACATCGGTCTGGCCAACATTTAATACAAAACCCCATTCAGGCATCGTAGACATGCTCACTAAATTAAGTATAAACCCCTATTTCACCTGATGGATAGCCAGCTGCCACACAGATAGGACCCAGTAAGTCAGGTAGGGGAGTCTACTGCCACAAAAAGGCTGGTCATTAGCAGAGTCCCTCAGGGATCAGTGCTGGTTCCTCTCCATTTTTGGGATCTACTTCTCTGAAGCCAAGGCTAGTGTCAGATGCTTCTGGCTGATCAGATTTGCAGATGATTGCAAGCCAGGTGCAGTCAATGAATCCCCCCAAAACACAAATACCCTGCAAAAAAGCCTGACACTGACTAATAACTGGTGCCAGAGTTGTGGTCTAAAACTCAATGTCAAGAAGTACATAATAATTTATTTTGGAAAGATGACAACCCACACAAATTACCACATTGATAATACATCACTGAGAATAGACCCATTAGTCAAGGATTTGAGAAAATATATGGGCAATGACTTTGCCTCTGGCCATCATGTAGCTACTAAGGAAGACTTTTTATGTTGTGCAACTTATACACAAAGGTATGGCATCTAGTTCCAAGGATGTCACTGTTCTGTTCTATTCAGCCCTCATTAGATCAATCATACAATATAATTAACAAAACAATATCATCAGAAACATCCAATCCTGGGACCTAAATCTCATCTACATCATAAATAAGACATGCTGGAGGGACAGGTCCATGTTTAGCCATCGAATGAAGCTTGCATCAAACAGTTATTCCCAGAACATTAAACATCAAACATTACTTTCACTGAACAGACATATCTCCAAAAATAAACATCATTGAATGGCTATAGTTGGCCAACAAGGGAATCAAAACATACTTCTCACTTATCAGTAATTTCACTATAAGAAAACTGCCCTTTCTCCAATTTAGTGCGACCGCGTTGGTATGTATAATTAGTGGGGAGGGCACAGACCCCTACACAGTGTCCGCTGTTCACTAAATCCTCCTGTTGTAGGGGGCTGCACCCCCCACACCCCCGCTAATTATATATACCAACTCTGAAGAGTTGCACTAAATTGGGGAAAGGGCAGGTTTTCTTATAGTTAAGTTGCCAGTAAGTAGTACATCTTGGTTATGTTGGTCCATCTATGGCCATTTGATGCTTTTATTTTCAGAGATATGCCTGTTCAGTATAAGTAATGTTCATTGTTTAACGTTTGGACAATAACCGTTCAATGCAAGTTGCATTCGATGGCTGCACATAGAAGAGGAGGGACAGGTATGTGTCTCAAACACTGTCCTTATGTGGAACAGGCTTCCCAGCTACATGAATCGGAGTTCTTCCCTGAACCTATTCAAGCACAACTTGGATCAGTGGAAGAGAAATTGTAAACTTATCTCTGGCCTGGCACCTATGTCTCTATCAGAGACAGGAACTTTGTAAATGCCTGACTACTCATTCCTGAGTTATATATACCCCCATGAAAACCTAAGGTGCCAACACCTGGCAAATATGTTTGAGAAGCATAGCTAAGCTTAAAAAGGCCCGCTAGGGCCGATGGCCTATTCATCTTCTATGATCCTAAAATAGACCAGAGAATGTCTACCTGTAGTGTAAATAATGGAATACTTGTTAGAAGTATAAAAACAACAAGTGAGAGATCTGTATTTAAGAAATAAATGATTGCTATCAGAGATGGTCTGGAGAACAAGAATAAGAGAACATAATATATAAGAAACATCTAGGATGAATGTTAAACTGAGACCTTACAGAGTGCCAATCAAAAAACAATAATCAAGCAGGGTTGATAACCCTGTTATGAATTTGTGTCTAATGATCTAGTCATCAAGACTAGCCTTAAATGTAGCCAAAATAGCACTTTAGCCTGTAGTTTTAAGTTACTTTGTGGGCCTGGGAAAATAGTTAGGAAACCAGCCCTCCAAAGAGTCTTGTTTAATTATTGGTGTAGATATAGATCCCCTAGTGTGAGTGTTTGAAGAGACACAGGTAACCTCAGAGCAACTGGTAGGCTATTAATTCTAAGTAGGGCTCTGCCAATCTATTGGTAAAGCTGAAGTATTTAAGGTCCTCTTGGATAAAATATTTTGGTACTTTTTCATTTGAGTGATATAACTGCATTTGTACATATGTACAGATGCCAAAGGGGTCTCTGCATTTGATGATGAGTCTGGTAAGCAAAAAGTACATTTGTGGGATGAGCATTTTCAATCCTGAAGATATTTCCTTGATAAGAAAGATTTCCTGACTAAGGCTGAGACACAGTGATTGAATGAGAGAGTGTTGCCCACTTAAGTACCCAGGTCACTTATGACTATATGTACAATACAATGTATAGTACAAGTCAATGGAATAGCACAAGATTTTTGACCTAAGTTTATATAGTGCCCATTGACTAGTTGACATAATGGTTAAAGTCTTTGTCTCCCGTGCACAAGGTACAATGTTCAATCCTGACATCTGGCCAATCCTGTTTGGAGTTTGCATGTTTTCCCTGTGTCTCTGTGGGGTTTCTCCCACCTCCAAAAAACATGATGAGTATTTCCATCTCAAACTCACCAATGAATGGAGCTGTGGTCAGCATCAGAGACCCACAGACCCTATGCGGTGCCCTATAGGGGGAAGAGTTGTACAGATCAACTGGTTTGGGCATCTACTGTGGTGCGCTGTATCGTCAAGATTGTATAACATGGATCACAAACTGTTCGCCGTGGTAGGGCTAGCTATTTGATGGTGTAAAAAAATATATGGCTCTAGGTGATTTAGTCATGCTGACTAATAAAATGGGCATGGGTAGCTACCAATGATAAGGGGGTTATGGACCTGGCCTACTCTGACCTATGCCAGGTACCCATGCTAATGGTGGGGGGAGTTTATGTGCCCCTATTCTCCAGTGTGTAGCCCTGGGCCAACAAGCCAAGGGCCAGCTGGTGTCTAGTTGCCCAGCCTGGGTTAACTGGGATAGCTCTGTTGAGTGAAAGTGAAACCGGATGTAAATTCAGTCAACCTGCCAAACATGAACTGAAAATTCCTACACTTAATGCAGGCTCACTGACAGGCTGTAGCTTGGAAGAGGATGACATGACATCAAGTAGGACGCTGGACATCCTATGTATTCAAAAGACAAGATGGAAGAGCAGCAAAGCCAAGCCACTTGGCTTGGATCCAGAATCTACTACTCAGAAAGATGACAAGCTATGAATGGTGTGGGAATTGTGGTGAGAGAGAGGCTTCAGAAGGCATTGAGGGATATCATCAGAATTAGTGAGACATAGACTCATGACAATCAGACTCCAGTGTATGACAGGGCAGTATTCATAATCAGCCTATGCCCCACAGCAGGATAGTGAGGAAAAGAGTGCATTCAGACAGCAGTTGCAGGACCTACTAGATAAAGCAGGACAATGTCAGTGGTATGGGTGACTTGAATGCACATATTGGGACAGACAGAACAGGGTATGAGGACTGCCTGGCCCCACACGGGTGGAGCAATAGGAATAAAGAAGGAGAGGCATTATGGACTTCTGTCGGCTTGATAGTAGCCAAATGGTTCAGAAACAGAGACAGTTGCAAGATCACATATGAGTGCCCAACATGCAGGTAGACTTCATCCTAGTAAGGAAAGGGCACTGGGGGAAAATCAATGATTGCAAAGTAATTCCCAATGAAACAGTCAGCTCAGAGCATAAACCTCTGGCTGCCACAATCAGCTGCAAGCAATGGTCAGAGAAGGCTCTAAGGTCAACAAAGACCAGGCTGAAAACCTGGAAGTTGACTGGAGAGAAAGTACAACAGTGAATCAGGGCTCCAGCACTCAAGAAGAGGAGGACATAGGTGGAGTTGAAGAAGAATGTCAGCGCCTCAAAACAGCATGTGTGAGGACTGTAGAACTGATATCTGACTGAGCCAGTTATAGAAATAAGGTACTTGAGGAAAGCTGGTGGTGGAATGCAGAGGTCCATGAAGTCAATAAAGAAAGGAGTGCAGGAAAAAGTGGGAGACAGAAAGGACCGACCAGGCTAGGAAAACTGTTTGGCTAATGTTTGGCTAACAAAAAGGCTAAGAAAGGAGTTGGAATAGAAAGAACAGGGCATTGGAGGCTTCTGGAAAGCGACAGTAGGTGGAACTAAGAAAATATATCAGGTTGCAAGGCAAAGACAGAAAGATGAAAAAGATTGTCAGACACCCTTCGTAAGGGATACCAGCAACAGTCTGCTCACCACAGGACATCAAAGGCAGATGGAAGGAGTATTTCCAGCAGCTTCTGAATGAAGAAAACCCCACAGAAGCTGTACCTCCCCAGAAACAGCCTACAATGAGAGAAGAAGGGGGAGCCCATTCTAGAAGAAGTAGGAATTGCACTAAGGATAATGAAGTCAGAGAACAACAGGCTGATATGAGGTCACAGCAGATTTGATAAAGATGCTGGGTGAGATTCTGAGGGTACTCATAGCAGTGTGAAGAGAAAGGCATATCCCAGATGACTTGAGAATACGCGTTCTCATGCCAGTGTACAAGAACAAAGGTGACATCTACCACTGTGGGCAGTACAGAGGCATCAAACTCCTGTCACATCGCTTTAATGTTCTGGAGATGGTGACTGATAAATGGATATGAGAGTAAGTAGAATTTAAGATGGGAGACGAGCAGTTTAGATTCAGATCAGAATGCAGCAAAGCTAACCCAATGCTTGCAGTGAGATAGATAGTTGAGAAGAAGATAGAAATGAGGAAAGAGTCGAAACAAGCATTCCTAGACTTGGAGAAAGCATATGACAAGGTCCCAAGAAAGCTGATTTGGGCAGCACTGTGGTGGTTCAAAGTCCCAGAAACATATGTACAAAGACCCAATGACTCAAGTACAGTGTTCTGTCTCACAGAGGAGTGGAGATGCACCAGGGTTCCGCTCTGAGCCCACTGCTGTTTATGCTGATGATGGACTACATTAGCAAACAGGTCAGAGAGGACAGATCAACAAAGTTGCTGTCTGCAGACGATGTGGCATTACAGGCAGACTCTGAACAAGAACTTCAGCAAAGGCTAGGAGAATGGAATGCAAAACTAAAGATACGTGGGATGAAAGTAAGCACAGATAGTGGTAATGGCAGCAAACTGGGGAAATCAGAAGAAGCTGAGAATTGAAATGGAAGGGAAGCTAGTGGAACAGGTAAATAGCTTCAGGTATCAGGTATTTGCCAGGGGTGGCTGAAGAGAAGGGAAGTCTGAAAGAAGAGGTCAAAGCTAGAAATCAGAGGGGCTGCAGCCAACTGGCATAAAATCTCAGGTGTTGTCTATGACAGAAGAATGTCACAGAAGCTGAAAAGTAATGTGTACAAGACAGTGGTGCGACCAGTACTATTGTATGTTACAGAAACCTGGGTAGTAAAGGCAGTGCAAACAAGGAAGCTAGAAGTGATAGAAATTAAGTGCCTGAGAAGGGTGATAGGATACACACTGTGGGACAGATGAAGAAATGAGGACATAAGAGCAGAAGCCAAAGTAGTTCAAATTGCAGAAAAGTTCAGACAACAGATTATGGTGGGTCGGACACATGTGCAGAAAAGCAAAAGACAATTTAGTGAAGATAATTTGGGACAGACAGGAAGATGGTAAGAGGAAATAAGGATGTCCAGAAAGAGGTGGATGGATTGTGTGAAAGAAGATCTGCAACAGTCAGTTATGAGTATCAAAGAAGCAGGACTGTGGCACTGAATTGATAGAGATGGCAACAATTAACACAATACCCTGACCCAATGTAGAAAATTGGAGAAAGAGGGCTGATAGTGATGATGATGATGATGACCTATATATTTATATAGCACCTCAGGTACTTGATGGTGCAGACATGGAGGCATTTGGGTGCACCTGGTCATTGAGCACCTGGTGAAGGCTGATGTTACTTCCCATACTGAGGGTCATGCACTTGGGTGCACCTTGCCATTGATCCCCTACTGAAGGCTGATGGTACTTCCCATACTGAGGGTCATGCACTTGGGTGCACCTTGCCATTGATCCCCTAGTGAAAGCTGATGATACTTCTGTCAAGGTGAATTTCGTGGTGCCCATGTCTCAAACACAATAAGTTGGTTACGATCAGATACAGGATCATAATCCCCCATATGTGTGAAACAGAATTACTCAACCACTTATTAATTAATACATTAACAGTACCAAACAGTTGCATAGATTGCAAAAGACCATTAATCTTACTATCAATGCCATAAGCTAATAAAATATTCCGCATCTGAGCATGACAAATTTTTCTGTTTCTAACAGTCAATCAGTCTGTCATCAAATTCCTTCCTATGGATACTAGAGGCTAACACTCTTTCAAGATAACATTTCTTCAGTCTTGATCTTTAACATTCCCCTGGATTCACTATCCTTAGCTAGTCCTGCACAGAAGTGGCCATTAGGAGCAGGACTGCAGTGCACCATGCATATTAATGAAGGCATGCTGCCTGAGCTCCTAAACGTACATGGAGTGTGTACGAGTGCTGGGGGTGTGTCTGAGAGCAGAGCTCTCAGAGTATACAGGCCCCCCTGCAATGAAGAACAGCAGAGTATGAATAAAAGAATGAGTGAGACCGCTCATAGGTGTTTGCATACGGCCAGCAACATCCCCCCACATTTACAAGAGCAATAGTTAAAACATAAAATATAAAGAATTTTTTTATGAAACAGATTAAATTTAACCGTAGGTACATGGGTTTTCCCATCACTTAGCTATGGTTAATGCAGCTTAAATGGCACAAGAGGATAAAAAGCAAGATATATGCAAATGAAGCAGTACAGCAATAGTGTAGTGGGCAGAGCATTCAACTTACGAGCAGGCATTCAAGTCCCACTCCAGTACAATCCATTTTCCATGTCAAATCACTGTATGATCCATTTATTTTGTTGCATAACCTACGATAAGATATATTTACAACATTTATGTATTTATAACATATATTTGCGAACTGGAGTACTGCATTAAATGCAGATTTGAGGTGTCAGTGTCATAATGTTGCAAAGTCCACAGATAATCACATGCCCCATGCAGTATATGTACACAGGAATCACGGATACAAATGGAAGGTAAAATGTGTAATGAATAATAACTCCATACAGTTCCCAAATCCACCACATTCCCAAGAACCAGTAGACATTACTGTCTAAATTAGTGTAGTGGTAAGTGGGAGTAAGCACTAGTAAGCAAGTGTAAGCGAGTTTAAGCCCGTTTGAGTGGGGGTAAGCAATGTGCACCCAGGTTAAGCAATATTGAAGCTAACTCTCTGTAAGCATATTTAACTGGAGGTTAGCATTGCTACCTTCATGCAAACCCACTTGCATATGCTTAAAAGTGCCTTAATCACTCTGCATGCATCAGCCGCTGTTCTGGCCAAAAAGAAAATAAACAGCCTTTGCAGATCCTGAACCTGGTACACTATAACCACAGTAGTTAACCATTAAACCATCACAGCAGTATATTAGATTGAGGTATCACGAAACAGATCCTCACTATAGGAAATTCAAACTGAACATGTGAAAGGAATCTACATACAGTTTTATGTTGTATAACCTACTACATAAGAAATATGTGAACTGGAGTACTGCATTAAGTCCAGATGTGAGATGTCATTGTAATAAAATGTTGAAATTCCCTAATAAACACAAGGACCCCATACAGTGTATATACACATGAATCATGGATACCAAACACATATATAACATGTAATGAATAATAAATCAATGCCACACTGCAAATATAATACAACTTAAAATATTAAGCAATGCTAAGCATTGCACAGCCCAGCTTGGTAGGTGTATTTATTTATTTATTTATTCCAGTTTGATGACCAGGGAGGTCCACTGGGCCTGGGGAGCCCATTTTCAATGGAGGCCCGGGGAGAAAAGCTCCACAATACAAAGTTTAAGTACATGATTAAATTACAAGAACATTACAAGATTAATTACAAAGAAAATTACATGATTAGTTACAAAGAAAAATTCATGATTAGTTGCAAAGAAAGTTAGGATTACAAACAACCGGTAGCATTCTAAAGAAAAGAGAAATAAAATATTTACAATTTAGTTCACAGGGCTTAGGGAGGTTATTTTAGTGGAGGCTTGGGGAGAAAAGCCAGACATTAAAGTTTATTTACAGAATACTTACAGTGGAGGCTAGGGGAGAAAGCTCCACAATACAAAGTGTTATTACATGATTAATAACAAAGGAAGTTAGGGATTGCAAGCAACAAGTAGCATTTAAAGGAGTGAGGAAAAAAATAAGCAGTTTTGCTTCAGGAGTGGAAACAGGCATATAGAATCATGGCTAAAATTGCTGTTGTTTACAGAAATAATCATTAATTTAAAGTGAGGTTAGGGAGGTAAGAAGGTTAACCTGGGGTAAACGCAGGGAAGAGCATGAGAGGAATGGGTGGAAGAGTACAGTTGCATTTCCTATTTAGATAGAGGTAAGAATTAAGTTGAGTTTTGAAGTTATTAAGGTTGTCACAGGTCTTCAGTGTGGAGGGCAGAGCATTCCATTTTTTAGCTAGGGAATAAGATAGCAGAAGCTGCCCAGCAGGTCGCTTGGGTTTATGGATGATGATCAAGTTTTGGTGGGTAGATCTAAGGGGTCTGGGGGGGTTATAAGGTTGCAGAATATTGGATAGTGCAGGGCACTTAGTAGGTTGGAACAGTAATTTGTGTGCAGTGGTGATTTGGTGGAGGTTAAGTAGATTGAGGAGTTCAAGCCAGTTTAGAGAGTGAAGGGAGATGCAGTGGTGAGAGGAGGAGTTTGCATTTGTGGCGAATTTGGCAATTTTATTATAACATACTTCCAGTTTGGAGGTGAGAGAGGAAGATAAATTAATGAGCAGAAGAGCGCCTTACAGTAAAGAGGGGAGTAGGTAGGTGGTGGTGAGAGTTAGTCTGGTGGAAGGAGAGAGGAAGTGATTGTTTCTGTAAAGAAGGCCTAGTTTTATGTGGGTTTGCTTGATATTTAGCTGGATGTGATCATTAAATTGTAGGTGTTCATCAATGGTTACACCAAGAAGTTTGTCTGAGGGTACGACCTCGATAATGGAGTTGTTAAGACTGGTGATATGGAGTAAGTTTTTGTTGACAGGGAAGGATTTTGAGGGAGAGAATAGAAGGATCTTTGTTTTGTTGGCATTTAGTGAGAGGTGATTTTGGAGCATCCAATTTTCGGTGGTGGAGAAAGCAGTTTGAGTTAGAAATTGGAGATCTTTTAGGTTAGAGGCATGACAGATCAGAGAGGAATCATCAGCGTATTGTACAATTTTGTTGTTAGGTATAGCTTTGTGGAAGTTGTTAATAAAGATGTTGAAAAGCAATGGGCCAAGGATTGAACCTTGGGGTACTCCAGTGGGGACTGGGAGGAAAGTAGATGTGGTCTGGCCCCATTTCACAGCTTGGGATCTATCAGAAAGGTAGCTGGAGAACCAGGAGAAAGTTTTATTGGAGATGTTGAGGTTAGACAGATGATTTAATAGGTGACTATGGGAGATGGTATTGAAGGCTTTAGATAAGTCTAACAGAACAAAGGATACAATATTGCCAATCACGTGCAGAATTGACAGACTGTAAGAAGGAGAGAAGGGCGGAGTTGGTACTGTGTCCAGAATGGAAGCCATGTTGGGTAAGGGAGAGTAGTTGGAGTTTGGTAAGGAATGGCAGGAGTTGTAAGTGGATACATTTTTCAAAAATTTTGGAGATTGGGGAGAGGATGGCTATGGGGTGGAAATTGGAGGTGTTAAAACTTTTGCCACCCTTGTGAAGTGGAAGTATAAAAGCAGAACGCCATAGTTTGGGTACATAGGATTCAAGTAGTGATCTATTGATCAGGATGCTGATAGGAAGAGCAATACTGTCAGAGGCTATTTTTAGGAAGGTGGAAGGAATGCTGTCAGGGGCATTGGAGAAAGGTTTGAGTTTAGTGAGAAGTCTCTTTATTAGTGTGGTGGAGATGGGTTTGAGTTCAAAAGTGGGGGGGAGGAGGGAGAAGAGGATTAAGCAGTAGGAGGTGGAGGGTTATTGTTGGTAAAGGTCTTGGTTAGCTCAGCAATAGAAGAGGTAAAGAAGGTATTGAACATGATTGCAATTTCAAGTTCAGATTTGCTGGAGTCTGGGCAAGGGTTATTTTTTGTACCAGGTTTAAGGAGAGAATTAATAGAGTTCCAGAACTGTTTGGGTTTTTTTGTGTGATTTGCCAGTAGTTTGATGTAGTAAGACTTTTTGTCTTTAATAACTTGTTTTTTTGGCTTGGTTTCTCAGCTGTTTGTATTTGAGTAAGATTTCTGGTTGTTTAAGTTGGAGGTAAGCTTTCCAGGTTTTATCTCTTTGTAACATAATTTTTTTGGTGTCTTTGATGAGCCATGGGGTGGTATTTGCTTTAACTCTTTTCGTTCTTATAGGTGCTAGGGAGTTAAGGACAGTTACGAAAGTAGAGTTGAAGTAGTCAACGGCTGCATCTAACAGAAGAGTTTTTAACGGGTTCCAGTATGTTAGCTTAAGGGAGTCAGACAAAGTAGTAGGGTTAAAGTTAGAGAGGTTGCGGGTTTGAATGTAGTGGTGGGAGTGTGGGGAAATGGGTGTAGCCCATGTGTAAGCAATGTGTAGGCCAGCTAACTCAGTCTGCCCATTCGTATACCCCTTTAAGCAATGCCAACCTTAGGTAAGCAGGTTTGCCCATAGTGTAACCTTTTCAAAACCGTCCAATCACAGCAAAGTGTGGGAATCCAGCCCTATTTAAACCCAACAGGCGGGAATACATTTCATAACTGGTTGTAGCTTCCCCTTGTAGGCAATATGCCTAGAATGGGAGAGGGTGTGCTTTCAGACACAGCATTGGGGCATCCAGGAGTTCAGAGTCATGGCAGGACTCCTTGTGAAAGACCATGATATGAGACTGCTGCAGGGCCAGTACCAGGGTTCCCAATACAAAGTGGAAGCCTGGGATCATCTCGCCCGTGACCTCACCAGTGCCACTGGCATACCCTGAACTGGTGAGCAGGTCAGACATCACTATGCCGACCTGAAGCAGCAAAAGGGAGATCTCTTGGATCAGTGGATCCCAAAGGTTAGGAAGACAGGGGAGGTCCCAGCCATGTGTATGAGTCCACTACCTTTTAATAATTGCCAGCTCATGTATATTATGGAAAGGTATGGCTAAATATTCCTCTTATGTCTTTCACAGTGGCAAGTGAGCAAGCTATGAACCAGGAGGCCCATGGATGTTGCTTGGAGCAGTTGCGAAGCGAGGCAGGTTAGTAATACTCTTGCATGTACTGTCATAGGAAATAAATCTAAAAGTAGTAGTAAGTTAATTGCCTGTATAAAACCTGTATTGTTTAAGGCATGTACTACATACACCAGAGAATATGGCAGGAAGAGTCTCATATAGGGTATATGTAAATAAAAGCATAATAGCCTGTCAATGAAGGTCTAACTGCTGGATTGTATGTGTTCACTCAGGTATCATATGGCAATGTAGATTTGCAATCACTTAATAGTACTGTTGTATTAAGCACTGTTACCCACACTGTGCTACATAAATAAAATGTGTAGGAATGTCTGTATATGACTGGTGTAATCCCAAGAGGTCACATAGTACAACTGAGAGAGACATAGAAAACAGTGAAAAGAAAGACAACAAAATCGAAATAGCACACTCAACTGAGATGTGAACTGTTTTATTTTTAGCACACACACAGCCATGGTTCGAATCCTGGGAGTGGTAGTAGGTTGCATACAGAATCATCCCCCACAACTGTACAGATATGTCCAGAATGTCCATTAAATAGGTCCATATCTGCTGCCTGTCACCCTGTTGCCCTGGGAAATCAATGGGATGATCCCAGACGTTTAGGCAGCAAACAAGAAATACAACTGATTGTCAGACATCTATAAGAACAAACTTGTCACTCAAGCAACTCCCCAAAATGTTATGAGAGTAATAATCCGAGTATGTCCCATCTACACCCAAATGTTGTCAAGCTGTGACCAGAGTGTGTACAGTAACAGAATGAAATGTATGTGCATAATACTAATGTGGAATCTGGTAATTTGTGTGACCACATTCAGGTAGTGCTAACAAACATTGCTCCCACAGGTCCGTCAGATATAAACACTGTGCCTAGAAATAAAAGATTGATACCCTGTACTGGTACAGTTTACTCTGTTATTATACATTTATTTTCTTTTGTAGCCATCGACCAGGTTCAGTCGGATGGCAGGGAAGGAGCTGATTCACTTATTCTTAAGGGGAGAGAACTGATTTGGCAATTGAGATTGGATACCTGTCATCACCCGGGCATCAATGGCAGATCATCTATAACATGTATGTTGAAACTTAAAAGTTTAAATAGATAAGTATTCAGCCTGCCAGTTGTTTTCTGACAGGTTTTATATATATATATATATATATAGATATATGGTTTCATTTTAAGGTAACCTGTCCTGTGTCAAAACATCTATATAGGTTGTGTGCATCTCTGCTGTCAAATCAGTTTATATATATATAATTTATAATTTATATTTAATTTTTATTTAATTTTTATTTTGTATTCATTATATTTTTCATTTACTATGCAAAGTCAATTTATAGATATTTAAAAATCCCCTATATATAGTAGTTTTTGCAGTTGGTTGTTATATTGATCAGTAATGACATTCAAGGTCTTTCTTTGGTCTATACTGACATTTTTATATTAAAAATTTAAAAATTCTTAAAGATAATTTTAAAACTAGCATGTTGCACTCAGTGTTGCAGATCAAATATGTATGTATATATTTATCTATTCCTATGTTTCCAACTGGTTCAGAGTTTTTTTTCTTGACCAACACTATGTTTTAAATGTATCAGGTTACATTTCTAAGTTTCTTTCATACGGAAATGTAAAGGGTATTTAAAGGGGTGGTGATTGTGTGACGTTGTTTCCATTCTTTTCAGAGTTTCTGAAGACGTTGGTATATTGCAACCGACGAAAATCTTGTGAGAAGCTTATCTCAATAAAACTTTTTATTTCCTTTACTTGGTATTTGGAGATTTATTTTGCAGTTCCTGAGGTCCGGAGGAGTGTCGTCCAAATAATAATTTTTAAAGTGTGTCCGCATTCTTTCAATGTGTTAGTGTGGTTTGTTCGTGATGGATACTCCTTCTTTGCCCTCGTCTGGAACTCCTATGGAGGAAGAAGCGACGAGCCTTACTCAGCTTTTGGATCTATTGACTCAAAAAGTGAATACTTTATCGGATGGGTTAGATGGCATTATGGGATCAAAACGGAGCCCTAAAGCGAATCCTTTGGATATGCTCAATGGTGACAATGTCTCCATGCATCACCCAGATGGTTTGCATTCGGGTGGTTTGATTGTTCATGCTAAACCATCTGTGGCTCCTACTATATCTAAAGGTGGGGAAATTCAACCTTTAGGCACTAACGTCCAATCTAGGGTGGATAATCTGGATGAACCATTGCCGATAAACAGTTCAACTCGAGGTGCTTCATCTCATTCAACCCCTGCTACTTTTTCCATCGTGAATAATTTTCAGGAGCCATTTAACTTAAATACATGGCTCAGCCATCCTTTTTCCCTTCAGGAGAATGACGGGAACACCACTGAGGAGCAAGGTATGTCCGACTCAGTTTATTTACCATTTAAATTAAACTTATTCGATCAAAGTTTGACGAAATTGAGAAAAATTAAATTGGAGGTGGCATACTTTAATGAATGTAAATTGGCTAAAGTGGTACCTAAGGGACTTAGGTCTTGGCAATACCCTACGGGGTTGGTGGAAGGTTCGGCTTTCCACACAGATTTAATAAACTTATTTGATAAACATGGTTTTGAACTGTTGAACTTGATAAGCTGTCATTACCAGCAGGCTGCCGATGTCTTAATCAAAGAAATTACAAAACTGGATGTGGAAATTAAAAATGATCTGAACTTTCACTGGTATCGTTTTGATTATGAGCAGTCATTTAACAGTATTGACCAGTTCATAAGCAAAATCACAGGTAACAAAATAAAGAAGCTTAAAAGGGATATAAAGGCATATGGGGAAGGCATTGCCTACCCTAAACCCCCACCATTCCAAGGTAACTTTTTGGCCTCTAGTGTATGCCATCCTGGTGGAACAAGTTTCTTGAATACTGACGTGGGAGCAAGACCTAGTGACCCTACACATATGGATGCAGACACCATAGACCCAAGTGAGCCAGTTCTACGTAGTGATCGTCTGGCTTAGCAACATCGATCTACTCCCCTGTTCAGGTGGTGGAGAATCCAAATTTTCAGAATCCAGCCTCCTATCATTCCTCCTACCAGGGTCAGAAGACCAGAAACAGGTCCAGAAACAGGAGGAATTAGATGAGTTCCAGGACATAGTAGACTGGACTACTTCAAATACATGTGTTGTCATCACAAATTCAGACTTGGATTTCAGAATTTATAACTTTTCTGACTTCAACTTCACTAGGGACCTTGTGGAGTTGTTAGCCAAAGTCCTTAATTTTGTACCTACCAGACTGGCAGATTTGGCTAAAACAATCTTGGAGTTAAAGTTGCTCGTCAGAAAGTTAAACTTGCAATTGTTGTTGGGTAATTTTATCAGGGAACCAGGTATCTTTTCTGTCCCTAGTACTTATAACCAACCTTTATGTCCTGTGTTGGAAATGTTTGAGCAGATTTGTGAATTGGATATCCGCCATTTATTAAGTCATTCTTCCCTGACACAAGCGTCTAGATTTAACATCAGCAAGGAAGAAAGGGCCTTATTGGATCTTTTATGTAAGGTCAGGGTAATGCAGCCTGACAAGGGTGGCGGTCTGGTGGTGATGAATGAAGGGGATTATATAAGGAGAATGGAAGACATGTTCGTTTCTGAAACTTATAAGGACATTTCTAGAAATGAGTTGAATATAGATCTTTCCAGAATTTCTTCCTATTATAATGACATGTTCATCAATAATACAATTGACCTAAATTTGTTTAACTATATATCCACATCAGAGCCAAAAGTTCCAATAATTTTTGGTTCCCCCAAAATCCACAAGAATCCTGAAGACCCCCCTATGCATCCTCTAGTCAATGCCAGAGGTAGTATTACTTATGCAAGTGCGAAGGTAATGGATTCAGTATTGAAAAAATATCTAGAGAGTGAACCACAGATATCTAAAGATTCCTGGTCTTTTTTGGCCAGGGTCAATCAAATCCCTTACAGTGTAGATAGTTATTTTCTGACCATAGATGTGAGGGATCTGTATTCTTCCATCCCCCATTCAGTGACATTAGATTGGATTCCAGCCATAATGTGTTCTAAAGGAGCACCCAACGAGGAGATCCAACAGGTCAGTGAATTGCTAGATATTATTTTATCTAGTAATTTTGTAACTTTTAACAACAAGTATTACCTACAGAAAATAGGGGTACCTATGGGATCTCCTTGTGGAGCCAGTGTGGCCAATTTGGTCATGGCCTTCAGGGAAAGGGAACACGTATTCACCAACCCTATCATCCAGGATAAGGTGTTATTGTATACACGATTTTTGGATGATATTTTTATCATCCTAAAAGGGGATGGTGAATCAGCTGACCAGCTTTTGAACTTCTTCAATTCTTCTACTGAGTTCTTAAAGTTCACTTCCAGTTTGGAAAGAGACAGGATTTCATATCTAGACATTGATTTATCAAAAGATAAAAGTTCTAAATGTTTTATAGCTAGAATTCATCATAAGGAAACCTTTTCCAATAGCTATATGCAGTTTAACAGCTGTCACCCTTTTGCTCAGAAAAAATCCATCATAAAGGGCCAATTGGTGAGAGCTGCAAGAATGGTGACTAGGGATAGTGACTTTCTTGAAGAATGTAAATTCATGGCAAGTCGTTTCCTCAAAAGAAGATACCCAGAAGATCTTATTTTGGATTTAATTTCTGATGTCCAAAATAAGCAGGTGTCAGGCTGTTATGTGCCTATTTTAAATTCTTTCAATACACCTGAGGACAATGATATATCCAACCAAGTAGCCAAGAAACTTTAACCTTGTAATTTCATCTTAACTTATAATGTGGATGTTAAAGGTATCATCTCTATCATACAAAAACATTGGAGTTTGATTATACAGGAGGGGTCATTCAGAGAAAGTGAAGTGGAATACCCCAAGATAATCATTAGAAGGGGCCAAAACCTTCAAAGTATTTTGGAGTCTAAAGCCAAGTTCTCGGAGGCAAGAGCAGGTATGTTCAATGTAATATGAGCCGTTATTGCAAGTACATTTCTGTGGGGTAGACCTTTGTCATAAGGGAATCTAGATATAGAATACAGGGTAGATTTAATTGTTCTAGTTTAGGAGTTGTTTATTTGGCCAAGTGTTCCTATTGCCCAATTTTCTATGTTGGTAAAACTGACAGAAAACTACAAGAGGGTATTTACGAGCACATATACGCTATCAAGAAGAGTAAGGTAGAAAACGCCCTAGCAAAGCATGTTAAGGAAAACTCCCTACATTCATTTTCTTTCATAGCCATCGACTAGGTTCGGTCGAATGGCAGGGGAGGATCTGATTCACTTATTCTTGAGGGGAGAGAACTGATTTGGTGATTGCGATTGGATGCCTGTCATCACCTGGGCATCAATGGCAGATTATCTATAACATGTATGTTGAAACTTAAGAGTTTAAATAGATAAGTATTCAGCCTGCCAGTTGTTTTCTGACAGGTTTTTTATATATATATATATAAATATATATATATATATATATATATATATATATATATATATAATATCAAATATAAGATGGTTTCATTTTAAGGTAACCCGTCCTGTGTCAAAACATCTATATAGGTTGTGTGCATCTCTGCTGTCAAATCAGTTTATATATATATATATATCTAATTTATAATTTATATTTAATTTTTATTTAATTTTTATTTTGTATTCATTATATTTTTCATTTACTATGCAAAGTCAATTTATAGATATTTAAAAATACCCTATATATAATAGTTTTTCGCAGTTGGTTGTTATATTGACCAGTAATGACATTCAAGGTCTTTCTTTGGTCTATACTGACATTTTTATATTAAAAATTTAAAAATCTTAAAGATAGCAATTTTAAAACTAGCATATTGCACTCAATGTTGTAGATCAAATATGTATGTATGTATGTATATATTTTTCTATTCATATGTTTCCAACTGGTTCAGCGATTTTTTTTCTTGACCAACACTATGTTTTAAATGTATCAGGTGACATTTCTAAGTTTCCTTCATACGGAAATGTAAAGGGTATTTAAAGGCGTGGTGATTGTGTGACGTTGTTGCTGTTCTTTTCGGAGTTTCTGAAGAAGTTGGTATATTATAACCGACGAAAAGCTTGTGAGAAGCTTAACTCAATAAAACTTTTTATTTCCTTTACTTGGCATTTGCAGATTTATTTTGCAGTTCCTGAGGTCTGGAGGAGTGTCATCCATCTAATAATTTTTAAATTGTATGGCATTGTTAGTGTTGCAGTTGCTCTGAATAAGAAGGTATTACTCATCACTGTCACCAACACTGTGCTACATAATATAACTCACTAGGAAATCCTGTATTAGAGTGTTGTAATACAAGGTCAGAATGTAAAACCACAGGAGAATTATAGACAGAAATCAGATAAGAGATACACAGCAATATCTGTATAGCACACACAACTGTGATGGACAGTGTTTTATTTTTAGCAGACACAGCCATGGTCCAAATCCTGGGAGTGTTAGTAGGCTGCATACAGAATCATACCCCACAACTGTACAGATATGTCCAGAATGTCCAGTATATCAGCTCATATCTGCCGGCTGTCACCCTGTCCCCCTGGCATATCAGTGTGCTAATCCCTGACATGTAGGCAGCATTTCATGTCATATAGGTTCATAGGTTGGTATGAGGCTATTGGCTCTAGGGCCTATACAAACCTAGCCATAACAATTCCCTGGCTATTTCTTCCCACAGTATTTACTTCCCTGGACCTCTGTCTAGCAGGGTGACTGACGTGATCCCCGGGGTGAATTTCCTATCTCCAATCCAATCAGCAAGGTTCCTTTTGAAGAGGACCAAGAGGCACTCTGCTTGACGTGTATGGACAGTCTATTCCAGAGGCTGGGGAGTCTTTGGGTCAGGAACCTATCCCTCCACCATGTTTTGTTCATTGTGATGGCAAGGTTTAGATCCCTAGAGCATGTGGCTCTGAGGGATTGGGATTTCTTTAAGTTTAGCATGTCCAACAGCTCTGGGTTTGACATGGCCTTGTATGTTAGATTGCCTCTGAGTAGATGATATGCGACAGAGTATAAGTGGAGCTTTTTTAGATGGTCAGCATAGGGCATCTGCTTTAGGCCTGTGATTCTTTTAGTGAGATATTTCTGCGGCCTTTCCAGTTGTTGCAGATGTCTTGAGAGGTACATACCATATGAGGCGTTGTATTCTATAATGGGTCTAATGAAGGATGAGTACAGTGGGACAATGACCTCTTTTTTTCTGGATGAAAAGCCCTTAGTGATGAGGTGTGCCACATAGAAGGATTTCCTGACTGTTGTGGCAATGTGATTATCGAAGGTGAGACCACTGTCCACCTGAGTCCCTAAGTCTCTTATTACACTTTCAGTTTTTAGTGTACTGCCACCTATGTGGTAATTCATGGGTACATGTTTTTTCCCAGAGGGGATAACTATACATTTCTTGGCATTGAGCTTGAGCCCATGGCTCTGGCACCAAGCATCTGTTTCTGTAAGGCCCTTTTATAGAATATCCACATCATTTGGGGATTCAGTAATGGCTCCCAGTTTGCAGTCATCTGCGAACTTTGTTAGCCAGCATCGCTTAGTGTTGGCCTGTACTTCAGAGAAGTAGACGCCAAACAAGAGTGGTCCCGGGACTGACCCCTGAGGTACGCCACTTGTCATTGTCTGGAGCTGGATTTGGAGTTGGCTACTTTTACAGTCTGGGTTCTATCAGTAAGCCAGTTGCCAACCCATCGAGTGATGTAGGGATTAATGCCCAGCTTAGTAAGTTTACCTATGATTCCAGAGTGTGAGATGGTTTTGAAGGCCTTAGCAAGGGCCAGATAGACTGTGTTGACCACCTTACCCTTGTCCATGGCTCTGGAGACTGATTCAAAGAAGTCAATCAGGTTCAGGAGACAAGATCGGCCCTTCACGAACCCAAACTGCGTGGGGTCCAGTGTTTGAAGGTTGCCAGTGTCTTTGTTTATACATTCCATGGCCTTGCAGATCAGGCTCATCAGACTGATGGGGCAGTAGTTCCCAGGATCCAAGGTGGATCCCCCCTTGTGGAGTGGGATAACTGTAGCTGTGCGCCACTCAGTGGGCACGAAGCTTGAGGTGAGGCTATGATTAAACATGACACTTAGGTGAGGTGCCAGTTCATTTTGGAGTTCATGTAGTACACAGCCTGAGATATCATCAGGTCCCATGGATGCTGTATTCTTAGCTATTGAGAGTGCAATTTTTACCTGTGTGGCCATTATTACTGGAATTTGGCAATCTTTCGGTATTGAGATGATTGACTGTCAGGCCTGTACATATTTGGAAAATGTAAATGAAAACAAACCTGTCATTGTACAATTCACTAAAGGTTTAAGAGGGCAATGGTCGAAATATGTCCCGGTTCACCTGCATGTGGTCAAGACATGCCCAGAGTCTGTGCAAAAAAAGATGGACAGGTATGTGCATAACATCAACCTGGAATCTGGGAGTGTGTGTAGAAACAGTTCGCTAGGGTTAACAAACAATTCCTCCACAGGTATACCAGGTAAGAGGTGCATACTGCAGGTAAAACCAGTTCATGTGTATATAGTTGTCAACAGCCATATCACTGTCCAAAATAAGGCAATAGGGTTATGTACTAATACTTGTAAGGTACAGATAACAGCATTGACTAGGAAAGTAATGCAAACTACAGGAATATACTAGTTGTTAATTGACGTATTTCCCCCCCCCCCCCACCATATCTGCAACAATAAACTAAATACCCAACTGAATTGGTATGTGCTGACTTAACTCTAATGTTGGGATATATGTCCTATTGTTCGATAATTATTTAAATCTGTTTCTATGCATGTGTTATGTTGAAATACTCCCACATTGGTGGCATTGTGCCATCAATGTACCTGCATGCTGTTGTAATTACCACTGTGGTCCCATAAATGCATGTGTTCTGTTTGCTATGCAACTGTTCCATATCTGGTGTTTGGGTTAATGGGAATATCTATGCATGCTGTTATACCTAATCTTGGAATGTGTTGATTATTACTAACCCACATATGTTGATAAAACTTAAACACCATAGCACGTGTGGGAATGCAGGTCCCAGCGGACCCATCTTTCCCACCTCAGCTGGCCATGGCACTGGGCACCAGCATGTCTGGGGCCCAACCCAGGACCTCCTCGTCCATTGGTCCTACACCACCTTCAGGTGAAACCGCCTCAGGGGATGGGGCTCACCCCCCCGGGAGCGGTGCGGACAAGAACCTGTCACCCGTTGCCAGGTCTTGGTCATGATGCATAGCGAGCTCAGCAGGGAGGTTGGAGATCTGCTACACCAGCTTGAGGGCCATGTGTCGTAACTAGAGGGTCGGCCTGGCTCTCCAACTCAGTCCCCAGCACAACCACCTTTGGGGCTGTGAAGGTGCAGTGGTGACTTCCCATAGGTGGGGACCTCAGTCCCACTGTTTCCACTATGGGGCTCATGGGCTTCTGATTTCCCAAAACCCCTCCCCATCAAGGTTTTTACCCCCACATGTGTCATATACTACCCCTGTATGCGTCTTGTTTGTCTTGTCTGTTAAGCTACCCAACCTACCTCCCCAATTATACCTACTATCCCTCCCCAACATCCCACTCTCACCTGAAAAATAAAAAAAGGGCAATCTGTTCCCCCCAAATAATCTCGCCCCATACATAGCCATCCATTTTGCACACGTGTCCACTGGACACATGTAATCTGGTCTAACTGGCTTACCAACATATTATTGTTGTCCTCACCCTTCTCTCAGGGGTATGAGTGTCCAAATTTATCTCCAAATTCATTGTATATGCCCCACTGTTGCTGTAGATGAACTGGGCAGCTATGGACCTTCCCTACACCCTTCCTGCACATCCCTAGCTATTTTCCCTACTATCTTTCCCTCTTTGTGCCCCTTTTTCACCACTTTCTTATCAACCTTTTTTTTTCTTTCTTTTAATGAAATTAGCACAGGGGTAAGCAGGAGTAAGCACTTTTAAGCAGCAGTAAGTGGGTATAAGCCTGTTTGCATGGGGGTAAACAATGCCTACACAGGTTAAGCAATTTAGAAGCTGAGTGTAAGAAACGGTAACTGGAAGTTAGCAGTCTTTACCCCTGCGCAAACCCACGCAAACCCACTTAAAACTGCTTAAAAGTGCCTTAATCACTCTGTATCCAATGGCCCTTGTTCTGCCCAGCAACAAAACAAAAAGCCTCTGCAAGTCTTGAACCCAGGACCCTGCACACCATAGCCAAAGTGATTTACCATTAAGCCATGTCAGATATACATAACCCTGATGTTTTTACAAACATATCATCCAGCACAGGTATTCAACAGTAGAGGAAATGTATTTAAACATGTATTTGTATGTGTGTGTGTGTATATATATATATTTATATCTAAATAGATATATACATATATATATATATATATATATATATATATATATGTGTGTGTGTGTATCTATATATATATATATATATATATATATATATATATATATATATATATGTGTGTGTGTGTGTGTGTGTGTGTGTGTATCTATATATATATATATATATATATATATATATATATATATATATAATATATGTGTAAGCATATATATATATATATATATATATATATATATATATATATATATATATATATATATATATATATATAAACTATATATGTATATACAGAGACATATCTATAGATATAAAAAAGAACATAAATACATATATGACCACAGGCATTGGTAATGGGGGTGAGGGGGCCCAAGCAACATACGTCTTGTGCATATTGATATCCCTCCCCCCACAGCCAAACAGGTCTGCCTTGCAATACAATAACAACTGTTGCAAGTCCCATAACCAGGACCTGACACAACATGGGCACAATATGTTAACAGTAATCCATCCCACCTGTATGATGTTAGGCTGGTATTAATAACATCATGCAGTACAGTCTGGCTACCATAGGGAATGTACAATGTGGAAGCAATAAACATTCCTAATTTACATATACAAAGACACATATATGCAGATGTGTATATATATATATATATATATATATATATATATATATATACACATATATATATATAGCTATATATGTAAGTACACACACACACACACACACACACACACACACACACACACACACACACACACATATGTATAGGAGGATGCATATTTAGAGGGTGCACACCATATGGAACAGCCAGTATGCCTACAGTTGCCACCTTATCAACTGGACACTGTATGAGTCATCCATACAAAAGACAATTGTTGCCTGAAACATATAACCACAGAGAGGTCAAAGGATATAACACCACACACAGGTTTGCATACATGCAAAAGCTTTATTTGTGACTATTACAGTTGTATCTGCCATGTCATATAGCTGTCTAGACTCTGAAATACATATAAACAGACTAATGCAACTCTCAAACAGATAAATTAATACAGTATTCTGGAAAGCATTTCATATGTTGCTGTCCAGGCCAAGGCCTTCAAGTAGTACAGTAAAGACAGACTGGGCCACAGGATAACAATCAATCAACAGTAAGTAGTACAGATGCATAGTCCAGCAGCCTCTATCCACACTCTGTACTCAATCCCTAGGGGGTAAAGACCTCAGGTGACACAATGGGATGTATCTGTAACTTAACAAGGCATAACTGAAACCATCAGAATCACACTGACAAACAGAACAATCTGTATGGCAGGAAGCAGTAGGCCTGCATTTACCCAAGGTTGATTGTATGGTAATGTACATCCAGATACCTTAAGGCAGCTTACATCTAATACCCCTCACATGTTGTAACAGCCTAGGTTAGTTGTGGTGCACCCCCCTGTTAGACTGACATACAGGGCCATATACCACTGTTACATACACTGGACTCGGGACTACATAAGGGCACACATGTATTGTGCAGATGAAGCCCAGACATATATGGCCCCACCCCCACAATATGTGTGGGGGCCACAACAGCAGTCGAATGATGGCAGGAATGGCAACTTGACATACTCACAGGGCACTATATAACAACTCCTGACAGCATGTCATATGGACAAAGCCTGGTATGTAGGTGGAGGACAGAGGCTGGAACACAGGCCCATATGTGAAATAGTGTTGTCATACACTAAGCAAGTCGCTAATATTACAGGATAGTCTGCAACATATCCTTATTCAGGAATATGAAGTCAGAAACACAAATGGATGTAGCCATGTACTAATAGCAATCAACACACACACAGCCAGTGATATATCTGACACAAGTCCTGTGTGGTGGACAGGCAAAACATACACACACCTCTGGCCATCAAGTGGATAGGCACACAGTTGAGAGCTATTAAACTAGTATGTACACACAAACCCTGTAACACTGGTGCTATACAATGCATACAATAACAGTACTCACACTCTGATTGTAGTTCTGGAACCTCATACAAATATGTAGCTGTCCTGAGTATCCTCTTGTAAGAAGTATTGCTACCTGCTGTCTGTAGGACTTCTGCCCACACACAGGAAGGGTATCCACCATACAGGAAAGGTAAAGAGACCACACCCACATGATGTAGGGATTTATAGTAGTGGGTTGCCATGACAGTGGTAATTGGAAGTACTATACAGCATGCTGCATGTAGGTAGCAAGTAGAGGACACTGATTGCTGCACTGAGGTGGTTCCACTTGAATGTAGTGTTGGACCAGTAGATGAGAAGGCCCCAGGTTGGGTCCCACATGTGATGTGGCCTGGTAACATGGCCTGATGAGGTTAGAGAGTTGATTCAGCTGGCAACTGTTCCATAAACATGCTGTTGTATCACTGTTATAGAACACATGCAGGTTGTAATAGTCTGCACAATCCCGGAACATGTCCAACAGCATGCATAGATATCCCCAATAACACAGAATTTCAGATGTGCAGCAATCACATAGCAAGCATACCACATGCATATATGGAACCATAGTGGCCCTGACAATGGCATGCAGGTGAAATAGTCTGTAACAGGTCAGCAATGACAGTGTCCACACAAGGAACATGGCTACAAATACATAGCACAAAGTGTGGTAAAATACAATATATGTCCCACTGGTAGGTAAGCTGTAGCCATACCTATTGAGTTCTGTGAACAGTTTGCTGTCACTGATATGGTGGGGGGGGTGACAGTGATGTGCATTAAGAACTATGGTAACCTTGCTGTATGAGTTTCTCAGACCTGTTTCCATCTTTATGTCTTTCAGGCAAGATGTCCCATGGCCGCCTACCTGTGTATTCAGCAGCAGAAAATGAGGTTGTGCTGAACTACCTAATCCAGCACTATCCTGTCCTGTTTGCAGGGCCACCCCAGACTGCCCTGTGGAATGACCCTGTCCACAGGGTCAATGATGTCAGCCTACATAACTCCAGTTATAAGCAGGTCCGCCATCATTGTTCTGACCTGCTTTGCAATGCCTGTCAGTGTGCTGCTGCAGTCTGGGGGGATTACCTTGCAACAGGGGAGGTCATGCCATCCATCCATCCCTGACATGTGTTGAGGAGCTCCTCACCATCCTTGTGGCACCTGCCAGTCCGTATACCCAACAACAGGCAGACACTATTGTGAAGGTGGGCACTACCCACACACCGGCTGAAGAGTGTGCAGATAAGGCCACACGCACATCAGTAGACCACTGTTGTGCATGCATCCGCATCTGGACATGTAGATCATGCATATCTGACATGTTATATATATATATATTCTGAAGAAGTTTTTATTAAAAAACAAAAGTGCTAAATAACAGGATTTTGTGGATCTTGTCTTTCTTTCCTGGCTGTTTTTAGTTTATTTGTGGCTTTGATATATATATATATATATATATATATATATATATATATATATATATATATATATATATATATATATATATATGTATATATATATATATATATATATATATAGTTTGTTGCTGCATAGTAGTAATAAACAGATGTGCATATGTGGTCATATTGTGGACTTGTACTGTTGATTTACTGTAATGATGCACCCACCCTGTAGCAATGCCACAGCTTTGGCCACTGACATCACATCTCTCACACTCTTATGTAGGTCTCTCTGGTATACCACCAGGGCAGCAGCCCGTAGCTGGTGAGTATGGTTTATGTTGATGCTTGCCTATACACCGGACATGTAATGGCTATGATATATTCCATGCACACATCTAACACACTTACCCATAATGCATGCTGCACATGTTCATGTATTGCTGCTGTTAAATACACTGCATCACAGTGGTGACCATGACTGGGTATCAGAAGGGTATGTCAAACACCTGCAAGATAACTAACATCCTCTCATTGTGAAATGTGTCCACAGGGATTAACATAATGGTTAACCCACACACACCTACATACACTGGGTCATGGCACAGTGTGGTCCGATGCCTGTCTGTGGTATGGGATACGTGTGTGTCTGGCCCTACAGACGTGAGCCAATAGGGTACCATACACTGGAGCTGCATGTAACATCAGATAGAAGAGGACCACGAACAACGGCATCTACCACAGTCTGTGCACAGCCCAAGGTATGTATGCACAATACACATTCTGTCGACAATCACCATACGTACATAGACCCCAGTAATGTACACACAACTGCAGAATGCCCAAGTTATGTACTCAGAAACAACCACTACTATACATAACATGTCTAGTAGTCTGATATCTGACTGGCTTGTTATCAGGTATGATGTCAATAAATTATGGTGTACAGTACATATGCACCTCTGACTGCATGACATATGCACAAAGGTTGATAGATGTGTGGCTGGAGCTACAAACACTAGCCCAATATTGGCTTGTTGCTGTGATAACCTCATACATTTACTGTTGTACCAGGGTTTGTTGTGACATATGTCCTATGAGGGATATGAAGTCAGTAACTCTCATGGCTGTCACCATGTACTGACTGCAATCCTCACACTATGCTTCTGCAGTCCTCAGATTGGTGTTCTGTGAGTAACACCAGAAACAAAAGGCTCCACACACTGCCCAGCCTGCAGATATCCCTACAGATGGGAGTTTCCTCAAACACATAACACTGTCATGATAGGTATTAACACATGTAGACCAGCCATATCCACACATACTCTGTTAAACCGGCATTAGTCCACATGCAGAACAGCTACACTTACATTCTGTAGTCATGTCTGGCACATCCCCTTGTCTGTTGGCCTGTTTCCACAGTGTGTGTTGTTAGAGGTAAATCCCAATACCATCTGTGATGCTGTTTGCCAAACACCAGCTTTAGGTACTGCTCACAGTGAATGAAAAGCCCCGACATCAACATGATGTTCCTAGATATCAGAGTGTGTTCCCATGCAATTGGCTATGGGAATGTTACCACAGCTGTTCCACATACAATCAGCTAGAGGGGGACTGCAATTCATGCAGAGGCCATCAGCTGATCACGAGCATCACTTACAAAACACAAGCTGCTGCCTAAGCAAAGCAGCTGTACTTCTCCACATCCACCAGAGAGTGTGGGAGAGAGACAGATGGAGACAAAGTAAGTCAGGAAGGGGATGGGAGAGTAAAAGCTAATCATGTTTGTGTCACACACCTATCAGTACATGGTTTCAAACCCCTGACTGACTATGTATTGCTATCACATGTCTATACCATTATTGCATGCACCACATATCTTACATGTTGGGGAGCTGTCCAAATGTATATCTGATGGTGAGTGACATCTTCAGCAGTGATATAGTAGAGATAAGGTAGGTGTAGTACACATGCCTGTCCACATGAACAGGTGTCAATGTCAACACAGCCACACTCTCTCAGGGACTCACACACATTGACACACTTGGCAGGGTCAGGAATAGACTTCCTAACTAGCTAGTTTGCCACAATACAGTAATGTGCAGGTTTCACATGCACCACAGGAGTATCCAGACGTTATATGGGTAAAGGGTATGTGAAGGTGTCTGACATCAGACAGCATGCATCAGTAGGCCAATGGGAGTTGTATTGAGTGTGAATGTGGTCATAAGCATCTTACTCCACACACACAGACACAGGATACCAGTACTGACGTGCATGGGTACATTGCTTCATGGGTGTGTAGTGGTTGACTGTGCCAGAAGGCTATACAAGGCTAGGTGAAAGGTATACCTTTGCATCAGGCCATATGACAATGGTCTGCAGTGTGGCTCAGGGGTGTAGTGTCTGGATTAGCCCACACAGGTGGGTACTGTATCCACCATCCATTCACCTGGGTTACTATTGTGTGTCGCCAGTGCTGTGAAATGCTTGCCATTTATGTGTTCTATAGTCCATGACATGAACGGTGTCTGGGATGTGCACACACCCCACATGCATGTTCAGTGACATTTGGAACTGTACCTGGAGTGCCTGGCTTATGTTGTGTGCACAGATTGTTATTAGATGTGCCAGCCCTGGCCTCATGAGGCAATAACTGGTAATGGACACCAGGTTGACCCTGCACCTACATCGATAGCATGATACAGGTATTCCCTGGTGTCAGTGGCATCTGTCCATACAGGGCATGTGTTTAAGGCATGGTATGTCCTTTGTGGGTCACACGTGATGGCACCACAGTTGTTGCAGGAGTCCAGTGGGGAACATAGTGAAGCCGCACTGTCTGCAATTATGTGCCTATTGTAGTGATGAGACAGGGTGCAATGCCCTCTGTAGTCCACTGCAATCACACCATGATTACTACCTGTGGGCAATATGCAGGGTACTACCAACATAGCAGTTGTTGCCTAGGCAAGTGTGATTGTGTATGAGACATGGGTTGAGAGTGTTCTTTGGGTAATACAAGGGCTGCTTACTTTGTTCACCAGGCCTTGATGTCACATGCAGGGGTATGGACTGGCACCCCAGCCTCTCAACTATTTGACATCTGTCATCCTTGTAAGGTGGACATTGTGACATACAATAGGCTCACCATAAAAGACATTTGCAAAACACGCTCCACGATGAGTCCAGTTGCTACACACAGGATACAAATGACAAACACAGACACACACACACACACACATAGTTGCCATGTCTGGGATTAGAACTCCTACCTAACTAGTTTATCATACTACAACATTATGCAGTTATAGGATGTGCCACTGAGATTACTGGAGTACTCCTTCCCCAAATGTATATTTCACTGGGAATGACATCAGCAGGCTTGCCAAAGAAGGGCAATGGAGGTTGTAGTGAAAGTGAATGGCCTCAAAAGCATTGCCTCTGACACAGACAAACACACACACACAAACATCCACACTTGCCATGTCTGGGAATAAAACCCCTACTGAACTACTATATCACACTACAGCATTACGCTGTTATAGGATGCACCACGTAGATTACTGGAGTACTCCTTCCCCAAAGGTATATTTCAAAGTGCATGACATCAGCAGGTTTGCCAAGGTAGGGCATTTGGATTGTAGTGGGTGTGACTAGCCTAACAAGAATAGCTCCTTAAACAGACAGATACACATGCACATACACACACATGCACACACGCACACACGCACACACGTGCAGGCTTTTGTGTTCTACACATTACAGCTAACAAACTGTTTCTGCAGTATATCTGTAGATCAGCTGGCAATATGGGGTCAAACTGGGCAAGGGATAGTGGTTACTGTAGGCAGTTGTGTCTGTGATGCTTTTGCTACATGGTACTGGTGTTAGCAGTGATATTCAGACATGTGTAGTGTTATACACTGTGATGTTTTATGTCCTCAAGTATTGTCAGGTAGACATTTTTGCTTGCAGTGATATCCTGGGGAACACAGGGTGAATGCAGCTTTGTCCAGTATTGTGGTAAAACACCTACATATTCCTGCAAACTAATGCCATTCTGGAGGGGGAGCTGCAGACACTTGCTGCTGTGTCTGTGTAACCAGTTCAGCACCTTGTTACAGTGGTGGCAGAGCATTCCATACTTGTACATCCATCGACGTGACAGTATGGCCTTATCTTGCTGTGGCAATACCTCACAGCTGTACAGGTTACCCAGAGAGAGGGGTCATAAGTCAGGACATTACCACTATTGTGGTGTATGGGCAGGTTTGTAGCCACCCATTCTTGTGTTTGCAGCCAGGGATAGTATGTGCACATGGCTGCATTTTGGAGTTCGCACATTCCATGCTGCCCATGCTCCCAACCCCCCTCTATTATTCTATCCTCTTTCATACACTATACAAACATTCTCTGATACTTTCCCTGTAGTTATCACCTCATCACAGCAGTGTATTGCTGTTAGTCCAAAGTTCATGCAGTGGGACATGGTGGAAATGTTACTGTGGTTTGTCCACATGGCCTTGCATATGGGTTCTGTGGGCTGTGTTATGTTGTTATTTGGGAGTCCATGACATAACATACATTGGTAGTACGGGTGAGATGCAGGCCTTTTGCAGAGTACTGTAGGCCATTTGGTAGTGATGCAGGCCAGCTGTAGCAGGCCGTTGCATTCTGTCAGTCCTACGGTACCAGACTGCCATACATTATATACCCCTGGGGTGACAGGGTAGGTATGCCAGGTGTTCATGCCAATACTTTCTATTAGTATTGTTCAGGTGGTGTGGTTGCAGACAGGGTGCTGCTTACAGCTAGGGACACACCTGCATGGGACACCTGTACTGCATGATGCATTCTTTTACATTTACCATACATAGGTGCGGCTCATATTGTACCCATTCCCATCAGCAGAGATAAGTCCAGAGAGGTACCTGTGGGTGGTGTTTGGGTGAGCTGGGTGCATGTGTGCTACAGACACTTCTTGCATCGGACTCACAGATATGCATGGGGCATTCCAGTGATGCTGACTTGTGCAGGGACATCAGCTGTTTCTCAATACATCATTCCTATGACCTTTGTGATCTGCTAGTGTTTGGCCAGATGACATTGGTATTCCCTACTACAAGGACAGATAATGTGATGCAAATCTGTATGTACAATTCCAAGGGTGTGTCCATTTCATGGTTACACATTATACACTGTCTGTCTGGGGTACTTTCCCCTGTGTACTTCTTGTATATCTGCCCCAACAGTCATGCCATGTCCATCTTTCAGATGGTGACACATATTACCGCCATACATTTACAATGGCTTACTGCTAGTATGTGTTATACTGGGGAGCATTGTGTTTGGCACTGCAGTTGTGAGGACTTGGCCCTGTCATCGGCAGTACTGGGCAATGGCCACCAGGTCAAACCTCATCATGCATACATACTGACCACTCTCACACAATATGTAACACACACCAACCTAACACATGCATACGTGCATATTGTACAAATGCTACAATCTATCCTGCTACCTTGGCAACCTCAGGTCATCTGTGCTCCACTGGTATTATACCTACACATACATGTTACTACATTTCTACATCAGATCAGAGGGGGGCACACCTGAGTGTTACAACTTGTCTGCATCGGATTGAGGGGGGCACACCAGACTCGTACTACATTTCTACATAGGATTGGGGGGCACACCTGACTGTTTCTACATTTCTACATAGGATTGGGGGGGGCACACCTGACACTTTTACACATTTGCTGTGATTGTACTGGCATGTCAGGTACTCCATTTCATTCTAAATTCTAACCTATCATGCTAACTAGAGTCATATCAGTGTGCTACAGGTCTTAGGTTTGATTGACCTACATATCAGTTTCTGACTTCCTACCCTTCAGAACTAACATCCCACTGCCTGAACTGATGTAGTCTGTCTGTGTAGGCCTGGGGGGGGGTGGTTACCCATAGCCATCATTCAGAGACCTTAGCACAGCCTTTATTTTTGTTTGTCTACATCTGTCCTGCTGGCTGAGACTGTTGTTTGGTATGTGAACCTCCCTGACTGGCATGTGTGTGTCATATGGACACATGTGGCCCAGCACATTTCCTACAGTAGATTTTATCACTATGTGTAGTAGTGACTACTATGGTGACAGCAGTATTTGTTACAGATCTCATGCTGCCTCTGTAGGTGTCTACTATCTGCTGGCATCCCATTCAGCCACCCAATTCCCTTGGATGCTCACATCCATATCATAGATACAAGTAACAACATATACTACTCCATCCAGCAATTGGTAAGGAGAGTGACTTACCTTGAGGGTGTGCCAGTATTGAGGATGGTGCTGGAGGTCTGCCAATGTCGGATACACATAGTACACTCCCTATACATGGTTGAGCACAGGTAGTGTCATGTTTGGCATCCTTTTTACTGTATGTGCGAGTGAGAGAGAGGTGTCATCCCCTGGGTCTCTAATGTGTCAGTGTATGTGCTATGCATTGTCTCTTTGCCAAGGCCAGGGAATACTGGGCATGCCTCCATTTGCCTACTGGGGTAGGCTCAGGTTGTTCCTCCTTGGCATTGGTGGGGGGGCTGTGTGGCCCTGCCCCATGCTCTTCCTGCTGCAGCTGTTTCTGCAGGATCATATTGTGTAGCATGACACATACGATGACAATTTGAGTTCATGTAGCTGGTGAGTACTGCAAGACTCCACCGGATGTGTCCAGGCACCAGAACCATGATTTGAGCATCCCAAACACACACTCTATTATAATTTTGGTCTGTGCGTGTGCCTCATTATGGAGTTCTTGTTTGGGTGTGTGTGCATTTCTGATGGGTGTCATCAGCCACGGCTCCAGTGCGTAACCAGCATCCCCCACTAGGTGACCGTTAGGGATGTCCACATTGGCAAATCTCTGGTACAGCTGCATCAGATGCCAGATGTGGGAATCGTGATAGCTTCCAGAGCAGCCAGCACACACATTCATTATAATGCCCTGGGCATCACACACGACCTGGCAGTTGATGGAGGGGAAGCCCTTGTGGTTGATGTAGACCCTACCCAGCTCACCGGGTGGTGCTTTGATACGTATGTGTGTGCAGTCTATAGCACCCACTACCTCAGGGTATTCTGCTATTTGGTGGAAGAGACACATATTGCTGGCCAACACCTCACAGGTGTTGGGAAATATACGTGCTCACTGGCATGTGCTGACATGGCATCCAGGAACTGGTGGAATACCCTGGATGCTGATGCCTGTAAAATCCTCATGATATCCTCAGTTGGCCTTTGGGAGGTACCTGTGGCTAGTGTTCCTAGGCCTACACCTACCTTGGTATCCACTGAAATGGGTTCCCCTCTGTTATTTCTGTGTGTCAGGCGTGGCCGGCACAGCTCAACAATTTGCTGTAGGAGGTCCCTGTCCACCCTATAGCACTCCACTATCTCCAGCTCATGTAGCCCCTGGTAGGTTACCCTGGGTCTGTACACCCATTCTTCATCTCCTCACTGTGGGTTGGTTGACAGCATTCTCATACTCACCACCCACAGTCTCTTCCACATGTTGATGTCTGATAGCTGCTGCAGCTCCTATCATGTTGTTGTTTTTGTTTGTTAAAACGTCCCCGCTTGTATACACCGGTGGTGTAAAGTATGTGGGAAAAACAAGAGGGAAAGGTGTCTGCATAGTTTATAGTAGTGTTCTGGGCTGGGCTGTTGCCTGTGTAATTGGCTGATTCTGATACATTTCACCTGCCAGCTATGCTAGTTCTCCCTGATTACCTTCCTACTGCTGTTTTCCCTTCCCATTGCCTTCCTGTTTAAGTATGGTGGCACGCCGCACAAACTGAGTGCTCAAATATGCACAGAGCTGCTATTTCCTGGTTTACTTTTTTTTCCCTTTAAAACCTGGTGCACAGCACGTACACCCGCTTAGGCAATGTAGAGAGTGCTAGGCAGCGTCAGACACACTCCCTTGCTTAGCTCTGCTAAGCTAAGGCAAACCCGAGCCACAGGGCTCCAATCCACTTACAGTATGCCTGACACACACCCGTATGATGTCAGCTAACTCCTAGGCTTACACTAAACTATTCCTGCTCTTACATTGTTGGGTGCTGACTAGCATTGAGGGGAAATCTGCGATTCAGAATAATTTCCCTCATTTGCATAGGATTGCCTGCTGATGCATAGTTACAGATCCCACACTGAGCCTCCCCCCTTAGCAAACACTATTCACTGGCCATATTGTCTTTTGCCTGCCATTGAGTATAATGGCAAAATAGTGATTTTGGTTAGAATGCATATTTCGGTTTTTTTTTTTTTTCACCTGATCCCATTTGCACGCCACTGCCCTACGCTTAAACAGCCGAAATCGGCTAAAAAAATAAAACATTTTTTAACTATTTTCCATGTCAATGGCCATATATTTGGCCATTGGCAAGCTTTACATGCTGTATACACCCTTTATTTGGAGCTGTCATGACTCCGTTTTGTAATTTGCAGAAATGTACTCGGTTACTAACCAAATACATTTCTGCAGATTACACTAGTCCTACACGGCCAGCTGACAGCTTCCTGGATTGCAAATTCACCTTATTTGCATAGATTTCACCTGCAAATGGGATAATTTGCATACAGGAGCTGAGTCCATGCAGGACTAGTGCAGGAGCACTTGTGCAGGGTCCTGCAGCTTATTCCTGGATCGCACGGCGGACATATTGCCTACTGGAGCTCTTGCACTAGTCCTACACACCGTGCAGGGCTTCCTGAATTCAGGGAATTGTGTATAAAAGAAGAAAGTTAAGGCAAAAAAAAGATCTAAGCTTGTCTGAGGTATTCTTATCCAAGTGTTTACCTTATTTTACACAATGTCAGTGGCCTCCAATTATTAAAAACTGTTTAGAACACTTTTTTTCCAAAGAAATATTAAAACCCTTCATATATTCATGAATACTGAATTCCCTCACATAGTCACTTACATATGATGAACAAAAAAGATTCTAAAATGTCTATTCATATCCATATCCTTGTAGAAAGATTATGGATTGTCATCCAAGCCTAGCACAGACTGGACTTTAAGAGCATTGTTCTACTATGATAATCTAGACATCTCCCACTCATGATTATAACAAAAAATGTTGCATGGAAAATAAAGTCCGGACATACTGCAAAGCAAACTGCATTATACCTTTTGTGTCTAAACTACATTGTCTTACTGATCAAGAAAAGAATGTACTTTACAAGCATTGATCCTAATCCAGTTAACTAAACATTTCTCATCTTCCTCTTACATCTTAGGACATACCTTTGTCTGTATGAAATTGTATCAAAAACCTTGCAATATTTACAAATGAGCTCTATTAATTTTCTGTATTTTGACTTCAGTTAAACAGACCATTATGTACACACACACACACACACACACACACACACACACACACACACACACACACACACACACACACACACGGAGCGTTTTCTTTCATTCTTAAGCTGTGAAACTGTTTATGGGCTAATATTTGTTGATTTACTTCTTAAAGGGAATGATTTAGTAGGGACAACAATAACTGAAGGAGAAAAGTGTGGTTATAATTAACTTACAGAGAATAACTAATAACTTTAATTTCACTGACTAAAAGACATGATAATGAAAGATTGTGTAAGACCCACAGCTACAAAGTAAGTGTGGGTGTCTTTTGTTGCTAACATGGTTTCACTGCCACTGCCATAAAATAAAAGTTGATACAGTTCAAGACTTTCTTCAAAGCAATGAAATATGGTACCTAAAAGCCCCTTTTTCTATCCCAAATACTTGCCACCAGTTCCCTATCAATTTGCACTTTGCAACCCTTGTCAACTTTGTAGCTCTTCTTCTAGTCTTTTTGCACTTTGTCTCTTTTGCGTTTCATACCCCTCCTTTCCATGATTCTATACTCTGTCTTTTAGCCTAATTACTAGCCACATATACTTCTGTAACCACATTGGACTTGTCCACTTTTTGCATTTTTGACTTTGGCTGACAACCTTTGCCTAAAGCTTTGAATTCTCAGTTCTCAGTTCCTACGTCTTGTTTACTCCTTCAATCGACTTCCAGTCTCCTAAGTCATACTTCACCCTCCACCTGGCTGACTATGACCAGCTCTTCTAAAACACTCAAGAGACATTATTGTCTTTGTACCAATGTTAACCACACAGTGATGTGGTCACTGTTAGCTAATAGCACCTTCAACCAATCATCCAACTTAGTTCTGACCACATTCAAGAATGCTATATTTTCTTGTACAGTCCTTAACCAAATGTCTAAACATTTCATGGTCCAAGAACTAAGTAGAGAAATGAATCCTCCAGGCTGCTTCTGGCAGATTCTGATCCCAGCATGAGTGTCATGGTCTTCTACTACCCCACCCACCGCCACCTTTATTCACTTCTTCAGTCTCTCATTCTCCTCCCTTGATGTATTTGGGGAAAGTATATTGAATCAATCTGTCATTGTCCATACCTTCTTCTCCCTTAACTGCCAGAGTGCTTAATCTAGTTTCTAACACTGGTTCATCCCTTAACTGCTTCATGTTCAGGTATTCTCTTTCCTGACCTCATATTGGATGGTCCTTTATATGTATTGCTAGTCCACTTACATATCTCCATTCTGTCATTCTTGAGCAGCCTATAGCTAGGCACCTCCATGCCCCACCCACTTATTTTCATTGGCCCATACTATTAATAAGCAGAAAGCCTTTTACAGAAAATCCTGCAACATTCCTTTCAGCTTCTCCACTTTCCAACAATGATACCTTGTACTTTTAAGTAATACTACTTCTCCAAATTTCAATAGACATTTAATCGTTCATCAGCTTCTCATCTTTTCGGAATTTAATCCAATTCATATTCCTTTCACATCTCTTTTTAACTTGTATTTGCTATCTGAATGCCTGTTCACCTGTTCTACATCTGTGACATTCCCTCCACCTTCCATCTCAGCATAATGGTATGATCATTAAGGTATACTTTTCCAACCTAGCACTTAGTATGTCTGTTCATTGTCCATCTGTACTTATACCAGTCCCAAGCCATTCTCTCTTCTCCACATCCATGCCCACTCTTGTAACTCATTAGTATTCTCTGTCCCCAGAGTACTGGCTGCTGGTACAGGTAACACATTTTAGAATATTTTCTTTAGCCCTGCCATGATATCACCATGCCACATCTATGGTCCAGCTTGCTTCTACCTTAGCAGTCCCCTCTGACAACTCATTGGTTAATACATGTACTGCAATGTGCAACCCCCCTCCACAAATCACAATATACATCAACACTCCCTACATATATGACAATGTACATCCATGATCCCTACATATATGAAAATGTGCATCCACACTCCCTACATATATGAAAATGTGCATCTACATGCCTTCCACAAATCACAGTGTGCATTCACCTTCCCTGAACAAACCACAGTGTACCTGCACCTTCCCAACACATGCCATAATGTACATGCACCCTCCCTACACATACCATAATGCATATGCACAAGCACCCTCCCTACACATACCATAATGTGCATGCACCCTCTTTACACATACCGTAATACACAGGCACCTTTCCTACACATACCATAATGCACATGCACCCTCTCTACACATACCATAATGCATATGCACCCTCTCTACACATACCATAATGCACATGCACCCTCCCTACACATATCATAATGCACATGCATCCTCCCTACACATACTATAATGTACATGAACCCTTCCTACACATATCATAATGCACATGCACCCTCTGTGCACATATCATAATGCACATGCACCCTCACTACACACATCATAATGCATATGCACCATGCATACACATACCATAATGTGCATGCTCCTTTCCTACACATATCATAATGCACATGCCCCCTCTGCACACATCATCATTGGTGCCTCCTGCTCGTTACACATATATAACAAACATATTCCCTACCTACACTACACATACATTGTGCATACACATGCCTGCTTCGCTGCACCATTTCATCGCGCCTGCACATAACGCAATGCACATGCACATGCCTAATGTCTAACACCTTCGATCACTTGCAATTGAAATCTTCCCTCCATACCGCAATTACATTCTCTACATATCTCCTGAAATTGAGAGTCATTGCTCTACATAACATTATGCTCATGCCTGACACTTCATCATCTTCTTCACTTCTCATGGTACTAAAATACACCTTTCCCTTTACTTTTCCTTCACGTCACATGCCACTCTGTACCAGTCCTTGCTATGCCTTATTTATCCTCATTTGCTTCCTCCTGGCAGCCCCTACACTATTGCTGTTTTGTTCTTGTGGCCTCTGTCATTCTCTCATTTGGCATTCCTCCCTATGTCTGCACTTGTCATGCTCCATTCTTAGTGTTAATTGTGCTCCTTCATTCTCTAACCCAGCATCTTTTCTTTCCTTGCCACTGCTATCTTTCCATCCCTTTTAATCTCCCTATCCTTTATCTTCAAGTCTATTTTGGTATCCTTTTTCTCATCAATTTTTCATCTGAGTCTGTGCCATTTCCAGTTGCCTTGTCTCGTTTGCTGGCCTGTTTGTGTTTACTCTGATTCATTGTCTTCCTCCCTTTACCTTTCCCAATCAGTTTCATCTAATGGCTTCCTATTACCTCCTACTCTCTAGTTTCACTCTATCATTATCATTTTTTTAACCAGCCCTTTAGCTCCATATTCCCCGATGAATTTCCTCCATTCTTTTACAGACCCTGCATTCCCTTTCATCACAAAGCATGCAGACCCCAACAGTTTCCGTATATGTTGAATGCGTCATGATCTCCTTTCAAGTGGTCTTCAGAGCCTGTGCTTCTGCTTTCATATCGCCCACTGCTTGGATCCTTCCATTGTTGCCTTCTTTTTTTTAACCTTGTTAAGACATTTTGACTGATGTTTTATCACTAACATACTAAACAAATGTCAGACAACTGACAAACTAGAGTAATTAAGGGTAGAGGGCAGACAGTCATCATTTAATTAATCACAGCATGTTTGACTCAAGGAAAAAAGATAACATGTGCTTCAATTTTATTAACTTTTTTCTTTCTGCATTCATCAGCCTTCTTTGCGTGTACTTCTGAAATGCCAAGGGAGCTTGCAAAGTCTGGAAGCTTGTCAAGTGTCATATCTAATGTTTACCGGTGCTTTCCTCCTTATATTGTAATTTCGTGTCAGTAGTTCTTTCTTCATATGAGCAGACTTACTGTTTCTACCCTATACCTTCATCATGGTATACTGCCCCCAGGTGCTATACCTTCATCCTGGTATACTGCCCCCAGTGCACTCATCTTGTTTGTACTTTTGCTTTTATTTCACAAACTGCATTTCTATGGGGTAAAAGTAGCTGTTTACCTTATCCAGGACATCATGGAATTTGTCAGATAGTCCTGTTGTGGCTTTGTATGTATTACACATATACTGTAATGTGTAGCAATAAAGGATTTACTCTATCAGCTTTGTTAAACATATTATCTTTGAATGTTCATAACATCTGGCTACCAAATTACCATGTAATCTTATATTTTCTGTGTTCTTCATCTGTTCATCCAAACTTACAAGTCACATCCATCTCCTATAATTAGCCATTGAACAGCTGCTACCATCTACACAGTTTACTAGGTGAATAGTTTATTTCATATATTTTCAGGCAAGGGATATCCACAGACATACTTTTAATTTTTTTTATACTTAAACTGTTTTAGCTTACTTCATTTATATCCCCTCTTTATGATATTCTTTTTTCAAAACTTAATTAAAAGCCACAGGCATAGGGTGGGGCAAAGAGTGTGGCTACCCCAGAATCAAGGTATTAAGGGCTGCAATTAGCACATGGCAATGACATGGCAGTGCAACACTGGCATTGAGAAAGAAATATAAATACTGTATTTGTAGTCATGGCTGAAGTGATAGTGCTTTGTGTATAGATATTTAACTTTAACAGGGTGGTTGTTACATTTGCAGGAAGTGGTTTGCTACGGACTCAGAGCAGAAGAGCTTTTCTTTCTAATTTTGAGAAGACCTTGGTGTTCTTTTAGAGTTGAGAAGGGTGTGAGATTAGGGAACCATGCAGGGAGCTAGATAAGTTAGCTGTGTTCTGTTAAAAAAACACATAGCTCTGAGATCTGAAGTTATGTCTTGGCAGCATATAAGGTCTGATGTTATGTCTTGGCAGCAGTCATCTATTCCAATGTTTCTTCCTTTGTACTAAGAAACACTTACTTGACATTATAAAACAATAAAACAAATGTTATCTGTGTGTTTCACATCTTTCTGGCAAAGAAAATATTTTTTCTCATCAGTTTTCATACTGTTACTTTTGTGGACTTGCAAGTGGAACAGGTGACTGCCATTCACTATGTTTGGTTTGGCAGTATAGGTCCACAAACACATATAATAAGTACAATGTAAGATTCTGGTCTATACATTTAAGGATGTGTATAGGTGGATAATTACAGAGGCTACAAATAAATACTCTGGTGGGACAGCACTGATTCTGCAGGACAGAAACTGTTTTACTGGTTGCGCAGAATTCCCATACTTGTAAGCACATCTAGTTAAAAGAAAATCTGAAATCAGCTGCCTGATAGCAGAATTGAATATCTTTAATTTTGAATAGCATCTTAGACTCCAACAGAGAAGTGATAATGATCAGCTATACAATGCCTATACAATACCTGTCTCCCTCTTCCAGCTTTAGCTACTATTTACCTACTGACTGTTTCTCCCTCCTTACCTCCTTACTTAAGTTTTATTTATTCCTAACAGCTATGCTGTAATCATCCTTGCCATTGTTTTATAAGTTATGTTTAATGCCTGCTTGTCACATATAGTGCACATGAACTGTTTGCATATTAAATGTTTTATACGTGGAATTTAATATCAAATATAATGTCACCACAGAATAAATGCCTGTCTTACCTTTGTATAGTGTCACTACAAAACCATCACCTGCTTGTATCTAGGTATCTTAAAATATATCTATGTAATGTACCTTTGTAAAAAAAATTTGTTTTGGCACAAGTATCTTAAACGGAGCTGCGGAAGTTTTTCTCCCCTGACCTCCACTGAAAATGGGTCTTGTCCAGTTAAACTTTCCTAGTAAGCAAAGACAAATAAATAAATCAGAGAGTTACTCCCTGAAATGGTGTGTCCTGTACTGGGAAAGAAGAAAATGATGCCAGGACCATTCATACTTCCTCATCTAACCAATGTAATATCCGCTAGAAACACTTTGCATCAAGACCAATGAATGGAAAATTACCTCTATACATGCAATCCCCAGCTCTGGCATATCTGATGACAATGTTTACACGCTTAGATTAAATACAGTGCAGAGATATTAAAGGTGTAACTAAAACATAAGGCATACCATAAATGTGAGCAATGAAGACTAATGCTAGTGTATTATATGTATCTATATATATATATATATATATATATATATATATATATATATATATATATATATATATGGGTCAGTTATCAGTTGATCAAGTTTTCAGAAACTCAAAATTCATATGGTTGTGACCATGTGATCAAGTTTTTAAAAACTCAAAGCTTTTGAATGGAGATTGCGGTACAGTGAGGATCAGGAAATTTACCCTTCACCTCATTGCAGTATGATCTTGGAGTTGGTATATATAATCTGCAGGCAGGGTGTTGGGGGGTGCGGGGGGGGGGGCTTGCCCCCTGCAAAAACATAAAAAAGGTAAATTTTTGTGTTTTTTTTTTTTTTTTTATTTTCAAGTTTTCTGAAACTCAATCATAAGGTCTCAACCATATGATAGATAGATAGATAGATAGATAGATAGATAGATAGATAGATAGATAGATAGATAGATAGATAGATAGATCTCTATATATATATATATATAAATAAATATATGGATGGCCACTCATACTGTAGTAATAGGACAAACAATCGACAGAGAGAGAGATATATACACAAGAATACTAGCGTATATCTCAGTTTTTAATGCAATGTAGTTAGACTGAATTACATATAATTTCCTTTTTTCTATGAAATGTCTTTATCTTCAACTCTATGTTAAATAGAAGGTGCTACAGTATTTGTAAAAAAGTTTGATATGATGTGATAATTGTCTATATATTATTTTTATAGTTTAAAGTCTTTCTTTCTAAAATTGCATAACTACCTATCTACTGTTATCTGATGTTGTTATTTTACTCATTGTGGAGCCTTTCTCCCCGGTCATCCACTGAAAATGGGTTTCTGACCCACTGGACCTTCCCGGTCAACAAATGTCAATAAATAAATAAATAAGCTTGGTGCCATCAGTCACAAATTATTTGAAAGTAAATTGATTGAACTGCTCAACTACAGTTTGAAACTGTAATAAATGAACAATTTCACTAATAGACAACAATCAGTAAGATGGCAGGCTACCTGCTCACCTCACTTACCAATCCAAAGTGGGGTGACTCAAGGCTCAATTCTTGGGCCTCTACTCTTTCATATTTTCACAAACCAACTGCATACTACCTGTATAGCATTCTCCCTAACACAATATGTGGACGACTCTACCCTTATTACCTGTCCTTACAGTTTCTCTAACCTCCTCTCTACTACACAACATAGCTTCCCGTCTGTAGAAAAATGGCTAACCGACAACCAACGAATTCTAATTCTCAAAAAAAACAAAGCTACTACTCTTTTTTCCAAAAACCCTCTCTAACCTCAAAACAGCCTTCACCATTTCTGCTCTCGACAATACCATCATACAACCTGACCCACATATTAAACTTCTTGGTGTTATCGATGACCAATTAAAATTTTATACCCATATTCAGCACTGTATCAAAAAGACCAATCAAAAACTCGGCCTAGTCTACAGACATAAAAAGAATACCTAGACCCTGACTGTAGGCAGAAACTAGCTCAGGCCTTCCTCCTTCCATGTTTACTGTATGCCTCCCCCATCTTTTCACATCTAAAATTACCCTTTTGGCTAAACTCTGTAAATCATACTATAGTGTTGCAAGATTTGCTAGTAACCAACCCTACAAATTTCACCACTGCCATGCACTAAAACAGCTCCAGTGGCTTGACTTCCCCCAGCACCTGCTTCACTCCCAACTGCAAATGACTCA
>NC_056746.1:127601214-127616214 GCF_019279795.1 Protopterus annectens | reverse complement strand
TTTATTTGTTAATAAGAGAGTTAGGTTGGTCCTATGACCCTTTTCAGCTGCATTCTGGACAGAATAGCAGTTGCAACAAAGCAAAGGAGAAGAATATAATAAAGCAATACGATAATTATAGAAGAGAACATACTGTGCTGATCAAAGTTTTAAAAAATCATCTTAAAAATGTCTTATTGTACAGATGAAAATGTAAAATCCCCCAAAGCAGGCAGAAGACAGCTTGATATGCAGCTAAATCCAAAAACTTGATGAACCAGCAAGTAATCGTACCAAGAAACTTTATTGCAGAGAAAGAAAGTTAGTGCTTTCACAGTAATACCATACTGCTTCTGCAGACAAACATGAATGGGGACAGAATAACTTATATACAAATGACATCATCTCAAACAGCTTAACAGCCAATAAAACAAACATTCATGCAGCCACATTCTCACCTTAAAGGCATATGAAGTAGATAATATTTACTGGCATAAAATCTGATAAAAAATAAAAAATAATAATAAAAACATTAACACAAATAAATAAAACATGAAAAATATTCATAAATATATAAACAAACAACAATAAACACTCTACAGCTGTTTATTCCTTAATACAGGCTTAATGGGGACATGATCATTCAACCCCATAGCTAGATGTGCTCCCAACCTCAAGATCCACTCCAACTCAACCACCTCAGTACGAGTCACTATATCACCACCTAGCAGACCTGGGCTGATCACACATAATACCTCGAAGACAAAGTTGTGTTCAAGGCCAGTAGACAAAACATGTTTCGCTAAAGCACTAAAATCATATTTCTTCTTTATGCAATACACATGGTCCCTAATTCTTTCTTTTAAGCTCCTGTTGGTCTTGCCAATGTAGAATTTATAACAGCACTGACAATGTGCTAAATAAACTACATTCCTGGTGGAGCAATCAGCAGATGCCCTCAACTTCCACAAGTAGCCTGTAACAGGGTGCATAAAGAACCTAGACTCATCTTTAAACTGACAAAAATTGCATTTATGACATTTAGATGTACCTATCAAAACTTGGGATCCAGACATAACATGTCTAGGAAAACATAATTGTTGCCTTAAATTACTGTGGTTCTTATATACAAATCTAGGGCCATCTGCTAATATATCGGAACATCTGCTGACAGTCTGTAAAATATGCCAGTTCCTGTTTACTATATCTTTCATCATATTTACACCATGGGAAATTTTCAAAACAAGGGGAGGGCAGCAATACATATGAGGTGATCTGATTGATTGCCTATACAGAGCAGAAAAATATAGACATGCTCTACTATCACACTCATTGTTTATTCTGGCACAAGCGTGATCAACTTCAACTTGGGTGTAACCCCTGATGGCAAACTCTTTCTTCAAATGTAACAAACTTCCTTCAAAGTCAGAAGTAGTACATGACAACCTCGAGACCCTGAAGGCTTGACCACTCACAATGTTCCAATGTAAAATATCAAAATACCAGAATATCGAATCTCATTTCATGGAAATGAACACAGTGAAATTTCACTTAATCAAAAGGTTACAGCATCAAAAATGATGCCCGGGAAGAGTACTACTTGGCCACCATGGAGGCATTTGTCCTTTTCTTACAACAGTGCACTCTCGGAGTTGGTATATTTAGTTAGGTGGTGTGGGGGGTGCACCCCCCCACATTGGGGGTTGTGTGAGATGAAGCCCCCACTTTGATAGATTTGATTTACTTATGTGTGGTTTGTCCATGGTGGCTAAGTAGTTCCTTTCTGGTGCTTTGTTTTCAATGATGTAACTGATTAAATGAAGTTTCGGTGTTTCCATCTCAATGAAATGGGATTTGATATTCTGGTATTTCAATATTTTGAAGTAGACCCATATCTATATATATCTATATCTATCTATGTATAAATATATAGAGAGAGATATAGAGATAGAGAGAGAGAGAGAGAGAGAGAGATACATAGATAGATATCTGAAGATTACAAAGGTCACATGGGCAAACCAATTAGTAAAAAACAAAGTAAAAAAAAATGGTACAAGGCATTCATTAAAACTTCCACAACTTCCTCAACTTAAATAGATTGCTCACCAAAAATCACCGAACTGAAGAGTGCATCTCAAAAAAATCACTTTAATCATTGAAATAATAAAATAAATAAAAAAAACTTAGCACTTTCATCCCTATTGAATCAACGTATCGGGACTTCATCAGAGTTGAAATAACAATTATGTAATTTCCTTTTATACGCATTCTTCTCAACAATGTTCAACAATTAGATAGCAATTTTGTAAAACTTAAATAATAACATTAATAACATCAAAACTTTATATATAAGTAATCCATTAACTGACAAACATTTTAAACAAACATATTTAGAAAAGTCATACTTCAATTAAATTTAAAATATTCAAAAAAAATAATATACTACTTGTCATATAATTTTCTGTCTCAGTTTTAAATAACTTGTGATAGATATATTATCATTAATTCCTGGTGATTTAGTGGCATTTAATCTAAATTGCCACATCATTCACCATTCAAATCACCACCGCTGCTGTTTCTTTCAACTTTGTCAATAATGAAAAAAATACATCTGTTAAAGGATGGACATCTTAAAGAATGTTTATTATATAGAGCATTAGTCACAGTACTTTTTTTGATGTCATTTATGTGTTCATATATTCTGTCCTTCAATCTTCTTGTGGTTTTACCCACATAAAAAACATGTGCAAGAAACACATGTTGCCACATAAACAACCATCCTAGTGTTATAGTTACAATTGCCAGGGTACCACAAGGTCCTATTCAGCCCCTAAATTGAAACACAGGGCCTGTTATTGATGACTCTGCAATATATGCAACAGACACATTTAGCCATTTTGAAGGCCCTTTGGTTTCTGTTTGAGTATGCCAATTTTCCAAGATATTCTTTGCTGCCACTATTGTATACTTCAATTGGCTTGTTATTGAATATTTCCCTCAACTCATTTGTAAAAATAGAGTCTCAATAAGAACACATAAGTTTAACCACAAAGTCAACAAAGTGGCTGAAGAGAACAAACAATGGTAGATTAAAAAATTATGGAGGGAAAAACAAGATTATGATTCCAGGAAAGGATATCCTAGACCAAAGTTCAATCATCCACTCTATGGCTCATGACATTCTGTTTATCAGAAACCAGGATCATCTGTTTCTACCATGGAACCATGTGAAGGTAACTTTCTGAACATTAAGGAAGATTTTTTAGACATGCACCACGTCAAGCATGCAAGCATGCCCGAACAACTCCTCTAAGAGACCAGTGAGGAGGTCTGAAAAGAGAAAAGGAAGGAAAAATATTAAAGGAGTCATTCTGATTTGACGACATATCTAACGAAGTGCAGAGCAATAATACCGTGGTACTTTGTCAGTTTAAATTTACAATTTTAGCAATTTGGTGACAAGTTATGACTTTTATTCTTTACTTAGTAATGGTTTCATGTTTGTACTTGATTTTAAAACAGACATAGGTCAGCTATGTTTACAGTTGAAAATGTACATCCGTCAGCTAAATTTGAAGTTATTATTTAAAGATGAAACATTTTGTGTGATCAGTAATGAGTTGAAAAAGAAAAGTATATTCATTTTACCCCCCCCCCAATATTTTAACATCTCTTTATGAAAAGTTATGTGACGATCACTTCAGAAGGATTGTGCATATAGCTAGGTTGAGGTCTGATAATTTAACTCATGGGGAGAGAAATGCTCTGGAAATTTTGAGAAATGACAAAACAGTCAGGGTTATGAAACTCGACAAGGGAGTTGGAATGGTCATTACGGATTATTACTTATATGCTGGAAAAATGGTATACAGTTTGCATGATGGGAAGACATACAAGTGTGTTTCAAATAATGAAATGACCCTGTCTTACCATAAACTTGATATGTGTGTATTAGATATGGTAAATCAAGGGACCGTTACGCAGAAACTTTACAAGTTTTTAATAGTGGGCAGAACTACTATTCCTGCAATCTTTGGAATACCAAAGATTCATAAAAATTCACAAGATCCCCCATTAAGGCCAGTTGTTGCTGCAAATTGTTCTAAGGATGAAATAGTAGCAGCATATGATAACTATCACTGTAAGTACTTGGTAAAAAAGAAATCACATATATTAAGGGATTCCTGCCACTTTTTACAAGAATTGAATGACATTGTTTTTGAAGTTGACCATATATTTGCTATTGTAGATGTTATTAAACTTTTTTTCTGTGATTTCTCACTGGTTGGGTCTGGAATATTTTCTGGAAGGATTAAGAGATTATGATTTTGATGCATCCAAAATGTGTTATACTGCAGTGTATTGAGTTGATCTTTAGTAACAATTTTTCTTATTTTGATGGGGAATATTCTCAGCAGGGGTAGAGCTGGGGGCAAAATGCACCTGGGTTTACGTAAATTTAGTCTTAGCCAAATGGAAACATCAATGGATGGTGACTTGCACCTTTAGGAACCAGATTTTTAAATATTTCAGATTCCTGGTTGATATATTTATTTTATGGCAGGGTGATACTAAGAGTTCTGAGCATTTTATGGAATACCTGGGGAACAGCATAGATTTTTAAGGTTCATCCACACATGTGATTTTAATTTGATTAATTATTTAGACATCACAATTGGAAAGGACTACATGAAGAAAAAAATTACATCTGATGTTTATAGGGAAAAAGACCTATTTCAACAACTTTTTACACTTCCATAGTAACCATCTATATAAACAGAAAAGGAGTGTGGTCAAAGGTCAGATGTTTCATTTGACGAGACTTAGTTCTGATGATGAAAAATTTAATTATGAATTAGTTTTTTTTGATGGAACTTTTTAAAGAAAGGTGTTACCTAGATGATTTATTAACTCAGGTTAAATTTGAAATTCTTGAAGGCAGAAATACTAGATATGCTCCCATTTTGAGGAATGGGCAAAAAACAAATTTCATATGCCATAGCAGTAAAAAATCTGAAATGACAACTGTATTAGATGGGAATGCTCATAGCAATGGGGCTATGATTTTTCCTTGCAACGTTATAGCCCTAAGTTTGGTTAAAGTTATGTTTACTTACTGGCACTCTATTTTTTTGGATGAGTTGATGGAAATGTTGGGTAACGTGCTGATTGTGGCATACAGTAGGGGCAGCAACATAAAGAATATGTTGAAAAAACAGGCATACTATAATAAGAACCCAAGAGCCTTCAAAAATGGATAAATATGGGTAATGTATATATTGCAGATTCATCAATAATAAGCCCTATGTTTCAATTCAGGAATGGAATAGGTCTTTGAAGTGTCTATCAATAATAGGCCCTATGTTTCAGTTCAGGGATGGAATAGGTCCTTGAGGTGCCCCTGCAATTCTAACTCTAACACTAGGGTGGTTGTTTATGTGGCAACATGTGTTTCTTGCAGATGTTTTTATGTGGGTAAAGATATCCATCATTTAACAAATTTATTTTTTTCACTATTAACAAATTTGAAAAAAAAATGATAGTGGTGGAGATTTAAATGGTATCCCAGAAGTTAAAGAACTGATGTGGCAATTTAGATTAAATGCCAATAAATAATCAGGAATTAATGATAATATATCTATCACACGTTATTTAAAACTAAGACAGAAAATTATGCAAGTATTATATTAGGTATTTTTGAATTTTTTAAATGTAATTAAATTATGACATTTGTAAATATGTTTAAAATGTTTAGTTAATGAATTACTTACATATAAAGTTTTGATATTATTAATGTCATCATTTAAGTTTTACAAAGTTGCTATTTAATTGTTAAACAATGTTGCTAAGAATGTGTATAAAAGGAAGTGATATAATTGTTATTTCAACTCTGATGAAGTCCCAATATGTTGATTCATTAGGGACAAAACTGTAAGGTTTATATTTATTGTGTTATTTCAATGATTAAAGTGATTTTAATTAAAAAAAACATTCAATACTATATGAACTAGATGAAATGATGACCAAAACTAAACATCACCACTTATTGATTCTTAGTTATAGGATAAACCAGTCATCAGTTAAAAAAATATACATATTCATTCAACATAGAATTCACAGTCATCTTATTTTGTAACCAGCGAGAAACATATTCCAGATTGAGAAGACACACTCTCAAGAACCAATAAGTAGTGATGTTTAGTTCTGGTTGTCTATTGGTATATAGAGATTCAAGGAACCAATGAAAATCTGATCGCATTCAATGAGGAAGTTGTTTTCATTGGTACTTCTTATAGTTACAAGCCATTTTTGGCTTGACTAATACCGCTTTTGATGGGCATTGTAGGTCATTTGAATTTCTAAGCTGATTGGATGATAGAATGTTTTTAAATAATTTTAGAACCTGAAATTTGTTAGATCTGAAGAAGAGTTTTACTCAAAAGTACTAATCATTTTTATGTATATTTATTGAATTGAACATATTTTATTAAAGTTGGATTCACTTCAGAAGCTCAAATCCCCAAAATCTCGAATTTCATATAACCGAGACCAAAAGATCGAGTTTTGGAAACTCGAACTTCTGAAATGAAACCGCAAAAAAACAAAAAAACCTCAAACACCGCTTTTGCAGGGGGGCTTTGTCCCCCTGCACCCCCCATACCACCCCTACTTAAATATACCAACTCCGAGATCGCGCTACAGTGGGGAAAAGGGAAATCTCCCATTTTGTGCTGTATGCTGAAGCGCAAAAATGGAGATTTCCCACTTCCTGTCAACACCGCAGAAAAGATAAAAACATTATGTGCAAACAGACTGTACAGGAATCCTTGCCTCTGTGTGCACGTAATGTTTTAATATAAGTAACCTCTTATTTTTTAACACTTTACATATTCGATTTACTGAAATCTCGATCATATGGTTTCGACCATATGCAATTCGAGATTTCAGTAATTCGATTATGTGAAGTGTTCCCATATATATATATATATATATATATATATATATATATATATATATATATATATATATGGGTCCCCTTCAAATGGTCGACATTTCAGAATGACATTCGAAATGTCGACCATGCGAAACCGGCATCTCCATACAGTGCAGAATGGAAAGATTTCCATCTTCCACACTGTAGTGCAATCTCAGAGTTGGTATATTTAAGTTCCAGGGGGGCCCCCCACAGGGGTTCCCTGCTAGCAGCGTTAATACAAGTTTTTGTTGTGTTTATTTTTTATTTTTTTAATTCAGTGGTCGACATTTCGAATGTGGATCATATGGTCTTGGCCATATGGTCTTCAACATTCTAAAATGCCCACCATATGAAGGAGATCCATACATATATATATATATATATATATATATATATATATATATATATATTCACTTCATAACACTGAAAGCTCAAAACACTGAAACTCAAAACACTGAAACCAAAACACTGAAACTTCAAAATCTTGAAAACTCAAAACACTGAAAACACATATCATACATATACTAAGTTTAAACAACATAAATCATAGCACTTTTTACCAAGTGTAAGCAGGGGGGGCAAGACCCCCTGCACCCCCCCCACACCCCCTGCTACTTATATATGTATATATATATATATATATATATATATATATATATATATATATATATATATATATATATATATATATATATATATATATATATATCAACTCCAGGATTGCACTTCACTACACTAAGTGCAATCTTGGAGTTGATATATTTAAATAGCAGGGGGTGTGGGGGGTGCAGGGGGGCTTGGCCCTCTGGTTACACTTGGTGCAAAGTGCTATGATTTATGTTGTTTAAACTCAGTATATGTATGATATGTGTTTTCAGTGTTTTGAGTTTCAGTGTTTTGAGTTTTCAGTGTTTTGAAGTTTCAGTGTTTTGAAGTTTTAGTGTTTTGGTCTTCTGTATTATGAAATTTTCTCATTTTCAGTGTTTTGAGCTTTCAGTGTTATGAACTGAATCCATGTATATATATATATATATATATATATATATATATATATATATATATATATATATATATACACACACACACACACACACTTATATGTTTTTGTGCATATGTATGTGTGTGTGTGTGTGTGTGTGTGTGTGTGTGTGTGTGTGTGTGTGTGTGTGTGTGTGTGTGTGTGTGTGTGTGTATCTCTCTCTCTCTCTCTCTCTAGACAGATAGATAGATAGATAGATAAATAGATAGATAGATAGATAGATAGATAGATAGATAGATAGATAGATAGATAGATAGATAACTGTTACCCTAATAAGCATGAAAGTCAAAAAGAACAGGCTTCAAAAGATTGAGATCGAAATCCCAAAACTCCATTATAACAGAAATCGAAAAGAGCAAACTGCAGAACATGGAACGGGCAGGTGAGTTATTGTATGAGATCGCTGTTCAGCTCAGTTTGGGGTTTTTGCCCATTCCCAGCTGCAGTGCAATCTCCATAATGTGCATGGATGTGGGGGTTCAGGGGGCTTGTGGCACTGCTAAACATTTGAGTTGTATTTTTGTTTGCAGCATAGTGCTGTGGATATGTTCTATATTGTTCTATATTCTGTAGTTCCTTGTTTTCGGCTTACATTTATATTATGAAGTTTTGCTATTCCGGTCTCGTCCTTTGAAGTTCATTATTCTGTTCTTGCTTGCTTATGAGCTAGATTCAATGCTACTAAAACCATACTTACCACTGCTTATATCCGTCCCACTCCTTTTTATGGTGCTTCCGTCCTTACCTACCTCCAGGAGTCACAAAAAAATCAAAACTTGAACAGACCCATAATAAAGTTGCTAAATTTGCACCAATACCCCTTTCAGACCCCACCACACTATAGCACTAAAAAGCCTAAATTGGTTAGAGCAACCCCATCAACTAACATATACACAGCATCTTACCACCTATAAAACTATTCAGCATCCATCTGCTTGTCCAGAGCTAAATACCATTCTACAACAATGTTCCCAATCAGTTATTACAATACATTCACCAAACATTCCTATCTGTCCACAAACCTGTCAAATCTGCTGGGCATTGTCTATACATGTTCTTTTGCACTCTGGTGGGAGCAGAGATGAATTCAACCCATCCAAGTAGAAAAATGCTTTTGGAAAGTTTATTGTGTTTTTATCTGATTGGCCTCTGGGATTATCTGTGTAAAAGTCTTTCATCCAGTTGATATGAAAGCTTCCCCATGCCTTGCATATAAGCAAATCTCTCCAGTTTAAAATCCTCTATAAGAAACTCTCTTTATAGTCTCCCACTGTTCACAGCTACTTAAAGAGCTGCCAGTTTGTACAGAGGGCAGCGCCACTGCATGTCATCTAACCAGAGCTGCTCAATATTTGGCGACTATTACCAGATGTCTGGAGAGACTCCACTGAAATCCAAAGCATCCACTGCTAAAATCAAAAAAAAAAAAAAAGAGTTTTCTTTGCACCTTGCTGACTGTATTTTATCATTTTGCTGCTACATTTTGCTGATTTTACTGTATTTTTCTGCACTTTAAAAAATCTGTTTGTTGCCTTAAGTAGCTAGTTCATAGCATAGATTAGATTCAAATCTGCTGAATTTAGACTGCATTGTTACACTTCAGCACTACTCCAGCCATATTACTATAGGATGGCCCGGCCTGCACCCATGTGGCAGAAGTGTGTAGTCTGAGTTGGAGATTACTGGAGTAAAGCTCATTGTGTGTTTTCCCATTGGTAGTTTAGCTTAAAATTTTTAATTTCACGCGCATTTAAGCCTTGCATTTGAGCAGATTTGCACTATTTTAATCAGAGTTGCTCAATGTTTGGCAACTTTTGCCAGAGGTCTGGATTGATGCTGCTGAAATCCAAAGCATCCATTGCAAAAATCAAAAAATAAAAACCTTGTGAGTTTCCTTTGCACTTTACTGGCTGTATTTTATCATTTTGCAGACTCGTTTTGCTGACTTTTACTGTATTTTTCTGGGTTTGCTATCAATAAGTTGAACGTTGGTTCAGCAAACATGGAAAGTTGAATGGCAGGTAGTCGACTCTCGAGTTGCTGAACATTAGGAGATCAAGAGTACAAATTAGCGAATGCAAGAGTGCATTCGCTGATATGCACTCTATGCCATGAGTAGAGTCGTGGTACAGAGCTGAAAGGGAAATGTATCCATTTCCTCATTGTAGTCCAAGCTCGAAGTTAGAATATTTAATTTGCAGGAGGTGTAGGGGGCACAGACCTCCACAGGGGGGGGGGGTGCAGGGGGGCTCCACTCCCGCTAAAACATGAATGACAGTGTAGGTGTTTAACTTATGTTTGCACCTACACTGCCATCATGGTCGAATTTCGGCATAAATGTCAAATCTGTTGATCGCATTCAACAGATTCGAAATTTTGAACTACTTAATATGCCGGAAGTTTGACGTCAATTTTGCATTATCAAGCATTCAGTGTTCTGAACTTCGATATCTTGATAGTAAACCATTTTTCTGCTCTTTAAAAAAGCAGTTCTGTTGCTTTAAATAGCTAGTACATAGCATACACTAAATTCAGATCTGCCAAATCTCGACTGTATTGCCATCTTACATTAGAAGAGCCCTGCCTGCACCATTGTGGCAGAAGTGTGTGGTCTGTGCCTCATATGAGTTGGATATTACTAGAGGATAGCTCATTATGTGCTTTCCCACTGGTAGTTTAGCTTAAAAGTGTTTAATTTTATCTATTTAAGCCTCACATTTGTGCGTAGCTGTGCAGTATGTAGCTGGGTTCAGTGGTGCCCTGTACAGATGCATATGCCTTAAAAGACAATTTTCTCCTAAACATGTTAGTTAACCCTCCTAAGCTTCTCTGCTGCATTGTGAGAAACTCAGTTGTGTACTGAGAAGTGTTGCCATAGTTTTCACCCCAGCTTTCAATAGAATAAACCCCTTTGTTAATCCTAGAGCAAAATCTGGTCAAACTGGCCCACCCCCCCAATTTTAGTTATTGTATAAACCTGACATAATTGTCAGTCAATTTCCAACCATTTCTCTGGCCAGTCTGATTGATGTGGGCATCCAGAGGCATTGTAATAATTACCTCATGTATACTGACAACTTCTTACTCCTAAAACAAACAAATACAATATGTGAGAAATGTAATTATACTATGAATTTGGAATCGGTTCTCTTTCTTAACAACAAACCAGGCATCAAACTGGTTGTCAACATACACACATCACCTCTCACACTAAACAGAGTCACAACACATAAGCCCACAGACACAGAGGTACTCAGTAGAAGCCTACCAAAAGATCTGAGACCTCCCAGGCACAATCAACTTGCACACATTGCAATGCAAATAGAATCCACTATACATAATAATACACATACCAGTGTCTCAGCAAATGAGCCCATAAGGCAAAACACCTCAAAACCAAATGCCCTGGTTATAGGTGACTCCATAGTGGGACACACAGATGTTCCCCTCACCAGACTAAAGAAGGAGAAAGGTCACAGTCAGCTGCCTGTCAGGTGCCAGGATCAGTCAAATCATACACGCACTGAAGTAACTCAACAAAAATTACCATTATGACTCTGTCATAGTACATGTTGGGGTGAATGACTTGAGACATACCTCTCTGAACTATGTGAAGAGAGACATGACTGAACTCTTAGATAATGTGTCCCAGGCAGGTATATCCCTAGCCCTAAGCAGCATTCTACCTTCATCCAGGATGATGCTGCAATATAGACAAAGAATGATCAACATCAACAATTGGCTTAGCTTCTGGTGTCAATAGAGGGGGCATTCAGTATCTGTCAGCTTGGGAAGACATGGTTGACAGACCATGCTGCTTTGCCAGAGATGGTCTTCACCTGTCTCCTCTAGGCTTCCGGATACTGGCAAAGGTGCTTGCCTCCCTATAGTGGTTTTTTAGGCAATGTCAAAACAAAACAATTTCCGATGTAAAAATATCGACTCAACACAAACTCAAGGTTATGCTCTTAATGCTAGGAGCCTAAACAGGGAACTGCACTCCCTAGAAGCATTCCTCACCTTGGAAGATGCTGATGTCTGTGCTGTCACTGAGACATGGTTCAAGGCCCCACACAGCACCCCAGCCGTGCAAGGCTACAATGTCTTCCACACGTTCAGGCCACAAAATGAGTGCAAAAGAACCAAAGGTGGAGATGTATCCCATCTTCATTAAAGCCAAATGCACGGTTAAACACTATGACTATCTTGAGCTACTCCAGCTCCAACTAACTATAGGTAAAACACCTGACCATATCATTGCTAGCTAGAGGTCCTCCACCGTGAACCAAGAGAAGCACACCGCCCACATGGACTTACTAGAGTCACTCACTGTACATCCAAACACTTTGGTCATGGGCGATTTCAACTATCCTTCCATCAATGGGTGACATACATGTGCACAAACATGCTTGCCCTGAGGTTCATGGACTTTGTCAATATAAATGCCCTGGAACAGCTATTCTGGACCCCCACAAGGAGTTCAAATGTCCTAGACTTAGTACTCCCCAACATTGGAGGTCACTCACTACACTAACCCTTGTGCATTTCCCTCCCTGGTAAGGTCAGACCATAAATCAGTGATATCAATGGAAAGGCTGATTTTACTTTACAGAAGTTAGTGCAGCTGAGATACATTTAGCTTCAGTAGCTCCAAAAATAGCTTTCCATACCCCAGTGCTTACAGAATTCTTCAGAAAGTTCTCTATTAACTTCCTGTCCCTGTTTTGAGTTAGTTAGGAAACCATTTATCCCTTTAACATTCCAGCCATCATATTGTTTAAATTTTCTGCCAACATCTTGTGAGACATGGGGTCAAAGGCCTTGCTGAAATCCTGGTACTCCCCAGGCTAAGGGATTCTTTAGAGCCTCTTATCAATGGTTCAGTTATACAAATAGATCAATGTGATTAAACAAAACTAGATCGTCAAAACCTCAGATCATCGAAGACCACATCACCGAGACAATATTAATGAAAAAACAGCAAAAGACCAGAGCAATGAAGATCTTTCAAGGGTTAGTAATCACTCATCCAAAAAGTCACAAAACCTAAACTACACCATCCCTAACCCACCCAGGTGTGTGGGAGGGCTCTGCCCCCCACACACACCCCAATGTGGGGGGCTGTGCCCCCCACCCCCTAACTAATTATACCAACTCCAAGATCACACTACAGTTGGGGGGGCAAAGTTCACCTTGTTGGCCAACAGGTTACTTACCTTGAGAAGATCTTCATTGAGCCGGTCTTTTGCTGAAATGAGTTTTCATTATTTTCTTCTCGATGATGTGGTCTTCAATGATGTGGCGTTTTGACAATCTGAAGGTGACTCATCAGTATACATAATCCTGCCTAATCCACAGAATCTTCCATATGACCTCATGGTAATACAGAAGAGAGACAAAGGCTTCTAATTACTCAACACTTTCCAAAACCCACTAATGTGCAAGGAAATTCCCAGAGCCACTCAGTAGTTCTGCAGTACCCAGTGGTTCCCAAGAAGAGGTTTATGGCTTAGTCAGTGCTTCAGCAGTCACTCTCTCCACATCCACCTTTCTTTCCATCTTTATTAACACTTTTTAACATAAATAGTCTTTGGCTTCTGCTAAAGGATATCTGATCATAGAATATACTGCAGATACTTAGCAACTATTTCAGCTTCTGTTTAACTGACACAAACAAAATGCTGATAAGCTTTAGACAATAACTGTTTAAAATTATTCTGCTAACTTGTTGATCCAAAGGGCCATTTTAGTAAAAACCTAAAGTCTTCCAGATCCTTTAAAGAAGAATAAGGTGTAAAAAAATTATATTTACAGAAAACAGCATAACTGGGCACGTGGGATACAATATGTTAAATTGCTCTGTACAAGGAAAGTTTTTTCCACACTGGTCTAAATTGTTTATGCTTTGCCTTGAATTAATATATTTGTAACTTGTTCTTAATTGTTACTGTTTTTAAACTTTAATCTGTATTCTTTGTCATGGAGCTTTCCTCCCCGGGCCTCCACTGAAAATGGGCTCTCTGAGCCCAGTGGACTTCCCCGGGAATCAAACTGGAAATAAATAAATAAATAATATCTTAAGTGGGAAGTCATCATGGTTTGTTCCTTCAAATATTTAATTCTGTTTTTTTGTATTTGTGTTAACTTCCTTCTGGTATAATCTGTTTGACAGTCTGTGCCTTTATACTTTATTTTTCATATCTCATAACGCCATCATCCTCTCTCAGCCCTTCTATACTCTGGCACAGCTTTCTCTGCAGTAACTTCCATGCCAAAAGCTTTCCCAACTTCACCACATTTGTCTACCACAGATCTGCCTTATAGAGTAAATTGTGTTGTACTGCTGTATTTTCTCTTTCCGATATTAGAGTCTTCACATTTTTGACCCTCTTAAATACTTCCGGCTATCCCATTCCCTCTTCCCTCTCATCTGTCTCTCGGATTCTCTTCAAGCAAGATTCCATTCGCCTCATCTCTGTATTCTTCAGCCACCAAACACCTTTATGTGAGATCTAAATACGGATCTATATTAGAAGAGTGAAGCGACTTAAGTGCGAACGCTGTTTTGTGGACATGTAAAGCCCGAAGTCTGAAAAGAACCTGGGAAAAACATCGATGTTCCGCAACTTTGCTCTTTTCAGACATTGGGTTTTATGTGTCGACGAAAGACCGTTCACTCTTAAGTCGCTTCGCTCCTATAATATAGACCCCTAAATGCTAGCAATTATAGTATCTTGGCTGAAAGATTCCTTCTGGTTTTTACTTTCCTTCTCTGCAAATTTACTCTTTTTTTTTTGACAACAGGCCTGGCAATAAGCATGACGGTGACATCCTAACTCTGGTAAGCAGGAAAGCTAACATGTCACCTGTTTTCAAAATCAGATCCAATACCTTGAATGATTTAGGTTCAGATTAGCTTCTCACACTGTTTTTATTGAGGAATTATTTAAAAAAGCACTGCATGCCAAAGGATAACTCCATCACAGGCACTGTCCATCGTTTACTG
>NC_056746.1:126808714-126931214 GCF_019279795.1 Protopterus annectens | reverse complement strand
ATTGAATTTTAAAGTAGACACTGGGGCAAACATTGTTGTAATGTCACATGGTGTCGATGGGATCTCCATTGAATTTTAAAGTAGACACTCAGGCAAACGTTGTAATGTCACATGGTGTCGATGGGATCTCCATTGAATTTTAAAGTAGACACTGGGGCAAACATTGTTGTAATGTCACATGGTGTCGATGGGATCTCCATTGAATTTTAAAGTAGACACTCGGGCAAACGTAATGTCACATGGTGTCGATGGGATCTCCATTGAATTTTAAAGTAGACACTGGGGCAAACATTGTTGTAATGTCACATGGTGTCGATGGGATCTCCATTGAATTTTAAAGTAGACACTGGGGCAAACATTGTTGTAATGTCACATGGTGTCGATGGGATCTCCATTGAATTTTAAAGTAGACACTCGGGCAAACATTGTTGTAATGTCACATGGTGTCGATGGGATCTCCATTGAATTTTAAAGTAGACACTCGGGCAAACGTTGTAATGTCACATGGTGTCGATGGGATCTCCATTGAATTTTAAAGTAGACACTGGGGCAAACGTTTTAATGTCACATGGTGTCGATGGGATCTCCATTGAATTTTAAAGTAGACACTGGGACAAACATTCTTGTAATGTCACATGGTGTCGATGGAAGCATTTTAAAATGTTAGCTACTTACAGTACTAATGAAAACATATAGTGTTGGTGGCAGACTTAGATGCAAGGAGCTGAATATGAAAGCCACAAGTACAAGTTTTGGGGCTACATACTTACAGGGCCATATGTGAATAATATGCTGTGTGGAACTGTAGACATGGGACTGGGTGTGTTTTCCAGTAGTGATGAAGTAAATATAGATGTGCTTGATGAGACTCAAGTCCTTCATTGTGAGTCTCTTGAAATAAGAATGGAGTTAGGTCTGTCTCAGATTCACTTGCTACACCCAGAAGACTACAACTCCATATTTTTTCCAAAGTCAATTACAGAATGCAAGCACTTGGGATAATGAAAAAATATCCCTTTACTGTATGCCAATGGTGATGGTGATGAAAAGTGGTAAAGTTAGAATATGTGTTATCTTTATGAAAGAAAATGGAGCAATAAAAAGGGTGGCATTTATGTATCTACTTAGAAAAGCATAGCTTCAAAGTTAGTAGGGGCAAAGATATCTCCACATTAGATGCATTAAATGGGTTTGGCAAATAACTTTAAATCCATACAAGAATAAGCTAATACCATTTATCACTGCAGTGGGAATATTTTGTTTCAGATGGTTGCCTGTTGAGATCCTATCTGTGCCAGAGATTTTCAGTCATGAGAATCTTTTTTAAGTTTTTGCATTTGTATCACCTTTTTGCTTACTTCCTTTTAACGCCCACAGTTTCTTATGGCATTCTGACATTTCTTCAAGGGTGACTTCCTTAATTAAGTGACTTACCAAGCCATAACTGGCATCCTAAAAATTGTTCTGCAAAAGAAATATTAATCACTGTTTATCACGTGTTCAGATTTTCATATTTACATTCATATTTTCATATCTCAGTGATTTACATTTTTTTGAGAGGCAGGATGAGAAATACCATGATTGGAAACAATGAATTACGTTGTCAGTGTCCATTTATAGTGCTCTGTACTGGAGATATTATTGGTTGTGCTAACATGCAATATTTTCATATGTATCTTAACCTTTTTTTTTTTTTAAACCAGGTGACCTAAACTAGTGCATGGCATCAGGTGAAACCTTCGATGATGTTGAAGAAAGTTGTCATTGATATCTACACTGTGATATCTACACACATATAAATTACATGTTTTTTTTTTTTTTTAACATGTATTTATATGTGTGTTTAAACTGGAGGAATTGTATTTTATTTCACTTTTGAGGAACCTGTTTCTTTAAAGTGGTTTCCCTACCAATTAATCAGTTTGTACAACAAATTATTTAGATGATGTATAAATGGAGCTGGATGTAGTAGTTTACTTTATCTTGTTGTCTGAACAAGTTTGGCTACTAGCTGGACGAAAAGCGATTCGAGTAAAATTGTGCGCTTAACATTTACATTTTGTGGATTTTGTTGGACTTCGCAGTTTTCACTTTCCAAGCACCACTTTTGTTGCTTTTTTATGAAAGATGAAGGGGGTCAGATTTAGTAACGCCTACACTAAGTATACACGATCTGTATACAAGAACACCCCTACCGCATGTTTTGTGCTTTTTTGTTACTCAGAAGGATTACATTGTGTGCGTGTAGTCTATACATAGTGTAAAGTTTTATAAATCCCCCTCAGTATTTAAAGCTTCAAGATAACCAGAGAACATTAAATTTAGGAGAAAGAAGATGTGAGTTATGCTTGTGTTGTCTGTTCACTCAGAATGGTGTACACGTAGTGAAGGCAATAATGAATCTTAGGTCAAGTCTGATACTGTAAAGGTGCTGATGATGCTATATATTTAGGTTGTACAGTCTCAAAGATATGAAACATTTGTGAAGAAAAGCGTAATTCTGTGTTTGTGTGTGTGCATTTGTGTGTATTACACATTACAGTACTGATGTAAAGGCTGTGAATAGACAAGTCCATTATCACTATAAAGAAAACATTTTACCAATAACATTGCTGTTTATTCCTGTTTATAGTGTTTTCTGTTCAGAAGATATTAAATTTGTTTAGCTTTTGCTTTTTAACACAATTTTTCATAAAATGCTATAAAATGTAAGGCTGGAAATGTGATATTCCACAGCTTAGAGGAATTAATGAATTAAAAGGCAACGAGGCTGACGTGATAGTAAAGGATGACGTTGTAGTTCTTGGACTTAATAAGCAAATACCTGATGAGAGGTTAGAGACTGTGCTACAAACTATTGAGAAGTCAGGGTCTAAGCTAAGTAAAGGTAAATGTAGCTTTAGTGAAAGTATAAATCAGGATTTAGAAAGCTGTATGACTAGTGATGGCATCAGGTCAGATGTATGCAAATGAATGGGTTTAGTGATGGCATCAGGTCAGAGGTATGCAAGTGAATGGGTTACAAAGTCCAGCCAATGTGACAGCCCTCTAGCGGGTACTTGGTATGGTTAATTTCCATGAGTGTCAACAGTGTTATTTCTTATGACAGGCCTATGAAGAAATGATGCAAAGTGGATACGGGGAAATTCCAACCACAAAGATTTTAAAAGGACAAAGTTTATGCTAATGTCTGTACCAATCTTAGTTTTAAATGATGTTAGTAAAGCTACCACAGTCCATGCTTATGCAAGTAGCTATGGGCTGGATGCTACCTTAATGCAAATGGATATGGTAAAATAGAAGCCAATTACTTTCTGTTCCAGAATGTTTAATGTAACATAGGGGAGATGTTCTCAAATTAAAAAGTAATGCAGTATCTATAACAAAATGCTTTAAGCTGCTTATACTTTATGCTTTCATGCAAAGATTCATAAAGAAATTGATGAATGCATATAAAACTGGAAGCCCAATTTGTAATGTATAGGTTTAAATTCTAAAGAATAAACTGTATATGAATAAACTAATATCGAGGCTTGTAATGAAGTGTTGTTATAATATAAGATATCGTTGGATAAAGAGTTCCGGTTGGGCTGTTTTACTAAGGAGAATGTTGATAAAAAGTTTTTAACACTGATGATTGTAGTATTGCGACTTTTTATGGCTTACCAAACATTCGTAAGAGTCTACCCAGTCACCCTGGTCATCGATCATCTTGACCTGCGAGTATTTTTTTACATACTGATATAGCAAAAGGCCTATATTATCTCCTTCCCTTTGTAACTAAACTTCCTTTATATATTAGGGATACTTTTAATTTTTTGGACAGTCTCAGAGTTTAAATGGGCTATGGGCATGTATTGGATAACACTCAATGTTAAGAATCTCTACACCAGTATTAAACATGAACATGGTATGCAGGCATTATATTATTTTTTGGGTGGCATTCCCCTTTCCGGTTACCTTATTGAATTAATTTATTTTTGCCTTGTTAATATTTTTTTTGTTTTAGACGATGCTTGTCACCAAATTCAGGGAACAGCCATGGGGACCCCTTTTGCCTCCATGTAATGCAATTTAATGATGGCCTTGTTTGAGGTTGAATATCTGTACAATCATGAATTTATGAACAAATATGTTATATGCTATTTTAGGTGCATTGTTGATTTGATATTCATCTGTCATGGTGGCTATAATGAAGTTGATACATTTTTTCAAGATTTACAAAAGAAGAGTTATAATCTGGTTTTTGATGGCCTCCAGTGTTGTGAAGAGGTTGTTTGTTTGGACTTGTACTTGCAAGGCATTAATACTGGTGAAATAAGAGCTACCATGTAATGTCTCATGATTATTCTTCACAAAATGCATAGTAATTTGCAATTTCCTCACAAATGAGTCAAATAAAATGTCTATGATATGCTTATGTTAAAATCAAAAGGAAAAATAGATGCACGATTAGGCAAAATATAGTTTCACATAAGTTATAGCTTTATATTTCAAGTGCCTTACAACTGCATTCTCTTTATTAATAAATTGTAGTGTACTGACAGATGACTGAAGGCAAAATAAGTGCTGAAGGAGATCAGGGATGTTATGATGTTATACTATGTTAGAGAGTCTGGTTTCAGAATGTTAATGGATTGAAAAAAAAGAAAAACAACATGTCGGGAATCTTTTGTAAGCTCTGGTCTTCTCAGCCTGGGGGATGAATCATTGCAAGAATGTCTGTAAAAAAAGCATACAGTGGTACTGAATGTAACAATGCCAATTGATAAGATTCTTAGACCAAATGGTCAAAGTTTTAAAAACGCATATTGTCAAGTGTTCATGTGAAGCTCTAAACGAGAATCTTGAAGGTATAAAATATTTAAAAATACATTGATTTGTTAAAAGCTATGTAATGTCAGAATTCTGCATGCATGAAATGGATAAGAAAAGACATAAAATATGAAGTTTTCCTTTGTTCTTTGAGACTGATGTGAAAGTCTTGATAGGCAGTTTCCCAGCGCTGTTTATGGAATAAATCAGTACTTTGCACTTCCTGAAGTGTTATTCTTGACTCACAACTAAAAAGGTAAAACTCTCTTATTTATTTGTGCACTTTAACAATAAGAAGTTTTTTGATGGGGGGCAGTACCTACATGGAGATACTTGCCATCCTCCCCACTTAATTTCTTTGTTGCATTATGGGAGAATTGCTACATTTATGTAGAATATATAGCAATGAACTGGACTTTTTTAATGAAGTTAAAAAGATGGCTCATATGTTCATTACTGGGGGATATACATATGATGCAGTTATAGAAGCACTTTGAAAGTTATGAGGGGAACAAACTGATACAGTGTTTAGAAAATATAACAGAAAGAAGGATATGGAAGTGATTAATGAGATAAATAAAAGAAAAGTATGCTTTGTTACAACCTATAATGTTCTTAGTGATAAACCAAGGGACTTATTGAGTTAACGCTGGCAATTCTTAGAAACTGTGAACTTTCTAAGATGTTAAATAAGACTCCTCCTGTTTCTTATAAGCGGGGTTGAAGTTTGGGTTATATGTTGGTCCACATTAGTGTCGTTTACCCTAATATACCAATACATAGACATCTATCTTTAGCAGGTACTTTCCCTTGAGGGAACTGCTCTGTTTGTAAGTTCATCGTATGTTCTTTTCTAAAATCAATACTGTTAAGTTTTATTCTGTGGGTACTTTCACATGTAATACTGAGGACTCTATTTATGCCCTCAAATGTCCATGCAATTTGTTTTATGTCGGGCCAAGTAAAAGAGCCTTTAAATTAAGGCTCCTAGAGCATATTAGAGATATTAAGAAACAAAAATTTGAAAGTATAGACTTGCCTTTAAACAGCATTATGGGGGTGATTCTTCTTTGCTTCAAGGTACAATTCTTGAACAAGTTACAGTTAGGTTGGGGAGAATATACAACAGTTTGTCTTTAAAATAAAAGCAGACTCTTTATTTAAAGCATGGAACTTCAATGCCTTTGGCCTTGAACTCTGAGTGTAATTGGAAATATGTAATTATCTTAACTAATTTATTGAATAATTGATCATGTGTTTCAATTTTGTATCTGTATATAAGAGCTTTTTTAGAATTGTTTTTTACACCCTGAAAAAAAGGTGGATTGGATCTACCTGACTTTGGAATTTACTATTTAATTATAAATGCTAATAGACTTCTAAAAATAGCTAACTATGATATACAAGACACTAATTGGTCCCCAAATTGGATAAAACTGGGTTATAAATATGTGGAGCATTTGAACATGAATCCCAAAGCTTTACCCTTTTTAAATAAAGACACCATTAGAACATTTGCTTTAATGGATCATATAAAAATACTATCATTACAAAACCTCTTTAGATCATTAAATCTATATCAATATATGATGTTCTTACAACCCTTCCATAAAAACCCTACTCTAAGAATCAATAATCCACTTATAAACTTAAAAAACATCCCACTTATAATAAACCTAAGTCTACAAGATATATACCCATATCTGAATTATTCTGCCTATGATCTAAGACAAGAAATGAATCTTCCCAAATCATATTTAGTTATATTGAGGCAGATTAAAGAATTAGCTAGTGGTTACTTTACAGATTTGTCTGTTAATCAAGAGAATTTAACGAAATGTTCCTTACTATGGCAAGCTCTATTACAAACTACCAAATATATAACGTCTACCTATAAAATGATAAAAGATATCAAATTTCATAATCACCTTCTTATATCGAAATATTGGAAAGAAAAATTACCTTTGGTTGAAGAGAGTAAATTCATAAACGCAATTAAATTAACAGCAAAATCAATCTCTCTTCATAGGTTAATTTTCACCCAACTTATGATATATAATAATGCATACTATACATGCCTTAGCTTGTATAAATTCAACTCCAAGAATTCTCCCAAATGCCCATATTGTAAAGATGAAGTTGCGGACCTCCTACATAAGTTTTGGATCTGCAAATGTATATATAAACTTTGGAATTCCCTAAGACTACAACTGCAAAAGATGGGATATCAAAATTCAACGTTATCTTGGGAATTTACGATATTACACATTCCTCCAAACAATACACCTAAATCCCAGGTGATTGTACTTATGAATATTTTCCTATTAATGAAGCTCTTTATAGCTACAAATTGGTTGAACCCAACGCAAACGACTTGGGAAAACTTTAAGATCTTAGCGATAAAACTTATATTAGCTCACAAAAATGTTATCAATAACCAAAGTAAACATTCAAACAATCTAAAGATTTGGGAACAAATTTTTAACATTATATTAGCCTAATCTATTGAAATCAGGAAATCCCATTATTATTTTATTTTAGACTATATAGTATAACCTTTGGAAGAACCTTACTACTACTAGGGATTATATTTGGACGGAAACTTTGTAGATATGTTATTCAAATGGTGAAAGCATTCATGTATATATATTGTATATATTTTATGTTAATGTTGATAGAAATTGTGTAGAAATTATTTTCGTTTTTTTTTTCTCTGTTTAAGTGTGTATGAAAAAGTTAAAAATAATAAAGATTTATTATTGAAAAAAAAAGAATTGTTTTTTACTCCTTGGAGGCTTGTTAGCCAAGGCACAAGAGTTTATTAAAATTTTTGTCCTGTTTTATATTTTGGCATTGAATACTGTTGTAGTGCATGGAAGACGATAATCATGCACCAAAGTAGGGAAAAGATGAACATGTTAAGGATGTCCATGATGAATGACCTGCTTTCAACAGTGTTTCTGAGTACTTAGCAAAATCTTGTTAGGGACAGCCTAAATGCTGTTAAGATAAAGTCTTGTGCTAGGCACCAACAATGGATACTGCTTGCCTGCAAACAACTGCAACAGTAGGCAAGGCAACTTTTAAAAGCTGTTAGAACTTCACTCTGCAAAACTTACAAAGAGCAGCTGTGGCTGAACAAAGTGTCTAACAGCTTTTAAAAGCTGTTTTACTTCTGCCAAAAGAACACCTTGTTTCTACCTGCTGTATTTCTCGACTGACCTTGATTATGCAGAATGTACCTGATTTTGCCTCATATTTTTGCTATGTCCCTCATACAATATTTGATTTTCATGTAAATTACTGAAATGCCAGATATTAGAGTTTAAAACTTGCAAAATGTGTTGTTCAGTTTAAGTGAATTAGAGAAATATTTAAAAAGTCTTCCTTATTTTGATCCATTGTCTCCCCCCCATACTGTGCTTGTGTTTGTCCAAAATTCTTAAGCAAAGAAGATTAGAGATATACTGATGTCTGTTCGATTTATGGGCTTTCAAAGCTGGTAAAACACTGTATTTTCTGTAGCCGGTGGTATACGGAGCAGATAAAATTCCGTGCACTACAAAGAATTATGAAATGGATCTACAATCATAATCCTCGTTTATGCATTCTCGACATAGATGTCAGGATTCCCTTCACAAGCTTCACTCTGGAGGCTAATTTCTTGCCATCCATTTGTCAAACACATAGTCATATGGTTATGATAGGAGATCTGATGATAGTTCTGCATGTGGTGATATCAGAGAGCAAACCAGAAGATGACCAAACACATTTACAGTGGTTTTTGTACCAAGAAGCAAACACAGTTGGTATTTTCACAGTCTTTTTTGTGAGCAGTTCACTTCTCACAATTTCACACTGTCAAAAAAATGTATGCAGATGGGGAAATCCTGTGAAGATAAACTGGTTCCAGCTGACTTTTGTCACTTTTTTAATTTGAAACAGAGTTACATAAATGTAGCACTGGCATGCTTGTGTTTCTTGAGTGCAGTTGGCTACTTTTGTAGTCATACAGACCAACAGGAAGAGACAGACCAGTCATTCAGAACTCTGTCTCATTGCACCACATAAACTGCATCAGACCTCTCAACTATCCTTATTTTGGAGGAATATTCCAATGTTTAGGCCTGATTTACCCCTGTCCAGAATGTCCCTATTTTTTGATATACATTCCTGTTTTTAGGCTTGCTTACCCCTTCATAAAATGTAATGAATCACCCTCATAAAATGTGATTTCTGAAGATGTCTAGTGCCTAAAAAGTGGGTCTATATTATAACAATGAATGATCAAATGAGTGAACACTGTTATATTGACCCCTAAACGTCGAATCGCCAAAACAGCGAACGGTCAGAACGGCGATTTTTTTTCCCATGGAAAAAAATCACTGGTCCCAAAAAAAAAGAACACTAAATAAAGTGGAGGGCTTAGCCCCCCCATACCCCCCACACCCCTACTTAAATATACCAACTCCGAGATCACACTACAGTGGAGGAAATGGCACAACCCAAACAATGGCCCAACAATGGCCCAGCAATTTTTTTCCCCTAGGAAACAAAGTCACTGTTCTGGCCATTCGACGTTTAGGGGTTGATGTGACAGCATTCGATCATCTGATCATTCGCTGTTCTAAAGTAGACCCTAACAAGTCACACTGTATGATCAATGCACAACTAGCAACAGCAATTTTAAAAAAAACTTTAACAAAGCTATAATAAAGAGGCTAAATTTGCAGCAAATACCCCTTTTATAACCCATCATTGTATAGCACTAAAATGCTGAAATTGATAAGAAGTACTCCATCAGCTAACATATACACAGCTTTTTACCACCTATAAAATTATCCAGTCTCCAACTACTTGTCCAGATCTGAATAGCATTCTACACAGCAATGTTCCCTATCAGTCATTACAATCCAGTGACCAAAAACTATCTGTCTACAAACCTATCAACCTTGCTGAGCATGGTCTGTACTCACACCATGTTGCCAAAGCTTGGAACTCCTTATCTATATCTGTCAGGGCAATACCCTCCCTCCCACTCCTTTAAAACCATTATGAATGACTTCCTAGCCAAAATTTGTCTCTGTTCTTTCTCAACCCCTGGATAAAGTATATTCTTAAATATAAACAAATACCTATTCATACCTTACACCCCCTTCTTTACTCACTTCCTTACTTCAATTAATTTCTCTCCCCTGACTCTCTAAATATGTCATAACTCTGTTTTCCCCCACTCACTTCATATCTCAATTCCTGTTTGTACCTTTAATTACTGTATAAAGTGGCTAACATTGCTCTAAATATTAAATCACTCTTATATAGATTGTGTATATTCATAATGACCCATTATATCTAATTGTTATACCTATTTAAAGTAGATGTTTTTGCATTATTTTTGAAGACTGTAAAATGATTGTTCTTTAACTGTTTTTGTAATACTCTGGAGCTTTTCTTCCTGGGCCTCTGATGAAAGTGGGCACCTTTCCAGTTGGACTTTCTCAGTAATCAAATGTCAATAAATAATAAATAAACAAACAAATATCTTTCATCTCCATTTTTCTGAAGCAAGTATAAATGACTTCATGCGGTAGAATGTTGCAATACATTTCATTCAAGTCTATGGATTTTATACTCTCTCTCAGAATGTCCTTAAACGTTTCCATAATTTTTATTACACAGTGTTTTTAAACTTGTTTCTGTGTAGTATTTTATATTCCTACTGGAAGCAGGAATACTTGTGTGATATTTGGTATTCAAATTGCATGCTAATTAGAGAGGCACGTATTGAATGTAGACCAAAGCAATATTAATGTCATTAACTTTAATCATACAATAACTCGTGATGGAGTCCATTCCTGTCAATGTATTAGCAACCCATAACATTTGGAGAAGTAACAAAACAGAGAGAAACTATGTACTATCCTGTTACTGCTTTGTTCTTTATGAAATAAAAAAGTATTCTCCATATCTTTACTTGAATATGGCATTTCTTTTAAACATCACATGCTTGTAGTCTGTAATGTTTCAGTATGTACACGTCATTTTGTTTAGTACATGCTAGGGGATACAAGAACTCTGAATCCCCTCTTAGTGCAATGCATGTAGAACTGATTTACTTTCCCAGACAAGATCAAATGGAGGATGTGATTGTGATATCACCTGCTTATGCACAGACTCTGAGACTCATGACAAGAGAAATGCTTCAGCGAAAGGTGTGAAAGCATAATACAGTAAGAAAGAAAGAGTAAAAAAGAAAGAAAGAAAAAATATAAACCATTTAGCCACAGTGATGTAGAGTATCTGAAATATGCTGAGGTACTGTGTGATAAAAAGACTTAATTGTAGTTTAACTGGGCTACCTTGGCAGTTTAACATGGTATGCTCTTTATGGCTATGCTGAGTATGATTGTAAGATTTTTTCATGTGATGAGAACTATTGGTTTTGCAGTTCTGCTGATAGTAGGCAATAGAATGCTATGGTCTGACTGTAAATACTGACCAAAACTGCATTTATTTGTGAAATGAAAAATTGATTGCCACCACAGTGCAGAGTATTACAGTGTCTATTTGAACAAATATTTATCAGTAGGGAGCATCTGTTGCTTACATGATATATGAGATCAGATTTGCATTTTCTAACAAGGGATAGCAGTAATCGCAGGAAGAATAATAAATATTAAATAATGCCTAGTTAATGACAGACAGCCTTCCTAATCCAGTTCCTGCCTTTGTATACTACATACAAAGCAAACACTCAGACTGATCTGTATATACTGTTATCCAACACTGATATGTTGAGTACTATTATCATATGGGCTGTAATCCAACCAGCATATCACACTTGCTAATACCCAACATGTCAGTGTTGGGTACCATATGTGCTGTTATTGAGCTAGTATAACATACTTACTAGTCCTCAAAATGTCAACTTTCACATTTCTTGCTGTAGTTTATAAAAGATCATAGAAAACTACCGTAAGTCATTTGTCCTTCTTTCACTTTCCAACGTATCTTCACTGAACCCACTCCCTATAACATGTCTTGCACTCGTCAGTTGCAAATTGTCATCTGTCTCACTCCATACTCCCACTAGCCTACTTCTTCTTTAACTCTATCTTTTTTTTAAGACACATGTTCTATATCCCCCTAATGTCTCTCCTTTATTAATCTAAACCTGATGTCCTCTGTCGTCCTTCTCCAACATTATCTCTGCTTACAGTCTCCTTCTATTAAATCTGTAATCTAAAAATAAAAATTTCTATAGACTGTATGTATTTTTTTTGTTTGCTGTATGATGCTCTACTTATAGCTTATGTTCTTGTATATCTCATCTCTCAAATTTCTCTCCTTATATTATAATTTATTGTATTATTGCAAACTACTATATTTTTGTGACGTCATGCGTTTTGATTAATATATTGCAAGTGCAGCTTTTCTCCCTGGGCATCCACTGAAAAGGGACTACTCAGCCCACTTGGACTTTCCTGGTAAACAAAAGCAAATAAACTGAATCTGTAATAAATCTTTCTATAGATTTTAGTTAACAGTATATCCTAAGATATCATTGCACTTTGAAAACTAAAGTTACATGTTTTTGTTGTGAATTTTATACAAATGTGCAAATGCTTTTTGCCATTTTGTGTCGGTTGTGGCAAAAGAAGGGTCTTTGGTCCAGATCCCTTAGTTTGATAAATTTATAGATAGATAGATAGAGGGGGACAGACAGACAGAACACTAATTAAAACATGTCACTATACTTCTAGAATTCTTTCATTCATTCAGAGGCTCAGAATTTCAAAGTGCAAACATGTGAGACTGAATTTTGGGATGGGTAACCTACTGGGGGATAAAGACTGAACTCTTGAGCATCATTTGTCCAAAGTTCAACCTAAAGAGGATTGGAGCTCTTCTAAAGAAATTCAGTGTCAGTAAGTTGTGCTGGCAGTGATGCCCTTCTGGGGGGTAATTACCCCCCTTCTTTGAGTTGGTGTGATCATGGAGTAGGCATATGTTTGAGGGTGGGAGGTTTGTACCCCACATCAGGGGTTTCACAGGGAGGCATTTCCCCCCTGTAAAACTCATTAAAAGGTGTTTTGGGTTTTTTTGATCTTTTTTGTGGGGGGATACCATTTGGAAATTCCAATTTTTTTGTAACTTGACATTTGTTCACTCATAGTGAAAGCCTTTAGGATTTTTTAGTTTTATCTTACAGATGTGGTCAGTGAACAATAAAAATAGTAATGTAAACATGAAGCTCCCTCCCTCACACACACACACACACACACACACACACACACACACACACACACACACACACACACACACACACACACACATACTGTCTCACATGGGATGGCTTTCAAATCTATATGTTTGTGAGTCAAAAATTCTTTGTTTCAGAATTCTGAAAACACACACCTTAATTCTATGTTTTCTCATAGACCTTATAGTAATAATTACTAGCATGCTCATCTGTCGTGCTATTTCCATAATTCTATGTTTTCTCATAGATCTTATAGTAATAATTACTATCATGCTCATCTGTCATGCTATTTCCTTAATTCTGTTTTCTCATAGACCTTATAGTAATAATTACTAGCATGCTCATCTGTCATGCTATTTCCTTAATTCTGTTTTCTCATAGACCTTATAGTAATAATTACTAGCATGGTCATCTGTCATGCTATTTCCTTAAATCTATGTTTTCTCATAGACCTTATAGTAATAATTACTAGCTTGCTCATCTGTCATGCTATTTACATAATTCTATGTTTTCTCATAGACCTTATAGTAATAATTACTAGCATGCTCATCTGTCATGCTATTTCCTTAATTCTGTTTTCTCATAGACCTTATAGTAATAATTACTAGCATGCTCATCTGTCATGCTATTTCCTTAAATCTATGTTTTCTCATTGACCTTATAATAATTATTACTAGCATACTCATCTGTCATGCTATTTCCTTAATTCTATGTTTTCTCATAGACCTTATAGTAATAATTACTAGCATGCTCATCTGTCATGCTATTTCCTTAAATCTATGTTTTCTCATAGTCCTTATAGTAATAATTACTAGCATGCTCATCTGTCATGCTATTTCCATAATTCTATGTTTTCTCATAGAACTTATAGTAATAATTACTAGCATGCTCATCTGTCATGCTATTTCCTTAATTCTATGTTTTATCATATACCTTATAGTAATAATTACTAGCATGCTCATCTGTCATGCTATTTCCTTAATTCTATGTTTTCTCATAGACCTTAAAGTAATAATTTCTAGCATGCTCATCTGTCATGCTATTTCCTTAATTCTATGTTTTCTCATAGACCTTATAGTAATAATTACTAGCATGCTCATCTGTCATGCTATTTCCTTAATTCTATGTTTTCTCATAGACCTTATAGTAATAATTACTAGCATGCTCATCTGTCATGCTATTTCCTTAATTCTATGTTTTCTCATAGACCTTATAGTAATAATTACTAGCATGCTCATCTGTCATGCTACTTCCTTAATTCTATGTTTTCTCATAGACCTTATAGTAATAATTACTAGCATGCTCATCTGTCACACTATTTCCTTAATTCTATGTTTTCTCATAGACCTTATAGTAATAATTACTAGCATGCTCATCTGTCATGCTATTTCCTTAATTCTATGTTTTATCATATACCTTATAGTAATAATTACTAGCATGCTCATCTGTCATGCTATTTCCTTAATTCTATGTTTTCTCATAGACCTTAAAGTAATAATTTCTAGCATGCTCATCTGTCATGCTATTTCCTTAATTCTATGTTTTCTCTTAGACCTTATAGTAATAATTACTAGCATGCTCATCTGTCATGCTACTTCCTTAATTCTATGTTTTCTCATAGACCTTATAGTAATAATCACTAGCATGCTCATCTGTCACACTATTTCCTTAATTCTATGTTTTCTCATAGACCTTATAGTAATAATTACTAGCATGCTCATCTGTCATGCTATTTCCTTAATTCTATATTTTCTCATAGACCTTATAGTAATAATTACTAGCATGCTCATCTGTCATGCTATTTCCTTAATTCTATGTTTTCTCATAGACCTTATAGTAATAATTACTAGCATGCTCATCTGTCATGCTATTTCCTTAATTCTATGTTTTCTCATTGACCTTATAGTAATAATTACTAGCATGCTCATCTGTCATGCTATTTCCTTAATTCTATGTTTTCTCATTGACCTTATAGTAATAATTACTAGCATGCTCATCTGTCATGCTATTTCCTTAATTCTATGTTTTCTCATAGACCTTATAGTAATAATTACTAGCATGCTCATCTGTCATGCTATTTCCTTAATTCTATGTTTTCTCATATACCTTATAGTAATAATTACTAGCATGCTTATCAGTCATGCTATTTCCTTAATTCTATGTTTTCTCATATACCTTATAGTAATAATTACTAGCATGCTCATCTGTCATGCTATTTCCTTAATTCTATGTTTTCTCATAGACCTTATAGTAATAATTACTAGCATGCTCATATGTCATGCTATCTCCTTAATTCTATGTTTTCTCATAGACCTTATAGTAATAATTACTATCATGCTCATCTGTCATGCTATTTCCTTAATTCTATGTTTTCTCATAGACCTTATAGTAATAATTACTAGCATGCTCATATGTCATGCTATCTCCTTAATTCTATGTTTTCTCATAGACCTTATAGTAATAATTACTAGCATGCTCATCTGTCATGCTATTTCCTTAATTCTATGTTTTCTCATAGACCTTATAGTAATAATTACTAGCATGCTCATATGTCATGCTGTCTCCTTAATTCTATGTTTTCTCATAGACCTTATAGTAATAATTACTAGCATGCTCATCTGTCATGCTATTTCCTTAATTCTATGTTTTCTCATAGACCTTATAGTAATAATTACTAGCATGCTCATATGTCATGCTATCTCCTTAATTCTATGTTTTCTCATAGACCTTATAGTAATAATTACTATCATGCTCATCTGTCATGCTATTTAACTCCGACTGCACCTTCAACTGACTATGTAAACTGCACTAGGAGTTGATACAATGGCATGACTTACAGGCCTAGTGGTGGTTATTGCTGTTAAACAGTGGGACTGTTAACACAAAAACTATGATTAGCTTATGCTTTCAATAGCTTTGCTGTCTGTCTGTTAGCACTCAGTTTGGAGGCTTGTGTGTTGTGTAGTTTACATGTAACTGCCCGTCCTGATACATGCACAGTCTGCTGACCAATATCGCTGCATCCCTCTTCAGTGGACAGCCAGTTGAATAAGATGTGATAATGTCTTACTAATATAATAGTAAGACATAATAATATTTAACTGTGAATTCCTATTGAAAGATCCTGGCTTTGTGCAGCTTACTGAAGTGTATTCGGCCCCCTCAGTGAGACAACTTTTTTTTTTGCTACAAATTTTTGCTCATACTCTCATGTCGGCAAGATCAAAAATGCTTTAATCATAGGCTAAATGCATCTTTTTGTGGTGGTTTAACAGTTTTTAACCACCACTAAAATTACTTAATTTAGCCAATCAAATTGTGCATTTGCAGGGCAATTTTTAGAAACGTGTAGTATCGCCCTTTTTAAATGCATTTCTTCAGGGAAGTCAGTCTCTTTTTTTAGAACAACAAAGGAACCCTGTTTAGTTAAGTAACTTAAGTCAGAATCTCGCAGTTTATAAGTGGAGATGAAAAGAATGAATCCCAGGACTACAGGAAGAAGCTTGTTGGAAGCTTCTAGACAAAATATGCTGTGAAATACTGCCAGATCTCCACTTGTTTGGTCTAATCCCAATCACTTGGCATACTCTCTCCTTTTGACACTTGACCTTGTAACTGTTATGGCAATTCCCTTACTGCCCCTTGTTACTCACTTAAAACAGAAAAAAAAACATACTGGTATAAAAACTGATATTCCCATCTTTGATAAACATACTCACATGTTGTCTCCTGATATGCAACCAGATGGGAAGGTTTACTATCTCCCCATGCTCCTTTATCATAATAGTGTTATATAACCTAGCTGCACAAATTCTAAAATCTCTCTTTTTCTTCTGATTTTCAATGTTTGCTAAAGAATTCTTAATGTTACAGGGGAAAATTAAACTCAGGATGGACACTATAACAAAGCATTTTTTTTTTTGAGGTGGACTTCACTGCTGTGCCACGTTTGTGTTTCGATTAATATTTCTTTTAATTTCTAGCAATCTGTAAACTAATCTCACTGTGCTATCATGACAACTGTTATACCAGCCCTGTGTATGGGCTGTTCTGTTTCATAGTTTGCAGGTCCAAATTGTGTCACTCTCTCCAACTTTACTAATAAGTTTTTATAGAGTTATTGCTGTACAAATATACTCTGATTTTCCTGGAAGTTTAGTCCTTTTTGGCTTTTTTAGTACAGAATGAAAGCCTGTTGCTGGTATGATTGTTGGAAGCGTGATATTATCTCCTACATTTTCTGGGGTATATACCATTGTTTTGTCTCCACATATAAAAGCAACCAGAGAATCAAGTTCTTAATTTAGCTGCGAGAGCAGTAATTTGTTTTGTCCATCACCAAGGAATACCAACCTAATTCTATTTATTTAATCCATCTGTCCTTCCATGTAATACTGTATCCTGATACATATCCTGCTTAATGTTAGTATAAACTCATTTGCTAGGTTGCTAATAAGCTGTCAGGTTTGTACTTCATAGTGAGGTAAATATTTGGATTTGCTTACATCTGCAGATCACGGAATAAGAACAGAACATGCTGAAATTGTTATAACTAGGGTACCGCAATCTGAGAATATTAATTTCATGGACACTATGTAATACCATACACATCCTACTCTTTTTTTTTTCTTTAAAGCAAGCTTTATATTTATTTATCTGCATTTTAATGGGTAGACTTCAAATGCATCCCTAATTGGCTAATCTATTTATCCTTTCTACTGGCTTCCAAAGACATTTAGGAGTAGAATGTGAGAACCAGAGATTTTGACCATCATCTGGCATGCTGTAGGAAGTTGTGTACATGCTCTCAGCTCCTGTCCTTGTGTTGGTTAAGAGCCTCACCATCAAAACTGGTTCCTTGAGGTGTGAATGTGCACTCATGTGTGTGTGTTTGTGTGTATCTGTGTGCATATGTGTGTGTTGTGCATGTGTCAGTAAAACACTTTGGGTACAGTGGTCCTTGTACAAAGTGCACGGGAAAAACAGCAACAACACAAGTTTCAGCATTCCAAAGTTCCTTCCCAATGTGCGCATGCACTCATATATATATATATATATATATGTGTGTGTGTGTGTGTGTGTGTGTGTGTGTGTGTGCACCCACCTGCACATGTGGAAACAGAACAATTTCGGCTATTTTTTCATACTGAAGTAAGGTAGGACTTGAACAGCAAATACATATCTGCTGTTAGTATAGATTGCAGTGAAACAATCAGGTTGGTATGTACAGGTGTGTTGTAACATAATGGCAATAATATAACTTTTGCAGGTTTACTCACTGATCATTTCCTTTCTTTGATTCATGAGCAAAAAAAAAACATTGATTCTGTAGAAGATAAAATGGTGTTCCAGCATGCTTATTTACATTGCAGTTATGACATTTATTTATTAATTGTTATAGTTTTGGCACCTCTGTCCTAATTTAAATCCTACCACTTTTCAAATGGGAGGTCTAGACAATTCAGCAATAAAAATCCTAAACATCTGTAGCAGGATAGAGATTGAAGACACAATTTTTAAAACTAAACCCACACCTAGAGATCGCAAAAAATAATAAATAAATAAGTAGATTAAGAATAAAAATAAAAAAATAAATTTAGTGAAAGTACACAAAACACAGCTATGCATATAATTAAATTATTCATTGCATTTTCCTAGGAAATATGTTAAACATAACTCTAACCCTACACCTAAACCTAAACCATAACCCTTACCCTAAACTGAACCACTGACCCTGACAGCATTTCACAAGGTAGTAACCATTCTAACACTAACCCAACCCACAGCTCTGACCATATAACTACTAACCTATGAAAATTCTACCTTGTTGACATTTCATCAGCTGGCTTTTCATTCAATGTAACATTCAAGCCAGTTAGATTCAAACAAAACTTCTTTACAAAGTACTGTTGTTAAAACAACCATTGATCATACAGATGAGGATTTGCCTTTTGGTGGTGTTTGATATAATAGGCACAAAAAAGTTTTTAAAATTTAATTGGATACAGTTTCCTCACCTGGAACTGGGCAAAATCATTGTTGTACCTGATGTTCAAAAACATCAGCCATGTTTTAGCATTAAGCAACTAACACAGTGTTTCTTCCTGGGATATAGATAAAAACATCAGTTACAAAACAGAGTATGCCACATTTATAAGATGCTTTAAATGAAGAACAGTGACGTTACTTAATACTGAAAAAGCTACAAACTGTCTCTGGGACTCAGAGATACTCACCACCAGTGCTAACTGGCTAACTTGTGTTTGTCAGTTCGTCTGACAGTATAAACTCTAATTCAGAGACAAGGTAAAGCTGAACAGAGAAACACCTCATTAAGAGATGATTGCTGTATCTCTGAGTCAAACAAACAATGTGATGCTAGATCTGAGCATGTTAGTGATGTTCATCGTGCATACAGCTGCAGTCATAACAGATGGGTTTTCCTGCCGTCAGGCGGGTCCTCGGTCAGCCGAATTCCAAAGTCTAGGTCCGGCGTCGGTTGTCGTCGCTTCCTCCCTGACGTGAGTGCGACAGGGGTACAAAAGAACCAGCTGACGCCATTTTCTTCAGTCTTTCTTGCCGCGCGGTGCCCGAAGCAGAAGCAGTTCACAAGTGCCGGTCGGCCAGCTCCTGAGATTACGAATATTTTTCAACCGAAGTCTTCTTGAAAGCTAAGTACCCCGTTGGGGAAACTTTTCTTGCCTCAGACCGATGTCAGACAAAGTTAATAATTGTATTTCATGTGGGAAGCAAATACCGCATAAGGATTTTCATTCCCTCTGCATTCCTTGCTTAGGCCCAGACCACGACGTCTCGGCCTGTAGTTTTTGTGCTACATTCAACAGACGCACTATTAAGCGTCGGGCGGAGTTCGCCCAACACTATTTTGGCAAAAAATTTAATTACATTATGTCGTCGGATACTCCGACTCCAGTTTTGAGTAAAAGACGCAAAGATAAGGACCAACATACAAGGTCCGCGGCTTCTACCGACACCACGCCAAAGCCGACTACAGGTGGTCCAGTTCTCAGTGAGGTGCCTACGCAGCCCCTGACTACCAACGACACTTCATTGGCTGTGTCTACTGTGCCCGAGGTCGCAGGCTCTTCGGCCCACACCCCGACTACAGATACCAAAGCCACTCTTGGCGGTGAAACTCAGAGTTTAGACAGGTCTGCCACCTCTCAAGGTGTCTTCAGGCCTTCCTCTTCTTTTTCCATCAAGGCTTTCACTAAGTCTAAAGCAGCCATGCATACTAAAAGACAAGCTCCACAGGGCCCTTCTCAAGGCCCCATGCCTAAAAAGCAGATGCTCAAAATGGCTGAGGATTTGATTACTCTTATCAGGGGTTCTCAACCCCCCCCCCCGGACAAAAGGCCCAGAGTGGAGGAAGAATCCCCCTCCTCGGACCAGGCCTCCATTATTTCAGAACATTCTGATGACCAGGAACATTCATACTCCCCTTTTGAAGATTCTGATGCAGAGGAGTCCATTCCCTCTGTCTCCCCCCCTGAGGATTACTCTTTTGGGGAAACCTTGCATACCTTGAGGGAACACTTCCACTGGGAAGGCCAAGAGTACTCAGACTCCAAGAAAAGGCTTAGGAATTTTCTCTTGCTCCCTCAGCACAGACCTCTGGCTATACCTCCTGTCTTAGACATTCTAGATGATGTGTATTCGGAGGCCTGCCTTAACCCAGACTCTTTACCTCCAGCCCCAGTCAAGCCTGACAGGTATTACCGGGTTCCTGACTCACACCAATTCCTATACAAAAGCCATGCGGCTGACCCAGAAACTATCTCACAGGGCCCCAAGGGAATTAAGGCCTCCACTGCTAAAAATCCATTACCTTCAGAGAGAGATTCCAGAGCTTTAGAAAGGTGGGGGAAAAAGGTATACACCTCGGCCACCTTAACCATGAGGGCATTAAACTGTCAGTTCCATATGTTAAAGTACCAACAGTTTTTGTTATCACAGTTGAGAAGCAAACCAGACTTGAAGGAGTTGCAGGATTTGATACATATACCTTGCAATGTGGTTTTGATGCTTTAGTGGCCTCATGTAGAGCTGCTGTTACAGGATCAGTCATACGTAGACATGCCTGGCTCAAAGAGCAAACCTTACCAGATCATGTCAAAGCTAAATTACTAGATGCCCCTCTGCAAAAAGATGTATTGTTTGGTGTTAAAGCTGAGGAGGTATTAAAGAAAATGGAGGAAAAGGCAAAATCAATGCAAACAGTGAAAGATTTCCTACAGGTACAACCTCCACATTTCAGTAGAAATTGGCCTTCCAAAAATTGGTCCTTTCCATCCACGGACAGACCCCAAAGAGGGAGATACAGGCGCCCGAGGGGCAGAGGGCAAACTCAAGGATCATTTAGAGGCAGACAATGGCAAGCACTTACACAAAGAGGTGGTGAGGATAGTTCACAGCCATTCAGAAAGCAGTCCCAATGACTTTCCCCTTTGCATGCCAAGCAAGGCTCAAATGGCAGCACCTTTAGGCGGAAAACTGGCATTATTTTTGAAAAATTGGCATATTGTCACAAAAGACAAATGGATCCTGGACATTATAGACAGAGGCTACAGATTCCACGGCATGCCAAACCTGCCACACAATCAAAGGGCAGTGGCACAAAAACAAATTTCAGATCTCATGGACATGAGAGCTATTCAAGAGGTACCTGCACAAGAACAGGGTCAAGGTTTTTACTCCAGACTATTCCTGGTACCAAGGAAGGGAAAAGATTGGAGACCTATTTTGGATCTATCCATCCTAAACACATTTTTACTCGTGCCAAAATTCAAGATGCTCACATTACAGCAGCTTCTTCCCATGCTGGGCAAGGAGTCTTGGCTGGTAACATTGGACCTCAAGGAGGCATACCTGCATGTCCCAATCAGACAAGATTGCAGAAGATACCTCAGATTTCTTGCAGGTTCAACCCATTATCAATTCTCTGCATTGCCCTTTGGCTTATCTACTGTGCCCAGAGTGTTCACAAAATGCCTGGCATCAGTAATTGCCTACTGCAGACTTCAAGGGATACAAATATACCCATATTTGGATGACTGCCTGATCCAAGCGGACAGCAAGCACATACTTCTGAAACATCTGGCTTTTGTAATAATGTTGTTGAATTCTCTGGGATACACAGTCAACAAAAAGAAATCAAGGCTAATACCCTCTCAAACAATAATTTTCCTGGGTGCCAACTTGGACACAAACACCCAGATGGCCTACCTCACGCCAGAGAAACAGGGGCAACTAACTCAATACTTCAGAAAACTAGCAAATTTCACCAGGCTGACTGCAAGGAAAATCCTGCAGGCTCTGGGATTCATGGCATCTTGCATCCTACTAATCCCATGTGCAAAGCTGCATATGAGGAAACTTCAATGGTATCTGAAAAACCTATGATCTCAACACAGCCACAGTTTGGAAACAATAATACCACTGATTCCATGTCTTCAAAAGGAATTTCTGTGGTGGGCTCAAGCATGCCAAAGAAACACAGGTCTCCCATTCTGCAAGCCTCAAGCAAATCAAGTCATCACAACAGATGCCCCGGACTATACCTGGGGGGCGCACATGACAAATCGGTGCATTCAGGGCAAATGGTCCCAAAAAGAAAAGCACCTACACATCAATCAAAAGGAAATCCTAGCAGTAATACATGCTATTATAGCTTGTAAAAACCTTCTGCATCCAGGTCAGCTATTGATAAGGACAGACAACACCACAGTAATGTGGTACATAAACAAACAGGGAGGAACCCATTCATACCCCCTATGCAGGCTGGCCATGTCTCTTTGGAACATGGCTCTGGAATTACAAATCGAACTTCAAGCACAGTACTTGCCAGGCAAGGAAAACACGCTGGCAGACAACCTAAGCAGAAATATGACAGATCCACACGAATGGAAGTTGCATCCTCAAGTTTTACAGAGATAATTCAAGCAGGGGGAAGGCCAGACATAGATCTCTTTGCCTCCCACAGAAATCACCAATTGGCAAAATTCTGCTCAAGGACCTTTCATCCACAGGCCTGGAGAGTGGATGCACTCTTTCAGTTGGACAACAATGACAGTTTATGCCTTTCCACCTCTTCCTCTGCTGCCCAAAGTTCTATTAACAACCAGAACAGACAGACCAAAGATGATTCTCATTGCTCCAGACTGGCCAAGACAACACTGGTACCCACTCCTGAGGAGCCTGACACATTCCCCACCATGGATCCTACCTCTAATGCCTCTTCTTCTGACTCAGCACAACTCCAAAACTCTTCACAGTCAGCTGAAAACACTCAATCTGGCCGCATGGAAGGTTCCTTAACTTCACAACAGACCCTACTCTCCAAGGAGGTGCAGGATGTCATTTTGGAGGCCAGAAGGCCTTCTACTGGAAAAGCTTACTCTGCAAAATGGAAACGGTTTTATGCCTGGAATGAGAAAAAGGGTCAGAATCCTGGAATACTGAATTTACCTCAAATACTACAGTACCTAGCTGAGATGCTAAGCAGTGGACTTTCATTCTCCTCCATCAAAATCCATGCCTCAGCCATTTCTGCAGAATACAACACTGATCCTCCTTTATTCTCTCACCCCCTCTTAAGACAGTTCCTCAGAGGGGCTAAGAATATAAAACCCCCAAGAAAACAACCAGTGCCTGCTTGGGACCTCAAATTTCATTCTAGAAAAACTGACCTTGCCTCCTTTTGAGCCAGCTGCCTCAACAGAACTGCAATATTTGTCCTGGAAAACAGCCTTCCTCCTGCCTATCACCTCAGCTCGCAGGGTATCGGAACTACAAGCCCTCATGGCTGTGCAGCCTTTCATCATTTTCCATCAGGACAGAGTTTCCTTACAAACCAATCCATCCTTTATGCCAAAGGTAGTATCCAGGGTAGCTTTGAATCAGGCTATCCACTTACCTACCTTTTACCCTAATCCTCAAAACAAAGGGGAGAGACTGCTACATTCCTTGGACATCCACAGACAGCTGTGTTATTATTTGGACAGAACAAAGCCTTTCAGAAAATCAGAGCAACTCTTTGTGTCCTATGCTACAGGAACTCAAGGGAAGCCAATTTCCAGACAGACAATCTCAAAATGGATAGCCCACTGCATACGCTTTTGTTACTCTTTTCATGGTAAAACTGTACCTGCAGGCATCAGATGTCACTCCACAAGGGCCACAGCTACCTCTGCAGCTTTCCTCAGGGGGGTTCCTACCAAGGATATTTTGGAAGCAGCCACTTGGAGTTCTGTACATACCTTCTCCAAGCACTATCACCTACCATTATACTCCAAATCTAGAGCAGGCTTTGCCACTGCAGTCTTGCAGGGCATCCTGGCCCCTCCTAGTTCCACCTAGTGCCTACCACCCCTTTTTATTTAGCTTTGGGATTCTACCCATCTGTTATGACTGCAGCTGTATGCATGATGAACATAGTACAGTTTTGTACCTACCATAAATGTAGATGTTCGAGTGCTAATACAGCTGCAGTCCAGGTTTCCCTCCCTCCTTCCCCTCTTGGGACAGGCCTAATGGCCAACACCTCCTCATACAACCTGATTGGGGTATTCATTTATGGTGTATTTGCTTGCAACTACTGTTTTTTGATTATATTGCATTGCATTATTACATAAATTTATGTATTGCCTTCCTTCTGGGGGCACCTGACATCTGGGGCAAGAAAAACTGAAGAAAATGGCGTCGGCTGGTTCTTTTGTACCCCTGTCACACTGATGTCAGGGAGGAAGCGACGGCAACTGACGCTGGACCTAGACTTTGGAATTCGGCCGACCGAGGACCCGCCTGATGGCAGGAAAACCCATCTGTTATTTATGGTAGGTACAAAACTGTACTTTCTCTCTACCATCCTACACATTGCAGTAACATAGACCCCCCCAGACACACATGCACTGATTACTTCTGTATATTTAGCTTCTACAGGGCTACCACCTAGACATAGCTCAGCAATATCTGCCTAATGTCATGGTATTAGCTGTAACCCATCTCATTTGTGTGTATGGGTAGCCACCATCAACAGCCAGCACTTATTTATTTCCTCCTAGTGAGAAAAGTTAACTTGGTGGAGTGATAACATTATTTTTGGGGGGAAGCTTATGGCTAATTTGCACTAGCCTCTTCCACAGACTGATGCATTTACATGTAGCTTCACTAGCAAGACCACTGTCAGTGCTGTGGCTACTGCCAATGGAAAACAGTGGCAGGAAAGTGGTCTCTGAATTGCTTAGGCTTACCATGATGTGCAAACCTATTGAGTTAAGGCTTCCTCACTGAGATAAATCTTTCTGAATCCCAGGGTGTTTTTGTCATATTATGCACATTGTTTTAGCTTTGTTTTTTTCTTGTTTTTTTTTTGTTTTTGTTTTTGTTTTGTTTTCTTAATATTCCTGAAAAACTCTTGTGAGCAAAAACGTATCTTGACTTGAAAGAAAAACAATATCAGCTAGTAATAAATATAGAACCTATCACTTTCTTGAGATGCTTAGCATAAAGTAGTTGTAATGTGAACCCAAAATACTAGAGTTAGATGGTTCAAGTCTAACACCATTGTACTACTGTGTTTATCATATTTAATTCTGGACTTTTGCAAGGCTAGCTTTCAACCTTCCTCTAAAAATCTCCATCAAGCTGTTTCTACAACTGTACATTGATTGTGAATAAAGTTACAAAAAATACTGCATGTCTCAAGTAATTTACAAGTAAATACAGTATTGCTGTGTATTAGAGGAAATGTATGGGTCTTATGAGTGAAATAAATGTTTAAATCTAATTATATAAAAACAACGTGTTTAATGGTCAAGCTAGGAGAAAGGGTGTGGAATTCTATAGCCTGCTCATTTGCAGGCTGCCAGATGTCTCTGTGAATGAATTAAAAGCAATAACCGTGTAAACAAACAATGCTGTTGTGTATGAGATACATTGTAGCAGTATTATGATAAAAATAAATGTTTAAATCTAATGATATACAAATAAATTGCTTAATGGCTGAGCTGGGAGAAAGAAGGAAGGAAGGAATTAAGCAAATAGCTAAAAGCCTCCAGATGTATCACTGAATAAATTAGTTACAACAGAAGACTAACTGCAAGCAAACGAGTACCTTGGATTAAAAAAAAACTAGCATCTCTGACTGACAGATTGTATTTTACTTTGTGGTTCATAACACCACTGAGTTTCAGCATTATTTTCTACATCCTTAAACAAACTGGGTCCCTTTGTGCAGGACTACAAAATTTCCATTTATAGAAATGACTGTATGATGCCTGAACCATGGAATCATGAGTAGAGAAAGGGGTGTAATTTTTGTATATATGGAGGGTCAAGAATTTTTAAAATTAATTGGCATGAGGACTAACACTTATAAATATGACTGTATTGATTGGATCAAGGAACAAGTAAGCACAGAATTAGGCCAACAGTGAGAAATGCAGATATCCAACCATTAAAAAATATTCATGTAGAGTTAAGAGTAATAAATTAAATTTTTTTTTTTACATATATTAACTTAGTAAATGTATCAGTTATATAACAGATTTACAAAGAAAAATCAAGAAGTCAGTCAAAACAAACAGAACTGAGAGAAAATCAAGAGTGGATATAACATACATGATGGAGTAAAAGCTTTATGAACATATGTGAAGCAATAAATCGCAAAAATCAGACAAAATACCGCCGACTGCTTGTACCAGGATTCTTAAAAGTAATGAGGGGCTTATTGGAAATTTTCACAAAATGCATTGGTAGAACATTGGACTGGAAATGCAACCTGTCTCTACATGCTGTACATGTAGATTGGGGTTAAGATCTGTTAAGTAATGAACTATTATTTATGCACACCATGAAATTAAAACCCGGCATTGCACCAAGGAGATGGTATAACCAGTAATACTAAGATTAAACTTTGGAGATGTAATGGGATACAGAATTCTAGGATTATTTTTTGCAATTGTGTCATTATTCTGGCCATTGATTATTCTTTTTCTCATGACAGAAACATTATTTGGAAAACTAGAAACTGTTAAGTGGATAAGGAAATATGTCTGCTGTTGTAATGACATGGCAGTAAAAATTAAATAAATAAATTAGCATGCCTGCAAAGAATAAAGATCAATTGTTATAGCTGGACATGTTGCCAGTGACTGGTGTTTCTGGAATATGGCAGAAGATGACAGACGGATACATTGTCCATAGTTATGACAATGAAAAATATTTCAAACTGATGACAAAAGGAAAGGACTTGGTCATAGTCCAGCCTGATTTATGGTTAGTAACCACAACCTGTAAGATAAAGATAAATAGGCAGCATGCAGATTCACAGCACATGGTAAGGGGTGTACAGCTTGTGTCAGTGTTGGGTCCTCACCTGTCTACTTTACACATTAGACATATTAAGTAATAAGGACTATTAATAGAAAATATAGTGACCACCTTGCACGTCCAACTGAAGTACTTTGTCATCTTGGTAGAGGATATCCCACATGCTTCACATAGACAAAGCATTAGGATGACTCATTTGAGGGCAAAGGACAGACCCAGGGCATGTTGGAAGTAAAATAATCCCTCTCGGTTTACCTTGGATTGCCTGGGGATTACCATAAGTGGGTTGACAAGTAAGTACTAAGCAATCAGTCTGCAGTCCATTTACAAGCCTAACTAAAAACCCTATTCACAAGTTACCTCAAGGAGGGCAAGACAAAGACTTGGGTAGAATTTGTCTCCCATCCAGCTGTCTACGTTTCCCTTGAAAGTGACAAGGGTGCTACTCTGCTTGACATGTAGTAGATGTTTGTGCCAGAGCTGGGAATATGTTGTTATATGAATCTATCAAGCCAGAGTATCTTATTTACCTGCTGAGGAAAGTTTAGTTCTTTTAGCAGAGTATTTGAGATACCATGAGTTCTGAAAAAGAATAGTTGGTCAAATAAGTTTGAAGCTTTCATGGCTCAAAAAGCTAGGCAGAGGCATCTGTGGAGGAGTCTGTAAGAGACTGGGTTGCCAGTCAGTCCTGATAATTAAGAGGTTTGAGGTCGCTGACCTTTAAGTTATGAATCTCTGAGGTCGCCCAAGTAGTGTGATATATTTAGACAAATGCATGCCAAATTATATTCAGCAACGGGTCTCATAAGATATGATTAAAGGAAAATTAAGATTTCTTTGGATCTATTGGAGATGTCTTTGGAAATTAGATGAGCCATATAAAAGGCTTTCAAAAATCCTGTGGAGACATGATGATCAAATAATATGGAATTTTCAACAAGGGTGCCCAAATCCCATTAAACAGTATCTTATTTGAGGTAGTGTATCACATAATTCTTAAGTGAAACTCTATTGTTTACTAGCATGAGCTTTTTTTCATTTACCTTAAGACCATTATTTTTGTACCAGTTGTAAAAATGGTCTAACCCACGTTGGAGCAATTGTGTGTCAGTTGAAGATTGAATAACAAAACCCAGTTTACAGTCATCTGCAAACTAAAATAACCATAATTTAGGAGTGCTGGCCTTTAGATCTAAGAAATAAATACCAAATGCAATACGGCTCAAAACTGAGCCCTGTGGTATACCACTGATAATGTTTTTGCTTTCAGAACTGGCACCTGCAATTTTAAAATCATGGGCTCTGTCAGACAACCCATCAACAACCTACTACAGAACATAAGGATTCATATTTAGATTTACAAGTCAATCAATAATGTCTACATGAGGAACAGTGTCAAAGGCCTTGACCAGGTCTAGATGTGCTGTATGCACTGCTTAACCAATGTCTACTGCTTTGATTACTTTTTCAAATAAATTAATGAGGTTAAAGAGGCAGGATATTCCTCTGATAAATCCAAATTGATGTAGGTTCAGGGTTAAGAGATTTTCAATGTCCACATTAATGAGGTCTGAGATAACGTGCTCCATAGCCTTACATGTGAGGCTAGTGAGACTACTGGGTCTATAGTTACCAGGGTCTGTGGCTGGGCCACCCTTGTGTAATGGCACTTAATATCAGCATGATTATGTTGAAGACATTGATGTCTGTTGTGTTCATCTAGCTACCACTGCAGCCTTCACTAGGATACATGGTTTAGAAAGTGAATGGATAACTGGATGGATGGATATCTAGCACTAATATGGTCAGAAAGTGACTTCTAGGTAGATTTCTTAAATGTTTTAAATGTCTTACCCATGAGTAATAATTCAACAATTTAACACAGATAATGTGAGTTTGTTCAAGTATGAAAGAAACAGAAAACAAACAAATAATTGGTTATATAGGAGTTTGATACACACTTTTTTAAAACAAATTTAACATTTTGTAAGGAAGCATAAAGGCTCAATTCATTTTTGACATTCATAAGTTCAGGACATACTGGTGTATTAGTGTCCATATTTAAAACTTTACTCTCAATGTGGAATGCTGCACATCTCTGTCATCTCCATAGAAGTGAAGTATATCAGATAAACTAGGTGGATTCAGCTAAAGCATACCTTGAAAATCAGGAGACAAGAAAGATAAAAGCAATGAATGCATACACCGGAATTTGTAAAAGGGTAGTTAGACCAGAAAATCATATTCATGGCATTCAGAGATAAATACTTATACAATGTTTGTTGTAATTCTGAGGACAGTCAAGAACCCAGATACCTAGGCATATTGGAACACTGGGCAGAAACTGATTTAAGGGGGCTACCGTTATAATGTGGAATAAGTTACACAAGGATATTAAAAGTGCACAAGTCATGGTACTTTTTAACATGAGATAGATGACCAAATGGTAAGCAAAAATATAAAGAACTGAAAGCAAAACTTTTTGTGGTCCTGATTCCAAAAGATTTTCTCTTAGTGTAACTCTGCCCTGATTCCAAAAAACTTTATTTAACATTTGTTGACACACACACACACACACACACACACACACACACACACACACACACACACACACACTACTCAGACATATATATGGGCATTTTAAAGGATTTTCACTCCATTCAATTGTATTTCTTTCAGATGTGGGAGAAAACACAGCACCCAATAAAACTTTATGCAGGTAAAATAAGACATTCAGGCTCCTTATAAAGGGCATGCCATCCAGGAACTTATCTGGAGAACCAAGTTCTGTTAGGCAGCATTAAAACCTACTATACCATTAGACAGCCCAGTCATCACATATGGTTAAAAAGTGGTTTGTCTGTATCTTAAAGCCAACAGAAAACACCCCTGTTTTAGCACCTGCGTTTCTAATGGACACAGGCAGCATGCAAATGGGTAATCTCCCAGCCCCCTGCTTGTAAATGCTTCATCTCCCAAGACCCTGCTTACACTTATCAAGGTTATCAGAACTTGTAAGAGATTTGGGATGCATGGCTAGGCTTATAAAGGGTCTAGTGGATGTTAACTGAGGACACATCTATGAATCTATTAACATATGAACATATGTTGTGTTTTAAAGTACTCTGATGAAGTTGTATTAACTGCTTGTTTTCTGTCAAACTACTGAAAAATGCAATTTGGTATGGCAATGTTCGCATCTTTGGGGGGTTTCAGTAGTTTTACTTCAGATATTTACTATGCTCTTTGACATTGTTCCACAAACAAGTGTTGCATCTTACTTAAGTCAACCCTCGTGATACAAACCGCTGCAATATCGGCTGGTATGAAGAGCTGGAACATCACAGAGAAGATGTTTTAACTTTCGTAGTGCCTTCACCACCATATCTTCCTGTAGTGGAGGTGTGAGTGTTTTCCACTTCTTTTCATTCTATAGTTATTATGCCACAATCATGAGTTTCAGAAGTGGAACTTGTTACTCAGTCTCTTATCTGCCATCTGAAAACTGATCAATTTCCTTTCTCTTCAGCTCTTGTAATTGCAAATCATTGTATTCATTTGCCTGTATCTGAAACATTTGTAATTGTTATAGGAAAATTTGGTACAGTCGCTTACTCCCTCCCAAAAACATGCTGGCTGATTGGCTATTCTGAAATGTCAATCAGTATTGTATGCAGCTTTGCCTTTGGGACAAGGGCTATATCTGGAAAGGGTCCACAGTGATCATTTTACTTCCCTGGATAACCAGTGTATGAAAAAATCCTTCTGTATTAAACAGAAAGAACGAAAAAGAAAGAAAAAAATAACGATGCCATCCTGACTCAAGCACATGCCATCCATAATGAAGCAGTGTTTACTTAACTCTAGCTGTGATAAACATGCAATTTCATTTTAAGAAATGGTAAGCATAAATCGATTAAATGCAAGTAGAAGTATTTTTATCCTTTCTGGTACTGCAGTGTACATGCAACAGCTGCTTTTTTTACTTTCATTTCTGTAATTATAAAAATACTTTGCAGTAGCAATGGCAAAAATGTAGAAATATTCAAGTATTTCATTAGGTACAAGAAGTGGCAATTGACTGTTATAAAGTCACTTCTGTTGCTGACTTCAATGGTTTCTGCACTCTTGTTTTGTACTAAAATAATGAAACAACATAATGTAGTTGAACTTCTATACATATTTTGTATTGAATTACTTCAGATGGTGTGCTTAATGCAGACATAACTGGAAATATGTCTGCAATCAGTTTGGGTTCTCAACTTCCCCACACAGCCTTGGTAAACTGTACTAAGTGCCTTTATGGAAGTGAGCAGGCACTAGGGAATTTGTTAATAACTAAGGAATGTACTAATGGATAATCTGATGAGCTAAAGTGCAGCTTTAGTAATGCAGTGAAACAAAACAACCTGAGAATGAATGACTCCGAGATCATCACTCGTAGTCACAAGTGTCACGGTGAGTAATGAGAGAAAGAAGCATACCCTAATCAGCACAGCAACTGTACAAGGAACATGATGTGAATATACTTCGTTGAGGCATTTTAATTTTTTGGGTTTCTTTGTAAATACTGTAAAATATGATGGAATATTTTAATAAAACATGTAGAAGGAGGAGATGCCTAGATCCGTTTTACTCACCAAGTAAGCACAGGTACCTGATTACAGAATAGTAGAGGAAAATACCACACACACACACACACACACACACACACACACACACACACACACACACATATATATATATACACACACACACACACACACACACACACACACATACATATATATATATATATATATATATACACACACACACACACACACACATATACACACACACACACACACACACATATATATACACATATATATATATATATATATATATATATATATATATACACACACACACACACACACACACACACACACACACACACACACACACACACACACACACACACACACACATACACACACACACACACACATACACATACACATATATATATATATATATATATATATACACACACACACACACACACACACACACACACACACACACACACACACACACACACACACACACACACTCATACATTCATACACTAAGTTAGGCAGAGTGCAACTTGTTCATAAACAAAGGATGTTGGACACAAGCAGTACACTGACCTGTAGTAGTGCATTTGGGTGACATTGACTGGAGCATGTATATATTCCTAGTATGGGACTAGAGGCAGGATTCAAAAATGGCATCCTATGGTCACTGAAACTACTGCTGCCTAAAGTAGAGATGTTTCTGTGATAGTAGGCAATGCAGTTCATAATCATGCTGTACACAATCAAGAAAGATCCCATTATCAGCTAATTTGCATGTTTCTGAATCACATGCTAGTACTAATCAGCACTTTCCTGCATTAATAATTACCTCTGGCAGCCCATGTGTCATGTTGGCACAGGCACTCCCCTCATGAAGTCTTACACACACACACACACACACACACACACACACACACACACACACACACACACACACACACACCTCTTACCTGTCCCTGAGTTTACAGAAATTCCCTGATGTAGTCTCTTCTTATTTACAGTCAGTCAATGATGCCAGACATTACAATTTTGTTTTTCTTTTTTTTTTTTTCAAATATATTTTTATTGAATTTTAAAAACTTTCCAAACATACATTGGAAAAACTGTAAGTCATTATGGGAAGCAGTAAAGTATAGGTAGATATGTAACAGTTAGTACAAAAACTATGCATTTATAAAACAGCAGTTATCTTACAGGGAAACTTACATCTTCGAGACCAGTATAAGCAGTAAAGACCCCCAATAACCTATTACAGTCAAAGTCTAGGGATACAAATGGAAAGTGGCTTGGAAGGAAGAATATATGACTGTCTTAAGAAGAAAGAAAACCAGTAAGGAGGGTATAACCATAAAAACCAACTATATTTACACCATGTACTATTTATACCATATTTACACCATGGATGCCAGAGGATAACAAAATAATATAACAAAATACTTTGTAAAATCAAAAGTTACCGTGTGATGATAACAATGTCTAATGATTATAGGACCAGATATGATAACGATGAGGGATTACCTGGAATGTAATGTTAGTGAGCCACATTTTGGAAGTTTATTTAGTTTGGATTAGGTCAGAAAGGCTACACCAGTAATTCTGAAAATATTATTTTTTCTTTTTGTTATTATTGCATAACTTATGTGCAGATATATATTTGATTGCCATTGATTTAAAGTTTTTCCCAAGCTATTACTGAGGGATTGACCCAATTCTTGGCTATAAAGTATTTGAGAAGGGCGCAGGCTGTAACACAGATGTGGCGATGGATACCCGTAAGAGATTTAAGAATTATATTTAGGGTCATGGTTTGCCATGAAAATGTGTTTTTTTCATATCCCATTTTTTCCAACTGAGTTCTGAGAAAACACCAAAGTTTGTAAATATTTTTACAGCTCCAAAAGATGTGAAGTATATCTACATGTGGGAGGGAACAGAACAGACAGGTTAGGTTTTTAGTGTGCCCAAATTTCAGTAAGACTGCTGGGGTATAGTAGGAATTGTACATCATAAGTTGAGTGTAAATTAGGTTTTTGAAGGGGGTTAGATTCAGGGTATTATTGATTGCTTCGCACTTAGACTCCATAGAAATTTCTCCTTGTATACCATCCCAATATTTGGAAAATAGAAGTGAACGATTATACTTAATGCTTGACACAAGTTTATAGGTATTTGAAATCATTTTGTTCCGTAGTGAAAGTGATTTAATGATAGAGTGTGATACTGTAATGTCTTGCTCCTTCACTCTATCGCAAGAGAATGTTTGTTTTATAAGTGAGCTAATTTGTCTTAAGATAGGATCATATTTGTTAGGAGCACCAAATAAGGCTTTGATCTCGGCAACATTTTTAGAGTTATAAAAGTGCCAAACTATGGCTTTCTTAATAATAGGGAAGTTTGTTAGATCAATGATTTTATTAGTGATTTTTAAGTAAGGGTTTGGGTGAATAGGTTGGAAAATGGGAACAGTATTGTGAAAATTTAAGGAGGTCGTCAGAGTTTGAAAGATGTGAATTTTGTTCTTTAGTGTAGGCAAGGTCTTGAACTTGTAGTCACCATCAGGTGCTAGAAAAGGGACAGCATATGGATTGAGTTTTAATGAATATATATATAGCTGCACCAGATTTTGATCCAGGTTGGGTACCAAGATTCAGCAGAGGGATCATAGCAGTCTATTTGAATTAGACGGCTAGCATTAATGATGTGGTAATATAAATTAAAGTCCGGGAGGCTTAAACCGCCTTTGTTCTTTGGGGTAATTAGATTCCTGTATGATATTCCAGTTGATTTGGGAAACCATAAAAACTTTGAGATTGTGGTTTCCATTTTTCTGAAAAAAATTTTTGGAATGTTTAAGAAGATGGAGTTTATAATTTTGTTTTTCTTATTGTTCAGAAAGTACATTATGATGCTAGAGCTGTTCTTTTATTGACTTTTTAGAGCTAGAGCGTCTTCTGCGTGGAGGCATGCATGAATGGGCGTGCCTTCATTGAAGGTTGTGCGGCAGGGCTGGTAACTCGGCACATAAAAATCCACTATCAAACATTAGCGGACCGGAGTTCCATTGTGGCGACCCCTAACCGGGATAAGCCGAAAGAAAGAGGTCACTCCAAGTGATATTTAAAAATGTTCCCTGATGTCATCTAGTGTTCATACTGGCTTTATCCAGAAGTGTTGACAACAGCTCTGTAGAAGTATTGCACCCCTGTACCACATGGACATCCCTATCCCTCTCAACTATTTTACAGAATGTCCCTAATTTTGCGTTGTATTTCAGCTCTATTTGTCATGGCTCAGGAGATTTTACAGTAATGACAGACATAATTCCTATTGTTCAGAATAGACATCAAGATACAATAAATGTTAATCTCTTCAATGCTAAGTTGGCATAAATGGCTAAAGCTCAGGTTTATTAGTGATCTGCTTTCTGTGCCATGGGTAATGGGAGAACAGAAACTTTTAGTTGAGTTAATTAACTCAGCTGGCAGTGCTAAGATACACTGCTGAAAGATTCTGAATCAGTCATCTGCATAAATACCTTACTGCAGGCATTACTTGGGGAGAGCACATGACTAATTAGCATGGGCCACATCCCCAGAATCCTCATTAATATGTAGCTGGGCAGAGGGAACAGCCCACTATGATGATGATGATTCTACAAAGCATGTAGAATCACTGCAGAGGGTTGACTCTGAATTGGGAAGGGCTACTGTCAGCTGGGAACAGCTGTGTCTGGGCTTACAACTGGCTTTACCCTTTCTGACTATCAAGGTAGAGCCTGTGACATTTTTCACATAAGGAGATTTTGCTTCCAACTGAGCTACCTTGGCACACACCATTCATTGTTGATCTTTGAAATTTTACAGGTTACAAAATAATACTTCAAGCATTTTGAAAAAGATTAAAATGTGTGTGTCTGTCACATTACACATCTGCAGATCAACCACACTAACAGTTCCTTCCGTTAGTGGGTTCAGGTACTTTGAAACAGAAGGCAAAATGTTTTATACCAAGACACTACAGAGAAGTGTCAACTTTTTTGTAGATGAATGCAATAAGATGGACATTAGAAAGAGAACTGTTATTTATGCTTAAAGTTAAGAATTTGCATAGATGAAAACTGAGGTGCATTTCAATTAATTACCATTAATGTAATTTGTGATATCCCTTTTTATAAGAATTTGTGACCAGGAAAGGGGCGGCCACTGCCAATAATATTTTCCCCCTGATCTTCATTTTCCCTAGAGCAGGGGTCTGGAACTTTCACTATAAAAAGAGCCATTTCTGGCCCCTCTCCCACTAAATGAAATTCAGCTGAAGCCACAAAACCTGTTTGACCACTAAAATGAAGATAACACAGCTTATAAAGTTTTATGTCTAGTTTAGAGTATATGTAAAAGAACTAAGTTTAGAAGAGCAACATTTAAAATCCATCTACTCGATCACTGTCAGTGTGTGTGTGTGTGTGTGTGTGTGTGTGTGTGTGTGTGTGTGTGTGTGTGTGTGTGTGTGCATGTAACTACCTCTCAACCTCTTTGAGTAAGAAATCTGGACAAAGCCGTAAATAATGGGGGGCAAAGGCCCAAAAATAAGGACACTTTTTAAATATTGTTCTTACAAACGGAAAGAAAGTTGATAGAATAACAGGTTTTGTATTAGCATGAATTTTCTGAAGTGTATAAAGTCTGAAACTCAAATGTCTTTCTATATTTTTTGACTTCACCCCTCAGTGATTTGCCAAATATTTGCCAGAAAACCAGCCAAACATATGAGGCAAAAATCAGGACATTCTGTGAAAATCTGTACATTTGAGAGGTAATTTTGTGTGTGTGTGTGTGTGTGTGTGTGTGTGTGTGTGTGTGTGTGTGTGTGTGTGTGTGTGTGTGTGTGTGTGTGTGTGTGTGTGTGTGTGGAAAATGCATGTTAAGAGAAACCCTGTTATTCGAGCAAGTTTCTAAATGGCAATATTTAAAATCCATCCCTATTTCTGTTCCTTTGTTCCTCTTTATTTGGGATCTGTCCACATTTCTTGTGGTAAGAGTTTGAGAGGTTTGAGAGGTACAGACACGTTTCAGGAGATGCTGCTGCTGCCAGGGGAATCACTCAATCACTCTGTGTGTGCAGAATACATGGCAATAGAAAACATGTCACTCTACCAAGTTTCTAAGTTCATAAGAGCAGTATTTAGAATCTGTCACTTGTTCAACTCTGTGTGTGTGTGTGTGTGTGTGTGTGTGTGTGTGTGTGTGTGTGTGTGTGTGTGTGTGTGTGTGTGTCATGCAGCAGTGTCCATTATTTTTCAAAGCTACAGGGAGCCACTGCAGAGGGGTGGAAGAGCTGCATGTGGCTCCAGAGCCACAGGTTGCAGACCCCTGCCCTTGAGTGACTTAACCTTCCAGTCTCCAACTGTGTGTTAAAAAGACAGCTGCCAGTATGCGAGAAGCAGTTTTTCTTTTTTTTTTCTTTTCCTTCTAAACATAGTAATGTCGACTGTATTCTCAGTATTGTGAATTGCAACAAATGCATTGCTAAGATTTAAAATATAGCTACCAGTTCACTGCTGTAAATGTAGACACATACAATCAAAGGTAAGCAAATACAGAGATTGTTACTCCTCTGGAATAAACTCCCACTTCACGTGAAGCAAAGCTGCTCAATGACCCTATTAAAGTGCAACCTTGACAATTGGATGGGTAACTGTAACTTCACCCCTGGTGTGGCACCTCTGTCCCACATGGACAGGAGAAATGGGTGCTGATCATGGAATCGCTCTGCTAACACTGACCATCAACTATGGTCAATTAGGGTACATGGGTTTTTACATGGCTAGGCTTGTAAAGGCCCTAGGGCCATTAGCCTAATAACCTCCTATGTCCTCTAAGTGTCTGGAGAATGTGTATTAAGCAGTCTGTGCTTTCAGTTTGCAGCCCACTGTGGCACATACAATGTATTATTGCCATGGTATGAGTTATGACCTGACAACCCACCTGAGATGTATACCTTTGCACTACTGTTTGGCTGCATGAGCAATCATATGCAAGTAACCACAATAAAAAGCAACCCACTGCTTTTGTGGGATCAGTTAATCTGAAATTTCATGCAGGAAATTTTTCACATCAGGTGTTATGGTTACAGAATTCTGATTCAGAATGAATTGCCTTCTTTTTATGCTATGATTATACATTTTCTTGACATGCAATATGCTTCTACTGTCTAAAGTCTATGACTGATGGCATGTTTGCCCTCCTGTGTACACATTTGTTCTGCAATTTAAATAAAATAAGGAAGCATTAGGACTAAACAAATTTATTTTATATTAAATTAAAGTGCCTCATGTCTCTATGGTAAATGAACCAGGGTGAACTAAGTCATAGTAATTTTAAAAATCTTTTTAAAAATTACAGTGCTGTAAAAACAGAAATGCTAATACAATTCAGCATAGTATATATGTGTAAGTATCAAACTGAGATACATGTATGGGGATGCATGAATGAGTATCTGTAAGAGATCACCTTCTTAAAGATGTATATTATCATGGAGATAACTACTGAGTATGCGTACGGTTTGTTATCAGAATGTGGAAGTCACGTTGGTCATTTACGCTTGCATCGAATGTGTGGTGTCAAAGTGTATTAATAGTGAACTCTTCTCATAGTGAACTTGACGCATCACTCATCAGACCCGTCATAGAATACAATGCCCCATTTGGGATGTACCTTACAAGACACCTGCAACAGCTGGAAAGACCACAAAAGTACCTCACCAAGAGGATTACTGGCCTCAAACAGATGCCCTATGCAGCCCGACTCAAGAAACTGCAGCTGTACTCAGTTGCATACCGCTTACTTAGAAGTGATCTCTGCCTGACATACAAGGCCATGTCCAACCCTGAATTGATGGACATGCTCCACCTAAAAAAAAAAAAGCAAAATCCGGAGAGCCACACCTTCTGGAGATATAAACCTCACCACAATGATAAATAGGATGTGCTGGAGGGATAGATTCCTGTCCCAGAGACTCCTCATGCTTTGGAACAGGATTCCAATTTACATTAGGCAGAGCCCGTCACTAAAACTCTTCAAGAGCAACCTTGACGGGTGGATAGGAGACAGAAAATTTACCCCAGGGATCACTGCAGTGGCTCTGCTGGACAGAAGCGCAGGGAACTAATGGGTCTGCTGGACAGAGGCACAGGGAATTAATTTAAGGGGGAGGCGAAAGCCAACATATTCTGGCTAGGCTTATAAGTGCCCTTGGGCAGATAGCCTAGTACTTACCTATGACCTTGTGAACCTATGAAAGTAAACTTACAGAATCTGGAATCCCAATATTTGAACAGCAAATGCAGTTCAACGGCCACATATTTAAAACAGTGAATATCGAACACTCAGTATTAACATTGTTCAAAATTGCGGAGTAAAATCATTTTGAAATTTGACATTGCATTTTGACGATAAGAATAAATGACCAAAGTGATTTCTTCATTCTGATAGTAAACTTAGGTGTGCACTTGTGGATGTCCTTCAAGGATGCATCTGCAGTCCTAACAAATGGGTTGTCCTGCCTCAGGCAGCCCTTCGGTCGGCCGGATTCCAAAGTCTGGGTCTGGCCTCGGCTGATGTCGCACTTCACCCGACGTCATAGCTGCTGTTAACCAGGTATAAAGGCATCAGCCAACACCATTTTCCTCAGTCTTTCTTTCCGCGTGGTGCCCGAAGCAGAAGCTGTTCGCAAATGCCGGTCGGTCAGAACCAGAGATTGCTACTACCGAAGACTTCTAAAAAGCTAAGTACCCCATTGGGGACTCTTTCTTGCCTCAGCCGATGTCAGAAAAAGTGAATAACTGTTTAACTTGTGGGAAACAAATACCTCATAAAGATTTCCACTCTTACTGCCTACCTTGTTTAGGCCCAGACCACGACGTAGCAGCTTGTCTAGCCTGTGCTTCCTTCAACCGACGGACACTTAGACGTCGGTCGGAGTTTGCAGAGGAGTTTTCTGCTCCGCTTTTGCTTACAACATGCCGTCAGAGACTCCGACTTCACAATTAGCTAAAAAGCGTAAGGAAAAGGACCGACTCTTGCGGTCCGCGGTTTCGGCCGAAACCGTGGTTAAGCCAACCGCGAGTGTCTCGGTTTCGGCTGAAACCGAGTCCCTGGTTCTTCCTTCGGCCGAAGGCATGCCTCCTACAAAAGAGGCCTCATCCAGCATGGCTGAATCTGCTACTGAAATTCCACCTGCTCTTACAGGTTCTCAGGATTTATCAGATACTATCCCTTTAGATATATCTACTCCTGCACGTGGAGCTGCTAGGCCCCCTGCATCCATGTCAATTAAGGCTTTTACCAGGGCTAAAGCAGCTAAATCAGCAAAGACCATGCCTGCTAAAACCCCCTCTCACAGGCCTAGCTCTAGTACTCAAATGCTTAGTCTAGCAGAGGATCTCATTTCTTTGATCAGGGGATCCCAGCCTCACCCTGACAGGGCCTCTCACCCCCCTCCAGAGAAGAGGCCTAGAGCAGAGCCCCCTGAGCCAGTTTCTACAGATTACTCCTCTGATGATTCAGAAAATACAAACCCTCCAGAAGGCCCTTATTCTCCATATGGGGACTCTGATGCAGAAGACTCCATTCCTTCTGCCTCTCCTCCTGAGGAATTTTCTTTTGGGGAAACCTTGCATGCTATGAGAGAACAATTTCAATGGCAGGGCCAGGATTTTTCAGACTCTAGGAAAAGGCTTAGGACCTTTCTACATTTGCCACAGCATAGGCCTTTAGCCATTCCTCCAGTACTTATAGTTGTGGATGATGCATTTAATGATGCTTGTACTGCTCCTGACTCTCTTCCTCCGGCCCCTGCTAAACCCGACAGATACTACAGGGTTCCGGACACACATTATCACTTGTATAAGGCTCCTATTGCAGATCCTGAAACTATTTCACAGGGCCCCAAAGCTGTAGCAGCTGCCTCTGCCAAAAAAACCCTCCCCTCTGAAAGAGAATCTAGGGCCTTAGAGAGATGAGGTAAAAAGGTTTATACTTCTGCTACTCTTTCGGCTAGGGCCTTAAACTGTCAATTCCACATGATTCAGTATCAGGAATTTATGTTAGATCAGTTAACTAAAAAACTGTCCTCGCCTGAACCTTTTGACCAAAAGTCCCTTCAGGAATTGGTACATAACATTCAGCAGGTCAGTAATCATTCCTTAAAATGCGGCTATGATGCACTGGAGGCTTCCTTTAGATCAGCTATGACTGGTACAGTGATCAGAAGGCATGCATGGTTAAAAGAGCAATCCTTACCAGACCATGGAAAGTCAAAGCTCCTAGATGCTCCCATGGAAAAACACAGTTTGTTTGGCTCCCCTGCACAGCAAGTGTTGAAGAAGGTGGAAGAAAGCGAAATCTGTCCAGACAGTCAAGGATTTCTTACAGGTCCAGCCTCCGAGGTTTAGTAGGAACTGGCCTTCCAAGAATTGGTCCTTTCCAGACACCAACAGAGCACAGAGAGGCAGGAATAGGTGCCCAAGAGGCAGAGGTCAATCCAGAGGTGCCTACAGGGGACGTCAGTGGCAGCCTAACAACCAGAGAAGTACTGCCACAGATCCAGCCACTACCACTTCCACAGGACAATCACAGTGACTTGGCTCTGAAACCGCCTACCAGGGAACAACTAGAAGCACCCTTAGGCGGAAAGCTAGCCTTATTTTCAGTAAACTGGCATTACATTACAGGAGACAAATGGATTTTACAGACAATAGACAAAGGTTACAGGTTTCACTTCCATACTCTACCAAGGAAGAGAGGAATGCCAAACCTACCTCCAAATCAAAAGACAAACACTCTAGAGCAAATAGACCACTTACTAAGGATGAGAGCTATAGAAAAGGTACCATCTATGGAACAAGGACAAGGATTTTACTCCAGACTTTTCCTGGTGCCAAGAAAGGAAAACCAATGGAGACCTATTCTCGACCTGTCCGCTGTGAACACATATCTCATTGTTCCAAAATTCAAGATGCTGACCCTACAGCAGCTTCTTCCCATGCTGGGCAAGGAGTCTTGGCTGGTAACTCTAGATCTCAAGGAGGCATACCTGCACGTCCCCATACGACCAAATTGCAGAAGATACCTCAGATTTCTTGCAGGATCAGAGCATTATCAATTCTCAGCATTGCCTTTTGGCTTATCTACTGCACCCAGAGTATTCATGAAATGCCTGGCATCAGTAATTGCTCATTGCAGGCTTCAGGGAATTCAAATTTATCCATACCTGGACGACTGCCTGTTACAAGTGGACAACAAAAACAAATTAACAAAAGATGTGAGAAAGGTCATTCACCTATTGCAAGCCCTGGGATACACAGTCAACATAAAAAAGTCAAGGCTGACACCATCCCAAAGGATAACTTTCTTGGGTGCAGAACTGGACACATCAAGCCAAATGGCATTCCTCACAGCAGAAAAGCAGAAGCACCTAGCACTCTATTTCATGGCATTAACAACGCAGAACCAGCTTACAGCAAGGAAAGTCCTGCAAGCCCTGGGTTACATGGCATCCTGCATAATATTGATTCCACATGCCAGACTACATATGAGGAAGTTGCAATGGTACCTAAGGAATTTATGGTCTCAGCACAAGCACAGCCTAGAAACCCAAATTCCAATAATTCCATGCCTGAAGCAAGAATTCCAATGGTGGGCTCAGGCCTGTCAATTGAACAAAGGGCTGCCCTTCCACAGCCCTCACCCAAGCCAGACTATCACCACGGATGCCTCAGACCTCGGTTGGGGGGCACACATGGTGGACAAGTGCATACAAGGCTTATGGACTCAAGACCAGCTGAACCTACACATAAATCAAAAAGAGATGCTGGCAGTAAAACTGGCAATTCAGTCATTCAGACCGTTTCTTCAACAGGGTCATTTGCTGATAAGGACGGACAACACCACAGTTATGTGGTATATCAACAAACAGGGAGGCACACATTCATATCCTCTATGCCGGATGGCAGTGGACCTCTGGAATATGGCCCTGAACCTCAACATTCAGCTCCAGGCAATATTTGTGCCAGGAAAAGAAAATATACTAGCAGACATCTTAAGCAGAACTACCACGGATGCCCACGAATGGATGCTGCATCCAGACATCTTCAAAAACATTACAAGGAAATGGGGACTACCAGAAATAGACCTATTCGCATCCCCACACAACCACCAATTGAAAAAATTCTGCACAAGGACATACCACCCACTAGCTTGGAAGGTGGACTCCCTATCTTTCAGTTGGGAAAACCTGACAGCATATGCATTCCCACCTCTTCCTTTGATGCACAAAGTGCTACTGAAGATCAAAGAAGATCACCCAAGGATCATCCTGATAGCTCCAGACTGGCCGAGGCAGCATTGGTACCCACTACTGAGGAGTATGTCTCGGGAACACGCATGGCCTCTACCCCTAGTTCCTTTACAGCTAACACAGAACAACTTCAAAATCCTGCATCCAAACTTGAAAACACTGCAGCTAGCTGCTTGGAACATTGCATAAGACAAAATAACCCAGATTTATCTCAAAGGGTTAAAGACATTATCTTGGAGGCTCGCAGACCCTCAACAAGAAAAACTTATTCAGCAAAATGGAAAAGATATCTCATTTGGAGTGCAGCAAAAGGAGAAAATGTATCACTGGCAAACATAGCTAACATCCTGGAATACTTAGCAGAGCTTTTCCACAACGGCCTGTCCTACTCCTCCATAAGATTCATGCGTCAGCAATTTCAGCAGAATACAACATGGATCCTCCAGTCTTTTCTCATCCTCTACTCAGGCAGTTCCTGAGAGGAATTAAAAATGTAAAGCCACCAAGGAAGCCACCACTGCCTACATGGGACTTGAACTTTGTGTTAGAAAAGTTGACACTTCCCCCTTTTGAACCAGCAGCAACAGCAGAATTACAGTACTTATCTTGGAAAACTGCTTTCCTGCTTGCAATCACTTCAGCAAGAAGGGTTTCTGAATTACAGGCATTAATGGCAGTACAGCCCTTCCTTATCTTCCATCAGGATAGAGTGTCCATGAGAACTAATCCTACTTTTATGCCAAAGGTGGTCTCCAGGGTATCATTAAACCAAGCAATCCACCTACCTACATTCTTCCCCAACCCACAGAACAGGGGGGAAAGACTACTACATACCTTGGATGTGCATAGACAATTGCGCTACTACCTGGACAGAACCAAGAACAATAGGAAAACTGACCAGCTTCTGGTAGCATATGCAACAGGAATGGAAGGAAAAGCAATTTCAAAACAGACAATCTCAAAATGGATAGGAAATTGCATTAGATTTTGTTACTCTTATCATGGAAAGACAACTCCAGAAAACATCAGACCTCACTCCACAAGGGCTACAGCCACTACTACAGCTTTTTTACGAGGAGTGGCTACCAAAGACATTTTAGAGGCTGCTACTTGGAGCTTTGTGCATACATTTGCCAAGCATTACAATCTACCTTTATACTCCAGATCCCGAGCAGGTTTTGCCACTGCTGTTTTGCAAGGGATCTTAACTACACCATAATCTTCTTAGTACCTCCTCCCCCAGTTTGGCTATGGTATTCTACCCATTTGTTAGGACTGCAGATGCATCCTTGAAGGACATAGTACAGTTTTGTACCTACCATAAATGTAGATGTCCGAGAGGTATGCATCTGCAGTCAAGATTACCCACCCTCCTTCCCCTCTGTGGTACTCCTAGGGTATTTTGCCCATCTTGTAGCTAGCTGGGGGAATCTATTATGGTGTATTTGTTTGTATATATGTATATACATGTTTATTTCTATTTGTTATCTATTGTTTGGAAACATTTGCATTTATCCAGATTTAGCCTTCCTAGAGGGCACCTGGCATCTGGGGCAAGAAACACTGAGGAAAATGGCGTCGGCTGATGCCTTTATACCCGGTTAACAGCAGCTATGACGTCGGGTGAAGTGCGACATCAGCCGAGGCCAGACCCAGACTTTGGAATCCGGCCGACCGAAGGGCTGCCTGAGGCAGGACAACCCATTTGTTAGGACTGCAGATGCATACCTCTCGGACATCTACATTTATGGTAGGTACAAAACTGTACTTTGTGTTGTGTATTTTCAGCAATGTGGCTGCTCTATGGAGTGAGTAGTTAAAAAAAAGTCAGGCAGAGCAGAAACAATGCTGGACACACTAGAGATAAGAAATAACAGCACTGTCCACATAGGTGTTGCATACATAATGCCTTCTTATAGGAACAAAATTTATCTATAAAAATATTATGAAGAGTATCCTTAAGGTACGAGAGAAGAGGTTAGCATTATTGATGGAATACTTTAAATATAGTGGGTATTAACAGTATAACCTTTACTATAGCTGTGATTAAGGTGTTTAAGAAGAGGAACATCTTCATTAGCAAACCTCTAGAATTAGAAAGGTGGTAGTAAAACTTAGATAAAAAACAAGTGTCTTATACTTAGTTACTTAATTAAGGGTAAACCAAGGCAGATCTAGAAATTTACAAAATGGGTACAGTTTACTGGATTTTTTTTTTTTTTTTTAGTGAAGAGGGTGTGGTTGTTTTTTTTTTTTTTTTTTTTAGCGGAGGGTGTGGATGTTTTGAACAATCTGGAGACGTACAATACTCAGTAACACTGTTCAGGGTTACATTTGGTAGACATAAGAGAGTTTTTAAGAAATATGGCAAATTAGCTGCTAGTTACATAAGCTTAGGAAGCTGGTTGGAAATTTAGCAGAGTAGGTGATGCAAGCAAAGATCATTTTCTGTCACAATTAATGTTTCTTTTACAATATATACATCTTGTAACAAAAGCAGCAATTACGTTCAAAGAAGTTAACTGCAGAAAAAGCTTTATTTCATGTAGTTTGCCCATTAAACAACTAAAGTGGCAGGACTTTCTTGTATAAAAGGTTCTAGCCCACTTTAAGCACTTTATGGCTTCTGTATAGTTAAGTGCGATTGTTGTTGAAAAGAACACCAGATTTTAGTGGCCAAGAAGTCAGCTGCTGACCATTCACTGTTTGTTCTCATTTCTGTATGTTTTCTCTTGTTCTAATCTATCTCCATTTAAAAACAAAGTGACTAGAACATGATCTGTTGTATCTGTGTCCTATGTAATTTTCCACATAACTTACTTAAACTAAAAACACAAGTTAGGATTGTTGAGAAAAGCCTTATTGCACAATATTTTGGCTAATGCGATGCAAATCCTTATTTAGACAGACTAAAAAAAATAAAGCAATCAAGATCTGCTTCAGCAAGCACTGGCCTTTCACCCACCATCGCTGAAACTATAGAAAGCTTCCCAGGAATATTGTTTTAAAGGGTATAGTTAGCCTTTTCAAGGATTCAGAACAAAGCACACACATGCTGAAATGGATATAATAACATTTCAAAAATGCTGTAAAACAAATTAGCACCAAGAATGACACAACCACAGTTTTCACGTCTGCATATTTTATACTTTAAAGAAGGTGTTCTGTATCATGAAATTTTCTGTGACAGTTTTTGTCCCTGTTTCCCCTCAATTTAGAATGCATTCTAGCAATCCCAGATTGCCATTGCAATGCACGTATTTGTTTAATTTCTATGGATTTAATAGAGCTTGTATTAATGAAAGTGCAGGGCTCTAGGTGCTAGTAAATTAAAGTGTGTAAAGCACATTTACAAAGATCTGTTAGAAACAGGTGCTTTTTGAATGATGTGGTGAATTGAGTTTTTTTTTTTTTTTTTTTTTACAAACTGAAATGAAGCCAGAGGCCATTAAAGCAAGCACATGTTGAAAAGCTGTTATCTATCATTTCTTTTGCAGTGCTGCATCATTTTAAACAGATCACAAACCATTAGATTTGTCGAATCCCTTGTGAAATACTTGCAATGAAAGAAACACACATTTGCAGAAGCTGTAGTTATAATTTAAATTCAAATTCAAAAATTTAGGTTCCCCTGAAGTTATCTCAATGATTTGGCTGATGTCATATTAGAACTACTTCATTAGTTCTTCTCTTTTACTTCAGGAAACAGACGGTTACCTAGCTTTCTTCCTGTGAGTCCCACCTGATGATTTATCTGTTTTAATCTTTTAATAACAGAATTTGCTGTGCCATATCAGGTATATTTACAAATGGGATCTGGTAAGAAAACCTCTCAAAAGAAGAATGTGCCATAAGGAAAAAAATAAGTAAAAGAATATATGATTTGCAGTATGGAAAAAAAAACATTGCTTCAGTAGGGTATGTAAATAAAGCAGACAGATGCAGGTATTATGACCTTCGTGACAAATAAATGACATTTTTTACCTGCCAAAATGCTGCCTTACAATCAGGTCAGAAACCTTACAAAATTCAACGACACATTTTTTAACTAGCCTAAGACTCTTTAACTAAAATATTCTAAAAACACTATCCTTAGATGATACACTTTCCCTGTTTAACACCACTTGCCTAACCATCCTTAACAATCAAGCCCCATTTTGCACAAAACACATACATGCAAATCCAGTACGATGGTTAACAAAAGAGATGACTTGAAAAAAAAATGGTTTCATGAAAAATCTAGCACTAACCTCCAAAATGACAAACATTTCAGGAACTGTGCAAAGTACTGTATAAAAGAAGATAAAAATCTTACCTTTCCATATTACTCCATACTAATCGAAACAACCCTAAGCAATTCTTGGCATCTGTAAAAAAACACTCCTACAGGATGGCCAAAGGGCCACACCAGCACCGTCAGCAAATAAAGCCCAGGATACTATTGCTAACCAGTTCAACAACTTCATTACTACGCTAGTTCCTCTAAGGTGATTAACTCCCTTCCCCTTATTATTCCCATGCAGGCAAACCCCCAATCTTCCTCATTCAATTTCCAACCAGTCCGTACATCAGTCATTCAACATCCGACTGGTCCCTACATCAGTCATTCAACTTCCGACCGGTCCCTACCTCAGTCATTCAACTTTCAAGTGGTCACTGCCTCAGTCATTTAACTTGCATCTGGTCTCTACCTCAGTCATTCAACTTCCAACTGGTACATACATCAGTCATTCAACTTCTAACCGGTCCCTACTTCACACACATTAAACTTCCAAATGGTCTCTACCTCAGTCAATCAATTTCCGACCAGTCTCTACCTCAGTCAATCAACTTCTGACTAGTCCCTACCTCAGTCTATAAAAAAACACCTTTGTAGCCTAAAGTCTACTACTCTAGCTGCTGACAGCCTTCCTAGAATACATCAAGATAGCAGCAGATGTACTTGCTCACCTGCACTAAGCTCCATTTTAATCAACCGATTCATTACTGACACTATGTTCCTGTCCTGTGAAAACAAATCCTACATTATAGCTCTACACAAAGGGGGTGAGGGGGTCATTGAACTATCCTTCTATTGTCCTGTAGCTATGGTACCTGCATTGTCAAAATTCCTAGAAAAATGCATATACACACAAGTTCTAAGTACGTCTTCGATAATCACCTCCTCACACAAGTCTAACACAATTTCCGCCGTAACTGTAAAGCCACCACTGCTTAAGCTTCACCAACACTGTTAACTAACTCTGGTAGCTTAGTCTCCTATTTCTGGATATGTCAAAAGCTACTGAACAAACTCTCTCTTATTGGTCTCTCCTACTCTTTACTCTCCTGGTTTCTTACTAATAGACGACAGGCAGTAAAATGGCAGACAGATTTCTCATTCTTCATGCCCGTCCCTGTTGGAATTCCCCAGGGCTCAATACTTGGTCCGTCACTATTTAACATGTTCATAACCAGTCTCCACACTGCATCTAAATATACCTCCATAGTCCAAAATACTGAAGATTCTACCCTCATCTGATATGCTCCTATCACAGAAAAACTCCCAAGAAATCGCCCAAGAATCCTTCTGCTCAATTGAGTCCTGGCTTACCTGCTCATAAATCCAAAGAAAAGGAAAATTTGTACCTAAACAATTATCTGAAATGAAAGGGAATTTAAAATCATATCAGCAAGTAATACCACGATCGAAATAGCACCGAATACAAATCTTCTTGGTGTCACCATAGATGAGAAACTAAAACTTGATCAGCGCTTACAACAAACCATCAAAAAGACACATCAAAAGTTAGATGTACTATGCAGGACAAAACCTTACCTTTCAAATGATGCCAGGAAGTCCCTTGCATCTTCATATCTTATCCTAACTCTCCGAGATGCCTTACCAGTACTAGTAAACCTGCAATCTACTCACAAATTAAAGCTTGAAACATGCTACAGCAAAACTGCCAAGTGTGCATCAAGCCACCCAAGTAGAAACCACCACTGCAAATCTCTAAAACAGTTCAACTGGCTTGAACTACCACAGTACCTTGCATACTCTTACCTACTCACGCTTATAACCTCATACACAAGCCACAAAACTGCCCAACTGTCAATAAAATCGGTCAACTCTTCTCCTTAGCTAGGAACTTTCATACAGGTAATAAAAACCCACTAGCTATTTCTAAGTCAAACAACAACTCTGGTGACTCCTTATGCTCTATCATTGTATCCAGACTATGGAAGCATCTACCACTTGACTCAGCCCATGTGTACCACCAGGATAACTCTGCTACTACAGGGCAGGAACCAAATGTATCACAGCACTCCTCAGCATTTCCCCTAAGCTGATGCGACATACTTGTATAGCTCATCAAATGCAAGTTATTTGTAAATGAACTTCTCTTTAAATGCAAATTCCAATTTTGCTCCCACTGATTTACTCAACTTTCTTATACTACCACTCCATAAGATAATTAAATATTTTATTTGCAATGTTATATTGTACTGGCCTTATCTCATGTAGTACTGTTGTCTTATGTTGTACATATCGTATTAGTTTATTTATTTATTTTACATTTGTTAACCGGGAAAGTCCGACTGGATATAGGTACATTTTCAGTGGAGGCCCAGGGAGAAAAGCTCCGGACAAACACAACAAGTATATATACAGTGAAATTATTACAAAATGGACATTTATTCAACAATATATACACACATGTTCAAGATTTTCTAAAATACACACAGGAAATAGTTGGAAATTATTAACTGATAGGAAATAGTTGGAGATTACTAACTGATAAGGGAGATCACATACATTTATCGCGGTTAATGTACATGGTTGAGACAAGATATCATCCTTACTTTAATACTCTCCAGTAGGTAAGAGACACGTACTCCGTTTTCTAAACAGAGAATCAAGAGTTTCTTTCTGTAATAAGGTTTTCATTTATAGTTGATGTTTGAGTGGGGTTAGTCAGGGTTTGTACAGGGACAAAGCCAATGCATTTTTAGGTGATTTTTAAGATTTTTAAGATTATTTTAAGATTATTTTATTAGTTTGTTTAACTTTTATTGTTTAATTTTTATTAACCCAGATTACAAGATGTGTTCCATCGTACTGGCTTTTATCTTATATGCTACTATTTATATATTGTACATATCTTATCAGTTTGTTTGTTAGTTTTAATTAACCCTGATTACTAGCAGTGTTTTATTGTACTGGCCTTATCTCATGTAGTACTATTGTCTTGTATTATACATCTCGTATTAGTTTGTTTAACTTTTATTAACCCAGATTACAAGCAGTGTTGCATCGTACTGGCCTTATCTTATCTGCTACTGTTTATATATTGTACATATCTTATCAGTTTGTTTGTTAATTTTTATTAACCCTGATTACTAGCAGTGTTTTATTGTATTGGCCTTATGTCATGTCCTGCTGTCTTATCTTATTACTTTATTTGTTAATTATCATAAACTCTGTGAGATATTTTATAGTATATTAAGACAGAAATGTAATATTAGACTATGTAATAAGTGTTTTTTCAGTGTCTTTTCTCCCCAGGCCTCTGCTGAAAATGGGCTTTTCACCCAGTCAGACTCTCACGGTCAACAAAAACAATAAGTATATAATAAATGAACTAATTCATTCTTCAGCCTGAATCTTGGCTATTGAAGTAATGCCTGTTGCTTACAGCAGGAGGTATGAATGGGATGATTAGAGTCAGGATATACCTTGAAGATGGTGGTTGTGGATCCATGGCTTCTGTGTTTAAAGTTGCCATGGCTGAAATGTCCTACATGTTACTCAGTTTCCATTTTTGTCTTACCCTGTGAAATATGCACTATGTATTTCTCTGGCATTTATTGTAATGAGGGTACTTATTGCACAGCCAACACATTTGCACACATTACCTGTGAATGGGGTATACACAAAACCTCCCACTTCATTTCAAATGTTGTGCGACATACTTAGGCATTTCCTGTTTTGTGCTGAACTATATTTCTATCATTGTAAGATGGTTATCACAGGACGTGATGTATCTTTCTCAACCGTATAGTCCTGGACAAAGCTAAAAATAATGCCAGACTAAGAACCTCAATAAGGGACAAATTTTATTCACTCCTCTTATAAACTTAGCAAGTTGCTAGAAAACCAGCTTTAGCAATTAGCATGCATTTACTGAAGGATATAAAGTCAGAAACTCAAATGTCAGTCATTTATGACTAAATACAGTCCTCAAGAAAGTCCTCAATGGTTTGCCAGAAAAAGAGACATTTTAAAAGGAACAGAACAAAACTATGAAGCAAAAATCGGAACACTCTGGAAACTTCTGCATAGTTTAGAGTCGTGCGTAATGAGCAGGAATGGTTTTATTTATGCATTCTGAGCAGTGCTATGATGCTTGAGCTGTCCAGCTTGTGTGCCCTATGAATAGGAGTATTTTAACTGTTGCATAAAATATAAGTAAATTAAATGAAAAAAAAACTCCATTAGTGCACAACCGTGATCATGGCATTCAGAACATTAGCACTCTATTCTACTGCCTCTATTTTTCCCCTTCCTAACAGAATCAAAAGGCTTATACCATATTTCTCAACAGTTTCAAATACTTGACAAACATGGCCATTCCAAAGTAGCAGAAGAACCGTTCTGAAAAGCTGCATATTATTTCACTTCCTTCTGATACTGTAATGATTTGTGTGAGCTGGTGAATGCTGTTATAGTTATATCTACACAAGTGCTGCATTATTACAGTTATTGGCTGTGTGCTTATCTCTCACATTTCAGTAGATGTGTTCATATGATTAAAAAAAAACTTTGGTGCTGTTAGGAAATGCACTTCAAAGTTGTGACATATTTTCTTGTCTTTTGTAATGGGAAAATACTAACTGATATATATGTGCATAAATGCTTTCAGGCAGTCAAGTGTGTGTGATTTATTTATGTCTATATCTGTCTATACAGATATATATATATATATATATATATATATATATATATATATATATATATACATGTAGCTAGATACATAGATAGCTATAGATCTGTATATGTACATATAGATAGGTAGGTAGATATGTAGTACTTAAAAAAAGTCTTGCTGTTGGTATTTGTAAATAGGAAGTCAAAAGGGTGGCAAATCCAGATATTTATAAAAGGGGTACACTTTGCCTGATTTTATTCACCAAGAGGGTGGTGACTATTTTCAGTAGTTTTCCTGAAAAGGTACAGTCAGTAAGATATATGTGTACACATGCGTGTGTGTGTTTTTGTGTGTGTCTGTGTACATCAATCTACCTATCTACCTATATATATTTATATTTATATGTATTTATAGCTAAATGGAGGCCCAGGGTGAAGAGCTCTAGTACATGCAGTACAAACAAAATATTTTAAGTTATATAATATCAAGAATCCCAGACAGCTACAACTAAAATACATTTTACAATGCCTGAAGTAGTAAGGCTTCTTATACTAATTATACTCTGTAACTATACAGACAGTATTAAGGCTTCTTATACTAATTATAACCTGTACAGTAACTATACAGTAACTATACAGACAGTAGTAAGGCTTCTTATACTAATTATACTCTGTACAGTATCTATACAGACAGTAGTAAGGCTTCTTATACCAATTATACTCTGTACAGTAACTATACTGACAGTAGTAAGTCTTCTTACACAAATTATTCTCTGTACAGTAACTATACAGACAGTAGTAAGGCTTCTTATACTAATTGTATTCTGTACAGATATAGTTAAATAACTCTGCAGTAAGATAGATGTCACAGTACAGAGTTATTTACAAAGGGTGGATAGCAAAAGGTTGATTTAATTTGGAGATATAAATTAAATAAGTGGTAAAAGAGAGTTAAGACAGACATAGGTAAAATGAGGGGTGGGTGAAGACAGTGATAGTTGTTAACAGAGTAGAGGACAGCAGAGGTATAATAAAAGAGAAGGGAGAAAGCAGAGATGTTATACTTATCCTGGAGATGTACAGCTACAGAGCTAGGATGTGCAGAGGTGTCAGAGATGTTATACTTATCCTGGAGATGTACAGCTACAGAGCCAGGATGTGCAGAGGTGTCAGAAATGTTATACTTATCCTGGAGATGCACAGCTACAGCCCCAGGATGTGCAGAGGTGTCAGAGATGTTATACTTATCCTGGAGATGTACAGCTACAGACACAGGATGTGCAGAGGTGTCAGAGATGTTATAGTTATCCTGGAGATGTACAGCTACAGGGCCAGGATGTGCAGAGGTGTCAGAGATGTTATACTTATCCTGGAGATGTACAGCTACAGCCCCAGGATGTGCAGAGGTGTCAGAGATGTTATAGTTATCCTGGAGATGTACAGCTACAGAGCCAGGATTTGCAGAGGTGTCAGAGATGTTATACTTATCCTGGAGATGTACAGCTACAGAGCCAGGATGTGCAGATTTGTCAGAGGTGTTGCACTTATCCTGGAGATGTACAGCTACAGTGCCAGGATGTGCAGAGGTGTCCGAGATACTATACTTATCCTGGAGATGTACAGCTACAGACCCAGGATGTGCAGAGGTATAAGAGATGCTATACCTATCCTGGAGATGTTCAGCTACAGAGCCAGGATATGCAGAGGTGTCTGAGATGCTATACTTATCCTGGAAATGTACAGCTACAGACCCAGGATGTGCAGAAGTGTCAGAGATGTTATAGTTATCCTGGAGATGTGCAGCTACAGAGCCAGGATGTGCAGAGGTGTCAGAAATGTTATACTTATCCTAGAGATGTACAGCTACAGAGCCAGGATGTGCAGATGTGTCAGAGATGCTACACTTATCCTGGAGATGTACAGCTACAGACCTAGGTGTGCAGAGGTGTCACAGATGTTATAGTTATCCTGGAGATGTACAACTACAGACCCAGGATGTGCAGAGGTGTCAGAGATGCTATACTTATCCTGGAGATGTACAGCTACAGATCCAGGATGTGCAGAGATGTCAGAGATGTTGCACTTATCCTGAAGATGTACAGCTACAGTGCCAGGATGTGCAGAGGTGTCCGAGATACTATGTTTATCCTGGAGATGTACAGCTACAGACCCAGGATGTGCAGAGGTGTCTGAGATTCTATACTTATCCTGGAGATGTACAGCTACAGACCCAGGATGTGCAGAGGTGTCAGAGATGCTATACTTATCCTGGAGATGTACAGCTACAGAGCCAGGATGTGCAGAGGTGTCCAAGATGTTGTAGTTTTCCTAGAGATGTCCAGCTTCAGATCCAGGATGTGCAGGTGTATTCTCTTAGATGGGTTTTGAATACCTGCTGGTTTTCAAGAAGCCAGCGAGCATGTGGGAGAGCATTCCAGAGGGTAGTTACAGAGTCTGAGTATAAGGACACTCCTGATGCATTTTGGGCTTTAGTGACATAGAGGAGGTAACTGCAAATTGTCTACCCAAAGGTTCTCCTGAGGGTAGTGAGAACAGTGGAAAAAGTCATTGGTTCCTCGCTCCTATGGAAGATTTGCATGAGACTCAGTGTGTGAGAAAGGCTAGGAAAATAATCCGTGATCCCACTCACCCTGCCCATGGCATGTACTTCCACCTTTCCTTGGGTAGGTTGTATCGCAGCTTACACTACAAAACATTTAGACCGAACAGGAGCTTCTTTCCTCTATCCATAAGGCTGCTAAACTTGAATGCCAGGCATGACAGTGAATAATTAGGTCTCTGTGCCGCTTGTTATGAAGTATCAGCTGTAGTAATCACTCTGGCAAATTGCTTCAATAACTGGTACAGTTAGCCTGATTTCTTATGCTGCTACTTCCTAAATGTGCAATAGTCAGGGGTGAGTCACCATACCATACCTGTGCAATATGAACATCAGAATATATCCTACTATAACTGATGAAATGCAATATTCTAAGCAGTCACAATGTGAAGTCATGGTCCTGCAATACCAACTAATATAAATTGTCTAAAGTCTTCCTGTCCAGTTGTGGTAATTTATTGTGTTATTAATGTTTTAATTATTACTGTATGTATGTTGATCTTACTGTAATTCAAACTATGTGTTCATTATTATGTCTTGCATGGGGACCAGGTTTTGTTCAGCTTGCAGTGCTGTAGCTGATGGACAATAAAGTTTACTTTACTTTGTCTTTGATGAGTGAAGAGCTTTTGTAGGGTGGTAGTGCTTGAAGCATACCTTTTAGTGCTGGATACTTATCAGAGTAGTACATTAGAGTATCAGTGGAAGTGTAATGTAATTGTTTAAGGGCAGAAAAGTGATTATTTATTTGTCATTTGTTAACTGGGTTAGTCCAGCTGAGCCAGGGGCCCATTTCCAGTGGAGACCTAAGGAGAAAAGTTGCAACATAAGAGAAAAAAAATACTTAAATTCAGGACTGTACACTTGTGTTTTTTTTTTAATAACAGTTTGGAAGTAAAGGTCAAATTTCACGTTGTCATCAATTGTGACTCCTAAGAGTTTGATGTTAGAGACCTGTTCAATCAGGGTGTTTTTTAATGCATTGATTTTGACAAGTTTTGCTTTTATATATTCAAGGTTTAAAGGACAAAACCACCACCATAACAGATGCAAGCATGCAAAATCCGAAGGTAATGCTACTCAATGCTAGAAGTCTAAACCTCAAAATGCACTCTCTCGAGACACTCCTAAAAATGGAGAACATCAATATCTGTGCAGTAACTGAGACTTGGTTCAAAGCTCTAGAGAGCACCCCTGCAATACCAAGCTACAACTCTTACCACATTTTTCGGTCACCAAACCAAGACCAAAACACTAAAGGTGGAGGAGTGTCCATATTCACCAAGAATATTCACACCTCCAGGCTAGTTGCCCAACACAATGCATCTGAAATTCTCCAGGTGCAGCTAACACTAGGTAAGACTGCAATCCAAATTGTAGCTTGCTACAGATCCCCCACCATGCCCCAAGATTCTCACTATACCTTTCTAAACATACTGGAAAATATTAAGATACAACCAAACACGCTAATACTGGGTGATTTCAACTACCCTGCCATTAACTGGGAAAACTACTCGTGTACCAACACCTTTTCCCAACAGTTCTGGAATTCATAAATTCCAGTGCCCTGGATCAACTAGTCCATTGTCCCACCAGGGGCTTCAGATTCAAGGAAAAGGCTAAGGACTTTTTTACACTTACCACAGCATAGACCTTTAGCCATTCCTCCAATACTATCAGTTGTTGATGATGCATATAATGATGCCAGTACTGCCCCTGATTCTCTTCCTCCGGCCCCTGCCAAGCCTGATAGATATTACAGGGTCCCGGACACACACTACCACTTGTATAAGGCTCATGTTGCAGACCCAGAAACCATTTCACAGGGCCCTAAAGGTGTGGCAGCTGCCTCTTCCAAATACCCTCTTCCCTCTGAAAGGGAATCTAGAGCATTAGAGAGATGGGGTAAAAAGGTTTATACATCTGCTACTCTTTCGGCCAGGGCCTTAAACTGTCAATTTCACATGATTCAGTACCAGGAATTTTTGTTAGACCAGCTAAATAAAACACTGTCCTCTCCTGAACCTTTAGACCACAAGTCCCTTCAGGATTTGGTACATAACTCTCAGCAGGTCAGTAATCATTTCTTAAAATGTGGCTATGATGCACTGGAGGCTTCCTTTAGATCAGCTATAACTGGAGCAGTGATTCAAAGGCATGCCTGGTTAAAAGAACAATCCTTACCAGACCATGTTAAGTCAAAACTCCTAGATGCTCCTATGGAGAAACAAAGTTTGTTTGGCTCCCCTGCACAGGAGGTTCTAAAGAAAGTGGAAGAAAAAGCAAAATCTGTCCAAACAGTCAAGGATTTTTTACAGGTCCAACCTCCAAGGTTTAGCAGAAATTGGCCTTCAAAGAATTGGTCCTTTCCAGACACCTCCAGAGCACAGAGAGGCAGAAATAGATGCCCAAGAGGCAGAGGTCAATCTAGGGGTGCCTACAGGGGACGTCAGTGGCAACCTGCCAACCAGAGAAGTGCTGCCACAGCTGCAACTACAACCACTTCCACAGGACAGACACAATGACTTGGTTCTGGTTCCGCCTACCAGGGAACAACTGCAAGCACCCTTGGGCGGAAAGCTAGCCTTATTCTCCGACAACTGGAATTGCATTACAGGAGACAAATGGACTTTACAACACACTCTACCAAAAAAGAGAGGAACGCCAAACTTTCCACCAAGCCAAAAAACAGAGGCTCAAAAACAAATCAACAACTTACTAAGAATGAGAGCTATAGAAAAGGTACCACCTATGGAACAAGACCAAGGATTTTACTCCAGGCTTTTCCTTGTACCAAGAAAAGAAAATCAATGGAGACCTATTCTCGACTTGTCCACACTGAACACATACCTCATTGTTCCAAAATTCAAAATGCTGACCCTCCAGAAACTTCTTCCCATGCTGGGCAAGGAGTCTTGGCTGGTGACTCTAGATCTCAAGGAGGCATACCTGCACGTCCCTATACGACCAGATTGCAGAAGACACCTCAGATTTCTTGCAGGATCAGAGCATTATCAATTCTCAGCATTGCCCTTTGGCTTATCTACTGCACCTAGAGTATTCACAAAATGCCTGGCATCAGTAATTGCTCATTGCAGGCTTCAGGGAATTCAAATTTACCCATACCTGGATGACTGCCTAATACAAGCGGAAAACAAGACAAAATTAACAAGAGATTTGGAAAAGGTCATACAACTGCTGCAAGCCTTGGGATACACAGTCAACATTCAAAAGTCAAGACTAGTACCATCCCAAAGGATAACATTTTTGGGTGCAGAACTGGATACAACAACTCGGATGGCTTTTCTCACAGAAGAAAAACAAAAGCAACTACCAGTCTATATCATGACATTAACAACACAAACTCAGCTTACTTCAAGGAAAGTCCTGCAAGCCCTGGGTTACATGGCATCCTGCATAATACTGATCCCGCATGCCAGGCTGCATATGAGAAAGTTGCAATGGTACCTAAGGAATGTATGGTCTCAACACAAGCACAGTCTAGAAGCCCAGATTCCAATAATTCCATGCCTGAAAAAAGAATTCCTGTGGTGGGCTCAGGCCTGTCAGATGAACAGAGGATTGCCTTTCCACAAACCACATCCAAGCCAGACCATCACCACGGACGCCTCAGACCTAGGCTGGTGGGCACACATGGAGGACAAGTGTATACAAGGCCTATGGACCCAAGACCAGCTGAATCTACACATAAACCTAAAGGAGATGCTGGCAGTGAAACATGCAATCCAGGCATTCAGACCATTCCTTCAACAAGGTCACCTGCTGATAAGGACGGACAATACCACAGTCATGTGGTACATCAACAAACAGGGAGGTACACACTCTTATCCTCTATGCCGGATGGCAATGGACCTGTGGAATTTGGCCCTGAATCTCAACATTCAACTACAGGCCAGATTTGTACCAGGAAAAGAAAATTCACTAGCAGACACCTTAAGCAGAACTACCACGGATGCTCACGAATGGATGCTGCATCCAGATATCTTCAAAACCATAACAAAGAAATTGGGAATGCCAGAGATAGACCTGTTTGCCTCCCCACACAACCACCTATTGAAGAAATTCTGCACAAGAGCATACCATCCACTTGCCTGGAGGGTGGACTCCCTTTCCTTCAGCTGGAAAAACCTGACAGCATATGCATTTCCACCTCTTCCTTTGATGTACAAAGTCCTACTGAAAATCAGAGAGGAACAGCCAAAGGTAATCCTGATAGCTCCAGACTGGCCAAGGCAACATTGGTACCCGCTACTGAGAAGCATGTCTCGGACACACTCATGGCCTCTACCTCTATGTCCCTTACTTCTAACACAGAACAACTACAAGACCCTGCATCCAAACTTGAAAACACTGCAGCTAGCTGCTTGGAATATTGCATAAAACAAAATAAACCAGATTTATCTCAGAGGGTTAAGGACATTATCCTGGAGGCACGCAGACCCTCCACAAGGAAAACTTATTCAGCCAAATGGAAAAGATACCTCATTTGGAGTACTACAAAGGGAGAACATGTCTCATTGGCAAACATAGCACACATCCTGGAATACTTAGCAGAACTGTTCCACAATGGACTATCCTACTCTTCCATTAAGATTCATGCATCAGCAATTTCAGCAGAGTACAACATGGATCCTCCTGTCTTCTCTCATCCTCTACTCAGGCAGTTCTTGAGAGGAATTAAAAATGTAAAGCCTCCAAGGAAACCACCTTTACCTACATGAGATCTCAACTTTGTGCTGGAAAAATTAACCCTTCCCCCTTTTGAACCAGCAGCAACAGCAGACTTACAGTTCTTATCTTGGAAAACTGCTTTCCTGCTAGCAATCGCTTCAGCAAGAAGGGTATCTGAGTTACAGGCATTAATGGCAGTACAGCCTTTCCTTATCTTCCATCAGGATAGAGTGTCTCTGAGAACTAATCCTACTTTTATGCCAAAAGTGGTCTCCAGGGTATCATTGAACCAAGCGATTCATTTACCTACATTCTTCCCCACCCCACAGAACAGGGGGGAAAGACTACTACATACCTTGGATGTGCACAGACAATTACGCTACTATCTGGACAGAACTAAGACCAACAGAAAAACTGACCAGCTTCTGGTAGCATATGCAACAGGAGTGCAAGGAAAAGCAATTTCAAAACAGACAATCTCAAAATGGATAGGAAATTGCATTAGATTTTGCTACTCTTTTCATGGAAAGACAACTCCTGACAATATCAGGCCTCACTCCACAAGAGCTACAGCCACCACTACAGCTTTCCTACGAGGAGTGGCTACCAAAGACATTTTAGAAGCTGCTACTTGGAGCTCCGTGCATACATTTGCCAAGCATTATAATCTGCCTTTATACTCCAGATCCCGAGCAGGTTTTGCAACTGCTGTTTTGCAAGGGATCTTAACTACACCATCTTTATCTTAGTGCCTCCTCCCCCAGTTTGGCTATGGTATTCTACCCATTTGTTAGGACTGCAGATGCATCCTTGAAGGACATAGTACAGTTTTGTACCTACCATAAATGTAGATGTCCGATAGGTATGCATCTGCAGTCAGGATTACCCACCCTCCTTCCCCTCTGTGGTATTCCTAGGGTACTTACCCTCTTTAGCTAGCTGGGGAAACTGTTATGGTGTATTTGTTTGTATGTATATATGCATATATATATATATATATATATATATATATATATATATATATATATATATATATATATATATATTTTTTTTTTTTTTGCTTTCTACTGTTTGGAATTATTTGCATTTATCCAAATTTAGCCTTCCTAGAGGGCACCTGGCATCTTGGGCAAGAAACACTGAGGAAAATGGCGTCGGCTGATGCCTTTATACCCTAGCAGCTATGACGTTGGGTGAAGTGCGACATCAGCCGAGGTCAGAACCAGACTTTGGAATCCGGCCGACCGAAGGGCTGCCTGAGGCAGGACAACCCATTTGTTAGGACTGCAGATGCATACCTATTGGACATCTACATTTATGGTAGGTACAAAACTGCACTTTTTGTTTGTGTGGAAGTTTGCAAGTTAGTAAACAGTGGGAAGGTGTACAGAATGGTAGGAAGAGGTAGGCTTTAGCTAAGTTTTTTTATAGTTCTGTCCATTAGATAGGGTTTTATTCTATACAAGAGGCTGAGCTTGTGTTTTTTTTTTAATAACAGTTTGGAAGTAAAGGTCAAATTTCACGTTGTCATCAATTTTTACTCCGAAGAGTTTGATGTTAGGGACCTGTTCAATCAGGGTGTTTTTTAATGCATTGATTTTGACAAGTTTTGCTTTTATATATTCAAGGTTTAAAGGACAAAACCACCACCATAACAGATACAAGCATACAAAATCCGAAGGTAATGCTACTCAATGCTAGAAGTCTAAACCTCAAAATGCACTCTCTCGAGACACTCCTAAAAATGGAGAACATCAATATCTGTGCAGTAACTGAGACTTGGTTCAAAGCTCTAGAGAGCACCCCTGCAATACCAGGCTACAACTCTTACCACATTTTTCGGTCACCAAACCAAGACCAAAACAATAAAGGTGGAGGAGTGTCCATATTCACCAAGAATATTCACACCTCCAGGCTAGTTGCCCAACACAATGCATCTGAAATTCTCCAGGTGCAGCTAACACTAGGTAAGACTGCAATCCAAATTGTAGCTTGCTACAGATCCCCCACCATGCCCCAAGATTCTCACTATACCTTTCTAAACATACTGGAAAATATTAAGATACAACCAAACATGCTAATATTGGGTGATTTCAACTATCCTGCCATTAACTGGGAAAACTACTCGTGTACCAACACCTTTACCCAACAGTTCTGGAATTCATAAATTCCAGTGCCCTGGATCAACTAGTCCATTGTCCCACCAGGGGCTTCAATATCATAGACCTGGTCATTGCCAACATGGGAGATAGATGCTCCACATCAGTGGTTACCCCCTCATTGGTCAGGTCTGACCATAAGCAATTCACCCTTGACATCCACATCCCACCCCCAGCCCCCAGTAAGGAAACCTTTATAAAAAACTTCTCCAAAGCCAACTTCTTGCTACTCAAGTCATAAGTGACAAACTTCTTGACACCCATGCAGACAGGAGCTGCAAGTTTGACTGCAGAATCCTGCACTAAGGCACTGTACGAGCACATCCACTCATGCATGAATCGTGCCATCCCAAATAGAACCAAGACGCTCTCCTCCAAAAAAGGGAAGCCAATCAGGTGGCCCCCTGCCATAAACAAACTATACAACAGAAGGAAGAAACTGTTGCAGAAAAGAGGAAAATCCCAAGATGCAAAAAACTCCCTTAACAGCCTCAGTAAGAAGCTGAGATCCCTCATAAAATCCTCCAAAGCTAGTTACGAAAATAAAATTGGCAAAGATTCCAAAGACAACCACAAGGCATTCTATAGTTTTGTCAAGAATCTAAATGGCAGTCTCAGGTCTGCTCTGAGCTACAACAGAATGGCATTAAATATACTGATCCCAAGGATATTGCCAATGTCCTGGCAGATCGATTTAGTGCCAACTTCATCCCACTCTCACCCCCTAAAGGACCCATCTCAATACCAAAAGATTGCCAAATTCTGGTAATCACGGCCACACAGGAAGAAACTGCACTGTCCAAAGCTAAGGCTACAGCATCCATGAGACCAGATGGCATCCCGGGCTGTGTACTACATGAACTACAAAATGAACTGGCACCTCACCTAAGTGTCATGTTTAATCACAGCCTCTCCTCAGGCTTCATGCCCACTGAGTGGCGCACAGCTACAGTTATCCCACTCCACAAGGGGGTCTTCCACCTTGGATCCCAGGAACTACCGTCCCATCAGTCTGATGAGCCTGATCTGCAAGGGCATGGAACGCATTATAAACAAAGACATTGGCTACCTTCAAACACTGGACCCCACCCAGTTTGGGTTCGTGAAGGGCCGATCTTGACTCCTGAACCTGATTGACTTCTTTGAATCAGTCTTCAGAGCTGTGGACAAGGGTAAGGCGGTCCACACAGCCTATCTGGACCTTGCCAAGGCCTTCAACACCATCCCCCACACTGGAATCATAGATAAACTTACTAAGCTAGGCATAAATCCCTACATCACTTCATGGGTTGCCAACTGGCCTACTGACAGAACCCAGACTGTACAGGTAGCCGACTCCAAATCTAGCTCCAGACAAGTGACAAGTGGAGTACCTCAGGGTTCAGTCCTGGAACCGCTCTTGTTTGGCATCTACTTCTCTGAAGAACAGGCCAACACTAAGGGACTCTGGCTAACAAAGTTCACAGATGGCTGCAAACTGGGAGCCATTATTGAATCTCCAAATGATGTGGATATTCTACAAAAGGGCCTTACAGAAACATGCTTGGTGCCAGAGCCATGGGCTCAAGCTTATTGCCAAGAAATGTATAGTTATCCCCTTTGGGAAAAAACATGTACCCATGAATTACCACATAGGTGGCAGTACACTAAACACAGAAAGTGTGATGAGAGACTTAGGGACACAGGTGGACAGTGGTCTCACCTTTGATAACCACATCACCACAACAGTCAGGAAATCCTTCTGTGTGGCACACACCATCACTAAGGGCTTTTTATCCAGAAAAAAGGAGGTCATTGTCCCACTGTACTCATCCCTCATTAGACCCATTATAGAGTACAATGCCCCATTTGGTATGTACCTCACAAGACATCTGCAACAACTGGAAAGGCCGCAGAAATACCTCACTAAAAGAATCACAGGCCTAAAGCAGATGCCCTATGCTGACCGTCTAAAAAAACTCCAGCTATACTCTGTGGCATATCATCTACTCAGAGGCGATCTCTGCTTAACATACAAGGCCATGTCAAACCCTGAGCTGTTGGACATGCTCCACTTAATGAAATCCCAATCCCTCAGAGCCACACTTTAAAAGGAACCTTGACGATTGGACGGGAGATAGGAAATTCACCCCAGGGATCACGTCAGTCACCTTGCTAGACAGGGGTTCAGGGAAGTAAATAATGTGAGAAGAAATATCCAAGGAATTGTTATGACTAGGGTTGTATAGGCTCTTGGGCCGATAGCCTAGTACCAACCTATGAGCCTATGTTGGGGATTGGTATAATGAGTAAGGTGTTTACCTTACAGACACAAGTTACAGTTTTTGATTCTCAGCTTGCGGAATTTGGCCAGGATTAAAATAAACAAGAGCAGCAAAAGAATCACCAGATAGAGGTATATAGGTTCATCCAAGGCAGCAAAAACAGTCAAAAGTAAAAAAAAAAATACAGAAAAAGCACAAAACACGGCTTAAAAAACAAATAAAACTTTAATTATACAAGTAGGTAAGCACTTTCACTTCTCAAAGCACGCTTCATCAGACCATAAAAAATATAACACAAACACACTGCTTAGATATGCAACTTGAAACAAAGTAACTGCCAAGACTATTGAACAGGTCATGTGACTTCAGATGTGGTTTTAAAGCTACAGTCTCATTCAGAACATAGCCCTTATCCATCTTATTTCACATTCCTCTGTCTTATTTGTTGGATCTCCCATTCTCATATTCTCTGAAATCAGCTGCAGCACTAAAACAGTAAAAGTATTACCAGAATCTTGATGAGATATATGTTGAGCTAGTGCATTATTCCTAGCTAATTTATACATTTCACAAAGATGTTCACACATATACATTTCAAGTTGTCATCAGTTGTGACTCCTAAGAGTTTGGTGTTCGGGAACTGTTCAATCAGGGTGTCATGATTTTGACAAGAGTTTTGCTTTTATATATTCATATATGTTAGGGATTGGTGTAATGGTTAAGGTGTTTACCTTACAGACACAAGTTACAGAGTTTGATCCCCAGCTTGGGGAATTTGGCTAGGATTAAAATGATTCACAAAGGCAGCTAGCATAATACTTGCCTGTGACATATGTACATATGTGTATTTGTCTATCCAATATCTAAATCTATATATAAAGTTATACATACATGTGGACTTCATATACATTGTTCTATTCACCCAGTCATGTATGTCCCATGAGCCATCATCTCATTTTCAGAAATAGCCCATGAAGTATGCCAACAGACAGTAGGTTCATATATTTCTGTAGAATAATTACCTTGAAGACTGAAGTATTCACACACTAAAATATTGTTTGATGTCAAGGCTTGGTTACCACAAATTTTACCTGCTCCTAAATAAATATTTCACTTAGTTTGTGTCACAAAAGGGTTTATTTAAGTAATTAGAACATTATCTAAACAAGTTTCCTTATATATCTCTGTTTTATCTCAGTGGGCGGGGGAAGAGCAGACAAAGATCAACATATACGTCTGTTGTCTAGACAGGACTTTGCAGCCTATCAGAGTGGCCTGCTTAAAAATAATAACATATTGCTGGGCCAGTAAATGCTTTTCTATCAGGGGACCTGTAATCAACATCTGAGTTGTTTGTCATTTATATATTGACGTATGCTGATTCATAAATAAATCTGATGCTTTTTTCTGCTATTTAACCACTGCTTAGTTGTTTACATCACAACATTTAGCGCAGAAAGAAAACCAATGCATGACCTGCTGGGAAATGAATATTATCTTGATGTTTTGACATATAAGCTTTGGAATTACACAGTTAACCTCTTTCCAGGCACATTTTTGCAGACTAATATATTTGTTGCCATCATAAGCTTTAAGGTTACACCTTTCACATTTTCAGTCCAGTTCATAAAATTGACATTTGAGATCCCTTTACAGATGCCATCCAATTAATGACATTTTTTTTTCATTAAAGTAAACCATGTTGTTGTTGTTGTTTGTCTTTCGGCTTTTCCCGGTAAGAGGTCGCCCATAATCTCAATAAATACATTTACAGGATAGCCAACCAGTGGAGTAAAACATTGGGTCTAGGTGGTGGTCACTGTTAATGTGATACCCTGATCCAGAGAAAAAGAGGGCTTTGGATGGATGGATGTAACTTTGTTTCTTTGTTATATTCTTTTAGCTGGTGTTATAGGTGTATGGGCACTTTTTAGACTATTGATTTGTGGAGATCTTCAGAAGTCCAGTCTTAGATATTTTAGCACTGATGTTGTATATAAATAACCCAAAGTGAGCAAAACAAGGATATGTTAGGACATTTATATATTGCCTCTTTCCAAACTAGAGTGCTAAGCAGGGGGTTAAGTTATAGTCTCCCATCCAGTTATACAAATTTCATTTGAATACAATAAGGGAAGTGCTTTTGTTTTATGTAGAGTGGGAATCACTCTGTAGGAGTGGTATTCTCTGTGAAACGTATTTATCCTCCAACGTATTCTGTTTATATTGCAAAAGAGACTGACATCCGTTGATCAGGTGTTTACTCTACCACTAAACTTGCAAAACTGCAATAGATCTGACAAGACAGATCTCCTGAAGCTTTATATGCAAAGCAGAGGTCATCTCTTAGTAGCCTGCATGATACAGAGAAAAAGAGTCAATGATTTGAGACAGTTTGCATAGCTTTTATGATCCTGGCCCTTGATTTTTTTTGTAGTGAGAAAATGTTGAAGTTATTCCAGTTCTGCCAAGTGTATGGACATGCAGGGGCATTAGTTTGCCCCCTGGCAATCCCAGGATATCATTACTATATAGCTACTTGATGTTGGATGTTCTGCTTTGGGAAGTCTAACCTCAGTTGGTGTCTGAATGCTCAAATGTGTTTTACCTAGAATGTTAATATAAAGTTCTTGCGCTCAGATGTGTTGAGGAGAACATGTGTAAATTGTATCTTATATTTTTTTTCATGTCGTTGTGTGTACCTACATGGTTATAAAGTGTTGTACTTCACATTAAGAGATGTTATATTGCTCAATACACTGTTGACTATTGTAGCGCACTGATTTTTGTAATCTTCTCAGGGCTACTGTTCCCAAATTGTGTATTTTTACAGTTTGTCTGTCTTTGCTCCTCGACTCCTGTAACTTTTCTTAGAGAGTCCTGTTCTATACTGTGTGCCTATCCCTTACTTCCAGCCACTTCTTAGTAGCAGCCACAAAATAGACCAGTGGAGGCAGCTGGTAATTCTGTAATAGCACTTATAAGGTGTTTAACGCTGTTGACCATGTCGTTAAAGATGATTGACTATGGTTGTAATTATAGCTGACGTCCTTGCAGATACCTTCTCTAAATTAGTTATTAAGCCTATGCTCCTCCCTATGACCTGCTTCTTAAAGGAACTAGGACATTTCTAACCTCTTTCTGGAAACTTTGCTCCCAAGAGCATTCCTCTTTTAACAATTTAATTTCTTCCAAACCCCTCAACTTCCCGCGCCTTTACAATTATACCCATAAGGTATTTCTGTGGTTGCTCTTCACACTACTCTAGTCACCTTAATAGCTATAACTACATTATCACACAGTCGCTTGTAGCCTGAGACCTGTATGTTGGTTCCTAAATGCTATTGCGACTGGTAATCATAGTATCCTCCTAAGCTTATACCATTGTCAAGATATAGGACTTCTGCAGAAGTAATTATCTATTTGTTTAAAGAAGCTGTCCCAGCCCTAGAGACTTTAAGGCTTTGCCCCCTTGGCAGTGCTTTACCTGGTATGTATAATTCATAGCCTGCCCGCCCCCCCCTTCCTGGCCTTTTCCCCATTATATTACATCTTACAGTCTTGCTCATTCCTACACTTAGTTAGGTTATACGCTCTGTAAATCTACTGTAGTGGTCTCCCTGTGAACTGTTATAGAATACTTGCTAGCTATTAACCTGCTCTCTTTCAAGTGCTTATTGTAACCTTAGTATTCTAATTAAATCTTTTCCTTACAGCTTGTCCACTGGACTATTTCCTAGTCCTCTCCGGTTGCGACCACCTGCTCAGCGGACTACCTTCCTTTTGAAGCTCCTCAAGCTTAAGTGGAATACCAGTTCCTTCACGGAACCCTATACAGCACCTTCCCTAAGGAATGCTGCATGTATGTACTTCCTATTGCTCCTGTCTACTTAATGAGTTTTATTGAGCCACTTGGTGGTGGTATATTGTCCTAGGATAGGGCTCTGCCTCAAGTCTGCCAGCAGCGTGCCACAGTCCTAACTATCTTATTTTTCTCCTGCCCACCTTTTTAACCTGTGTCCGTTTTTCTAGTACCCTTACAAACTAGGGTAGTAATTCCTAACCAAGGCCACTAGATGGCAGTATAGGACTTTCTTCATTCCCTATTCAGAATTCCCTCACATAGAGAAACATTCTAGCTAGGTTCTTGTAATTATTCCCTCGTAGTGTTATTATACCCTCCTGAGGCTTTTTCCTTACCCCTGCTCTCCCAAACCCACTAAAATTAAGGAACTTTTTTTCCTACTTAGTTCTCTCATCATACAACTAGTTTAGCCTACATCACCTGATTAGCCCCTCCTGCCCTCCCCATTTTGACCCCCGTATTTCTAGTAATTCTTTATCTCTCCAATACTTTAACTCTGTCTGCACCCTCTTAATTCCCTATAAGTCTCTCTGTTCTACCTATATACATCCTACTAATTCCTTCTCTAGGATAGCTTACCTGACCCTGGGAGTGATCCCAAACAAACTGACTGATTGTCTTTTTTCTTCTGGCTCTCCTCCTCCTTTGTTCTACCCGCTCCATTCGCCCTGCGGGCTCACTCCACTCTCCTACCCTACCCCCAATTCCCTCCCACCCCAGGGGTCCTACACTTATAGCTCAGTAGCCCTACCCCCTACTCCATCCACCTATAACTACACCCTTATAATTAAGGCATTTTTGCAACTCCGCCCACTCTTTAATATTCCTATCTGTTCCTCCTCTAAATAACACCCTCTTTTAAATCAAATACCATTAACTACCTACCATTATACCTGTCTACTCACTGTATCTTTGTATTTACCTTCACTCACTATGTATAACCCACACATTTCTAAAAATAACATCCTACTCTCCTCCTTCCTACTCCTAAACACTCTTCTCATTGCTTACTCCCTTACCTTCTATGAAAACACAAACTTATCTGAATCTCAACTAGCACTAAAACAAACTACTTTACACTCTCACTACATCTCACAATCACACATCAATATAACTTCATCATCTTCCTACCTCATGCCTCATTACCATAGATCAACTCATATCAATTTTTTTCTTAACAAGAAACCTTTTTCAATTTCTTCCAAATTTTCCAAATACCTACATAGTCACCAGCAGCTATTATTCCTATATGGCGACATTCATCCCAATCCAGGCCCAATTAATCGCCACCCTACCATCCCCATAGTAAACCAAGCTAATTCTATAATTCCTACCCCTAATCTCTCCATATAGCCCACCTAAATATTTGCAGATAAACAATAAAACAACACAAAATGCATGCCCTTCTTGACCTATATTCCTTCGATATCCTTTGTCTAACTGAAACCTGGCTAAAAGCAGATACCAAGGATAATGACATACTACCTCCAGGATATAATATCATTAGACTTGACCGACACACCAAAAAGGGCAGAGGTGTAGCTATACTTTACAAAACTGAACTACTGGTTACCTTACTAGATACAAAACCACCCTTACAAAACAATAGTGAAATCTTAATTACCAAATTACAGATTAATACTTATAAATACATTTATATCATTTGCTGTTATATACCCCCAGGTAACAATATTAATACCCTTGAAAACTTACTGTACTGGCTCTCAAACACCTTCCCTCAGGAAACTATGTTTCTAGGTGACTTTAATATCGATTGGAATTATTGCATCTCCCAAAAACCCACCTCTCACATAAACCTCTATAGCTTTAGCCAAACCATTACTGTCCCCACTCGAATAAACAAAACCAGCTCCAAACAAAGTACCCTAGACTGGATTTTAGTTAATAGCAACCCTATGATTTATACTACAGGTACACTACCTGATAATATCAGTGACCATTTAACCACTTTTATCACCAGACAAAACAGCCCTATCTCCAATAATACTCAAGTTAGAACTACCAGGAACAAAAGCAATTTCAACCAAACTAGCTTCCAATTAGAACTCAAAACTTGTAATTGGTCTCCCCTAAAATACTTAACCTCTCGATGAAGCAGTCTCATACTTTAACAACAAATTCCTTCAAATCCTCAACCTCCATGCCCCTACTAGAGTAATTAAAACCAAAGCAAAGCCTGCTCCTTGGCTAACAAGAGAAACCAAACAAAAAATGTTACATAGAAATAGAACCTGGGCCAAATGGCGTAGTACTAAAAACCCATCAGACCACCAAACCTTTAAACAACTGAGGAATGCAACAAAGAAACTTATATTCATTGATAAAAAAAAATTATTATTGGAATTTCCAACATACCCAACACCAAAACCCCCAGAAGTTCTGGTCAAGTATCAATAAACTACTACAGCCAGGTAACTCTAAAACACCCACTCCTTCTAACCTCACTCAGAACACGCCTAACCAAATTGCTGATACTTTCAACAAATTTTTCTCAGACACTGTCACCTCTCTTGCTTCAACTTTATCTCCACAGTCCACGCAAGCACCTTATTCCCTCAACAAAAATCCCCCCTCTTTCAAACTGCAACCAGTTTCCACAGATCTTATCTTTACTCTTCTTAGAAAACTCAAACCATGTACCCCCTCAGCTGACCTTCTCCCAGCTGAATATCTACAAATTGCAGCCAAAGTAATTGCCCTTCCTGTCTCCATATTAATTAATCGAAACATAACTCAAGGCTTTATTCCAACCCTCTGGAAAGTTTCTCATATCATTCCTCTACATAAGGGCGGTAGCTCTTTTGAGCTCTCCAACTTCCGTCCCATAGCCTTACTTTCTCCATTAGCTAAAATCTTGGAAAGATGTATACATCGTCAACTACTTGACCATCTTCTCCAAAACAATCTTCTAACAAACTGCCAACACAGTTTCAGACCCTATCACAGCACTACTACAGCACTTTTGTCATTCACAGACCATATTAATAAAAATTGGAACAACAAATTGCTGTCCTCAGCGCTATTCTTAGACCTCTCTAAGGCCTTTGATATGGTCAACCATTCCCTCTTACTAAACATCCTCAAATCATTTGCCTTGGACACTCAAGCTATCCAGTGGTTTAATTCCTACTTAGAAAATAGACAACAAGCAGTTCTTTGGGATAATCACATTTTATCTCTTCTTCCCATCACAATAGGAGTGCCACAAGGCTCAATACTAGGACCTCTTCTCTTTTCTATTTTTATTAACAATCTAAATATGTCCCTTCCTCAATCCATATGTATACAATATGCCGATGACTCAACACTGATATGTTCAGCATCCTCCCAAATTAAGCTTCATACCACTACACAAGTCTTCACAGCAGCGGAAAACTGGTTCTTTCAGCATTGCCTCTTACTGAATCCCAAAAAGAATAAATTATTACTTTTTACACCATCACAGAAATCTTCGACCTTTACCTTTGATATAATTTCTAACAATGGCACAATAATATCCCCTGACTCTACTAGCAAACTTTTAGGTGTCATAATAGACCATAATCTCAACTTCGATGCCCATATTAACTTAACCATCAAGTCAGTCAATAGAAAACTTGTATCTCTCTACAGACTCAAACCCTTCCTTACTACCTCAGCCAGAAGGACTATAGCACAAACGCACCTACTCTCTACCCTTCTTTATGCCTCACCTATTTTTTACAAACTTATCAAAATCTAATTTCAATAAACTAGCAATATCATATAATAATATTACAAGATTTGCCAAAGGAGCCTCTTTTCGAACCCATCATTGCTCAAATCTTAAACAACTAGGCTGACTAGAATTACAAAATCAAATACGACTACAGCAACTTACCATCACCCACAAAATCTTCTATCAACCTTCTAATACCACAATACTTAGTACCCTTATTTCTCCTTATAAAAATCTATCTTCCTTGCACTCCGCCACAAAGCTACTAGCGGCACCCTATAAATCCAACAACAAAGCTGAGGACTGTTTGTTCTCCAGCTGTATTGGCCTTATCTGGAACAAGCTTCCAAGTGAACTCACTGCTATTACTTCGTTACCCACTTTCAAGAAGCACCTAAAAACTTTGCTTAACTCTCAATGGCTCTGTCCTTGTACAAACCCTGACTAAACTTTTATTCCCTCTACCTGTTTTTTCACCCCCTCAAACCTTTTCTAGGTTCTTTTAGTATTTTTGTTTGTACCTTCAATAGGCAGCTAAAAACTGTGCTTAATCCCCAACATCTCTGTTCTGTACAAACCCTGACTAAACTTTCTATTCCCTCAACCTCTTTTCACCCTTAAAAAAAAAATTTCTTGCATTTTTATTTCAAGTATTGCAAAGTATTTTTCTTGGTAATGCTTATGAACCAGTTTTTTTTGTAACACCTTCCTTTTGCATAATATTTCTGATTTGAATGTATAACAACTCTTGATTATATAAACCCATCTTTTTGTGGAGCTTTTCTCCCTGGGCCTCCACTGAAAATGGACATATATCCAGCTAAACTAGCCCGGTCAACAAATGTAAAATAAAAAAATAAAATAAATGTTCAAAGATAGGCCTGATGATAGCCAAAAACAGCAAAATTATTACATTCCTGGACCTGGATGCCATACCTTAGATATAAGCTGTGTAATACAGTATTGGATATGTGATGATTGAAAAACAATTCATTGTCAACCATAGGCTCACAGTTACTTGACTACAAGATCAACTTTCAAATGTCACCTGATATCCTCTGAAGGACCTCCTCTCTTTCACTGAATTCAGACCTCAGCTCATATGATGCTTCTGTTATCAAGTCTCAGTGCCCTCTGACTGGTTATATCCCTTCATCTTCAGGATCCTCATTTGCAGTCATGTCTACATAATCTCTTGAGTTATGCTTCCCATGTTTTCCCTCTTCTTCTCTTGATGGGAAACATTTGCAACGAACCAATAAACAATAAAAAGTGATTATTTTTAAAAAGCTCTACAGTATACCAGATGCCTTTCAGTTGGAGTTTAAGAAATGAGTTTGTATAATGTTTGCATAACAAAATATATTATCAGAATAGGTGTATCCAGTGGCTATGGTGTCACCTTGTACAAAGACATAAAGTTATAAAATGTTAAGATATGCAAGCAGAAACTAAAGCAATGTGGGTTAAGGAGACTTAAGATAGTTCCAGCTGTACCAGGAGCAACTGGGCCCATGCATAAAAATTTCTAAGTATATAGAAAAATATGCTGCAGTATCAAATAATATAGGAGGCAATCCTGGGAACATTGTTAGTGCTAACAAGGGCATGCATGGCAACTATCAAAGGCTGAACCAAAGCCGAGAAGACACTAGGCATAAAGCACTCCAAGAGATACTTAATCAGTACATGGCTTTACCTGAGAAGGATGGTATGATACCCCTGCACTGGCCCAGTAATTAAGGAGCTACAATCCTCACCACTAGCAGCAGTGAGGGACGTGCACATTGGAAGGATGACAAGTACACACACAGTAAAGTAGAATTTCCCTTAAGATCACAGTCAGTCTGGGGCTGGTTTCTCCCTTTCTCTCCAGATCCCCATTAAGACTCCCCACTGGCACAGTTATAGGGTTAAGATCTCAGGTGGTCAAGCCAAAATCTCCAGCACCCACTCTGTCCAACCATTGCTTTGTCTCCCTACCCAAGTAGCTCACGCACACACACACTTTGAGATTTGATTTATATACAAAAACACAGACACTCCTGTGGAAGGCTTGCACAGGTTCACTACCTATGCCCCCTTCTGCTCAGACTGTAAGGTAGTACCAACTGCCACCAACCACTGCTTACTTATCAGCTACCATAAGGCCCTTCCCAAAGGGTGACCAATTCTAATGTGCAATGTTACTATTATCCAAATAGTAAGTGTGTCCAGTGCTTTAAAGTTATTTTAGAGTGGCCTGTACAGTGCTACCAAATACATGCAAGTACTCTAAGAGCTTAAATATCTCTAAACAAAACCAGCCACAGTTAATTGGTTTAAATATATTTAATAATACATATTAAAAGCACAAGACAGTAGTGAGACCAGCTATGTTATATGGGTTGGAGACAGTGGCATTGACAAAAAGTCAGGAGTCAGAGCTGGATGTGGCAGAGTTAAAGATGTTAAGATTTGCACTCGGTGTGACTAGGATGGATAGGATTAGGAATCAGTATATTAGAGGGTCAGCTCATATTGGACAGTTTTGAAACAAAGCAAGAGAGATGAGATTGCGTTGGTTTGGACATGTGCTGAGGAGGGATGATGGGTTTATTGGGAAAAAGATGCTAAGGATGGAGCTGCCAGGTAAGAGGAAAAGAGGAAGGCCTAAGATAAGGTTTATGGATGTGGTGAGAGAGGACATGCAGGCGGTTGGTGTGACAGAGCAAGATGCAGTGGATAGGAAGAAATGGAAAGAGATGATCCGCTGTGGCGACCCCTAACGGGAAAAGCCGAAAGATGATGATGATGATGATGATGAAAAGCACAAGACAATATTCATTAACTCAACACAGTGACAGCAGAGTTGAGAATCACAGGAAATACTTTAAAACAACTTTGCAGTACAGTCTCACATAAATACAGAAAACATCTAGACTAATATTGCTATATTCCTATCTATTCCTAAGAGAGATACTATGATCTAAGTCTTACTTACAGAGCCAGGCAAATACAGATGAGAAGTGCTAAAGAGTGGAATGTTTACAGGTCCAAGACAAGATATAAAATGCCCAGACTTTCTCTCTCTGAGATAGTTCTTAAATTAATAATACACATTACTGTTGGGTCATCTCAGATTACATCATTCTTGTCAACTCTGCTTTTAGTTTCCAGGCCAACAGGAACTTAAAATATAACACCTCATTGTCAAGAATACTTATCTCTTAGAAGCTGACACTTATCTCTTAGAAACTTGCCTGGAACTGGAAATTGTAAAACTTTTAAACACCTTCACATTTGAAACCTGCAATTACCTCTGTTTCCAGACACTAGGAATGCCTACAACTGCTTTGAGCTGAAACAGTGTTAACAAAGTCATAAACAATTTCCACTTATTTTCTTAGAGTTTGCAAGTTAACTCTGTATATTGCAGCCTTTACCATCAACACACATACATTTGCATAGGCATGTAGTTTATAGACATTTCTGCTCTTTTCCAGCAGGGTGCACTGTGGTTACAATCTTGAAGTTTAGTACGGAGCATATAGTTATCTTACATTTGTAAGGTGAGCATACAAATCGTATTACTATTCACAAATGACATAGAATTATTTACAAAATTCTAGCTTGCTGGGCTGGCAGCTTTCACAGATGGTATTATTAAAAGAAGGTTGTAAACAAAGAGAAATTAGTAAACTTCAAAACTGAAAATTGTACTACAAATTAGGTGAATCACATTGTTTCTGTTACTTGATGTGGGGATCAGTGGGGATGTTCGTAATAATTATGAAATCTGTTTAGCATCTTATCTTTTTTCGGATGCTCTTTAGATAAAATACCAAAGAGAAAGGTTACTGAACGGGGCACTCTACATTACAAATTTTATTTTTTGGATTTCTTGTCATGTGCACTAAGTCTAATATTTGACTATATGGATTCAGCTGTATCTGAATTTGCACCCTATTGCATTTGCGAATTTCTATGGAATTTTATTTTGTATCCAAATTTCATTTGTGTTTTTTTTTGTTTTTGCTCCCTTTTAACATTTTTCCACTCAAACAATGACATGCTTAGGACTTTCTACATAAAATGGTTTAAATATTGACAAAGTGTTGACATGATTGCATTTATTCCTGCACCATCACAGTGCACAGCAGATATCAGCTTCCTTAGCAGTTTTGTTTTTTGTGTCAGCTTCGATCACTTGGTCAGTACATGAAAGGGAATGGGATAGATGAGAAGTGCTGGACACCATGCTTAACCTTGGCTTTTGGCCAGTATGATGCAAGTTCTATGTCCTGCTCTAGCAGGGATGCAGTAATCTTACAACATCAGAAGCATGTCTAGGGTCTATTTCAACATCTGGAATATATTTGTTCATTTGCCTACTGTTTGGAATTGTAATTAGCATATTACATTTGGTCACCGAGCGCAAATGGTTCTTAAGATTTTTTTCTGGTGACCCTGCTTTTATGGGACACACTTTCCCATGCTTCCAATGTACTGTGACATAATTTATTTTATGTAATTGTGTGAACAATCCCATTCTATGGAAGAATGTGCTAACTAATAAGACTTAAAACTTAGGTACTGCTTTGTCACATGTCTCCCTATTGTTACAGCTGATATTCTTATTATGGATGACTGCATGGTCCTCCTTTTCACACTCTGTTATCGTTGTATGTGGAATGATTACTTGTGTCAGTGTAGGTGTGTCTTTGTGCGTAGGAGGGGTCATTCATACTATATCTGGAGGGTTCTCATTTCATTGTTCTGCTGCAGACAGCGATTTCCAATATAACATTAACAGTGTTGACATTTTCACTGATGATATTTCTATACAGAATCCTAAAATCCTACCAGTGTATTTTCCCCCAGAAAGTAACGAGAGGTAACTGCATTGGCAGTTTGGTTCACTGCTGAATGCCCAGCCTATAGCTCTCCTTAAGAGAAATAAGGAAATGCTTTTCCTTATCTATTTATAAGTTCATAGGTAGGTACTAGGCTATTGGCCCTAAGCCTATATACATCTAGCCAAAAAGTTACTCTGGCTTTCGCCACCCAAGAAAATTATTTTCCTGTGCTCCTGTCGAGCAGAACCACAGAGGTGAACCCCGGGGTGAATTTCCTATTTCCCATCCAGAAGACAAAAGTGGCCCAATGGCATAGGGCACTGTGAACCAAACACCCCATGTTTACTCAAGTACACCTATGAACTGAAGGTGCTAGGTACATTATTGCTTTAAACCAGAGATACATTTTTACTTCTCATGACCTGACAACAAACTGGGGCAAGCCATTGCAATATATTTTTGTCATTTTGCCTATTTGGTGCCTTTCAATGGGCATTTAACAAATATTCTTAATTTGACCACATGTAAAAACCATGTCTCATGAAATATAATAATGACATTGCACACCTTTCAATAAAGGTGATTTTCTGAACCAGTTATAAAGTCACACCAGGGGAAAAGCATGGTCCTAAGAAGATTATTCTGAAAGTCTGGTCCAACATTTTTGATAATTGCCAGTGTTACATTTATATCTAATTCAGCTAATGCTTATTAGCAGCACTTAGCCCTGTAAAATGTTTTGGAGCAGAAATGCTCAACATGATGCCTTTGCGGTCTTACTTCACAAGTTGAGACAACCCCTTATGCAATTTTATATGAAAACCATGCTTCACGAAGCACTTGCAAAATTAATCTTATTGCATAGCAATACTGCCTTAGTTTATGAAGATAGAGTTATATAGTAAGCATTCTGAAAATGTTCAGAATTATCAGTTTGTCTGATATTCAAAGTCTACATTTAGTTTGCCAAATAGACTTTGTGTTAAGTATTTCAAAGTTATGCCCTGTAACTTAACAATATGGCCAAGTTTGCAAAGCATATTGTAAATGTGACAGCTGTCTCATTTCCGATGCAGAAAGAGTTGTTTCTAGTTCTCTAAACATGACTTTTGCATCAACTGTCAAATCCCTGCTTTGCATTTAAATTATGTAACACTTTTGTAATTCAAGAATTGAGATTCTTTGATATTTATTTTAAAAGTAAGGACCAAAAATAGTAAGAAGTGTTACACAAGTGGCCACATTTAATTCAATGAACACTTTTGCTCTTCCAATATTTTGACCTACAGCTTGTAATGTAGCCAGATTTCTTTAACGCACTGTACACGTGTATTAGCTGACATCCATGTATATAAAGGTAGCAGAGCTAGTTTGTGTCTCAAATTAATATTTTTCATTTGCTGTGGGAAGAAGTCTCATTACCAGCCACATATACACAATATCTCTACTTTTTATGCTATGGATGAGGCAGACATTCTGAAAGTTTGTTTTCATCGCTCTGTCAAACTAAAAATCTCAATTTGACGTAACATTTTATCTGGTAATAGTTCTAGTAGTTAGTACTTTGTTACTGTGTATGTGTGTGTGTGTGTGTGTGTGTGTGTGTGTGTGTATGTGTGTGTTTTATCTACACACACATACACACACACACACACACACACACACACACACACACACACACACAGTAACAAAGTACTAACTACTAGAACTATTACCAGAAAATGAAAACATCATCCAGCGTATATGTCGAATGTCGTATACATACCGTTTGACATTCGTCATACCAGACTTCTGGTTTTAGCAGGGGGCAAGACTCCCTGCACCCCCCACACCCCCTGCAAATTATATATACCAATTCCGAGATCGCACTCCACTGAGGAAAGAGGTAAGTTCCCTGATCCTCACTGTACTGCGATTTCTGTTCACAATGCCGAACTCATAATAAAGAATCAAACTTTACTTTTGTTACTTGTTGTGTCTTTCGGCTTTTCCCAGTAAGGGGTCGCCACACCGGAACTCCAGTCTGCTAATGATTGGCAGTAGATTTTTACACACCAAGTTGCCAGCTGTGACACACAACCTTCAATGAAGGTACACCCATTCATGCATGTCTCCACACAGAAGACGATCTAGCTGAGAATCGAACAGGACAACATCTTACTGTGAGGCGACAATGCTACCACAGCACCACCACCGTAGTATGCACCACCACCACAGTTACTTTTGTTACTATGAAGTTGAATTAATCTAGTTTGGCAGTGAGCAACCTTGGAAACTGCCTTTTGCCCACTAGATTCACAATCCAGCCTTCAAAAATGTGGTTGTAAGCCTATATATATATATATATATATATATATATATATATATATATATATATTATAGATGTACAGATATATAGATAGATAGATATGTTGCCTGACATTTAGCACAGAGGCTTAAGGCTCTGAGCTCTAGTTCCTGTGGCACAGGGATTGATTCCCTCAGCCACCATTTGTCTACTGTGGGACCATGAGCAAGTCACTTAACCAAACATTGCTCCTGGGTTGTCCCTGAAAAGGGATTGTGTGTCCAGTGGGCCTACCTGGTTAAAAAGTGGGTATATATCTATGCCTCTATAGACAGATACAGATATGGGTATACTGTACTTGGACATTTCTGCCTATTGTCTCTGTCTCTTTGTTTTACATTAATGGATATTACCTTCCCTTTATAGAGAATGGTGCCCATTCTCATCACAGAACAGAATTACATGTGTTAAACTACAATGAGATGACGTCAAGAGTCTATTAGCATTTTTCTACATTGTAATTTTGGCCCAAAGTAGGCCCACTTGAGTGATAACCATCTCATATATGCCAGTCTCCATAAGGGTAACTGTTTTACAGCTAAGGTAAGTAAAAGGGAAGGAGATAAGTAAGTGGTAAATGTCGGCATTATGTAGTTGTAATACAATATGAGTGTCCTTTTCAAGGTCAGTCCATCCATTACAAGAACCCCTCACCTTTTTTTTTTAATTCAGATTACATGAGAACGGCTGTCTAATATTCCACCCCCCGAGTTCAGCACTTTACTTTAGGCAGAATTTATTCTGTATGAACCTGATTCCATAGCAAGGCTACAAGGGATTCACCCTCTGTGCCACATTTCAAAATCCATTTCACGCAAAAAGTTGTTTCAGTCAGTAGCAAAAGCAGTGACCCTGCGGTATGCTAGAAAACACAAGTGGAAAAAAAATAAAGGTAATGCTGCTCAATGCCAGAAGTCTAAACCTCAAGATGCACGCCCTTGAAGCCCTCCTCACTATGGAGAACATCGATGCCTGTGCAGTGACTGAAACCTGGTTCAAGGCTCCTGAGAGCACCCCAGCACTATCAGGTTTTACCTCATATCATGCTTTCTGGCCCCAAAACTTGGACCAAACCACAAAAGGAGGGGAGTATCCATATTCATCAAAGATACCCACACCTCCAGGTTAGTGGCAACGCACGAAGCATCGGAGACCATCCAGGTGCAACTAACCATAGGCAAAACTGCCTTACAATTTGTAGCATGCTACAGACCACCCTCTCAAACTCAGGAACCCCACACAGCCTTCCTGAAGACACTGGAGAGTATGAATGTCTCTCCAAATACCATCATATTGGGAGACTTCAACTACCCAAACATAGACTGGGAACATTACTCAAGCCCAAACACCCTAGCCCAAAGGTTCCTAGAATTCATAAACTCAAATGCGATGGAACGACTAGTCACCATTCCCACAAGAGGAGACAATATACTAGACCTGATCATCACAAACATGGGGACAAAATGCTCCACACTGTAAGTATATCGCTCATTGGTAAGATCAGACCATAAATTAATCTCACTGGAAATCCACATCCCGCCCCCACCCCCTGCACAAAAGACCACAGTAAAGAACTTCTCAAAAGCCAACGTCACACTTCTTAAGACTGAAGTGGTATCCTTCAAGGTCCCTGGGCTAGTGGAAACCACAACCCACACTGCTGAATCCTTTACAAATGCCTTCTACGGGCACCTTCAAGAATGCATGGATCATGCAATCTCAAATAAAACCAAGACCCATTCCCCCAAAGGCAGGCGCCCGGTCTGGTGGACCCCAGCCATAAACAAACTTTACAACAGAAGGAGGAAGCTACTACATGACAGAGCAAAATCCCTAAATGGGAAGGCATCTCTGATCAGTACTAGCAAAAAACTACGATCACTCATAAAATCATCCAAGGCCAACTTTGAGAGAAAAATCGCAAAAGACACAAAAGACAATCACAAGGCCTTCTTTAGCTATGTTAGAAACCTGGGTGGAAACTCCCAGATATGCTCAGAGTTAGTCCAAAATGACACAAAATACACTGAACCCACTGACATTGCCAACATTCTGGCAGACAGGTTCAGTGCAAATTTCTCCTCCCCCTCCCCCCCAAAAGGAGAAATAACTATCCCAGCAGAGTGTAGCCTCCCTAACATCTCAGATGCCCAGGTGAGAGCCGCCCTCTCTAAAGCTAAAAACACAGCATCAATGGGACCGGACAGTGTCCCAGGCTGTGTGCTACATGAACTCAAAGAGGAACTAAACCCACACATAAGGCTGCTGTTTAATCTTAGCCTTACTACAGGATACGTACCCAAAGAGTGGCGTACGGCAACAGTGGTCCCACTTCACAAAGGCGGTGCTTCTACGGACCCTGGAAATTACCGCCCCATAAGCTTGACGAGTCTGGTCTACAAAGCTATGGAGAGGATCATTATGGAACTCATAAACAAAGACATTGGGGACCTACAAACATTGGATCCTACCCAATTCGGCTTTGTCAAGGGCAGATCCTGCCTTTTGAACTTGGTCAACTTTTTTGAAACCGCCACTAAGGCCATTGATGAGGGTAAGGCAGTTCACACAGCCTACCTTGACCTTGCAAAAGCCTTTGACACAATACTCCACTCGGGCATCATAGACAAACTCACCAGCTTAAATGTAAACCCATATGTCACGAGATGGGTTGCAAACTGGCTCAAGGACAGAACCCACAGGGTCAGAGTTGCTGAAGCTATGTCAGACTCTAAGCCAGTCACAAGCGGTGTCCCACAGGGCTCAGTCCTGGGACCCCTCTTGTTCGGCATTTATTTTTCCGAGGTACAGGCAAACATAGGAGGATTGTGGCTGACAAAGTTCGCAGAGGACTGCAAACTGGGCGCCATAATTGATACTCCAGCGGACACAAACATCCTTCAGAGAGGCCTCATAGAAATGGATAATTGGTGCCAGAGCCATGGCCTTAAGCTGAACGCCAAAAATGTATAGTCATACCCTTTGGGAAAAACAAGGTACCCACAAATTACCACATAGGTGGTAATCCATTAAATCTGGAAGAGGTAATCAGGGACCTAGGGACCCAGGTTGACAGTAACCTCTCATTTGACACTCACATTGCCAAAGTGGTTAGGAAGACCTTCTATATTGCCCACCTTATCATGAAGGGTTTCACATCTAGATCAAGAGAGGTCATTGTGCCCCTGTACTCTTCTCTTATTAGGCCAATGATTGAGTACAATGCCCCATTTGGAATGTATCTTACCCGACACCTGCAGCAGTTGGAAAGACCCCAAAAGTTCCTCACCAAGAGGATAAAGGGTCTTAAACATATGTCATATGCTGCCCGAATGAAAAAACTTCAGCTCTATTCAGTCGCATACCGCCTACTTAGAGGTGACCTGTGCCTAACGTACAAGGCCATGTCCAATCCGGAATTAATGGACATGCTCCACCTCAGAAAATCCAAATCCATCAGAGCCATGAGAGCAAGAGACTTAAACCTCAACACAGAAATAAATAGGACGTGCTGGAGGGACAGATTCATAACCCAGAGGCTCCCTACACTCTGGAACAGAATCCCAATCCATGTTAGGCAGAGCCCCTCACTAACTCTATTCAAGAGAAGTCTTGACGAGTGGATGGGATATCGTAGGTTTACCCCGGGGTTCATCTCTGTGTCACTATTAGACAGAGGCACAGTAAACTAAACCCTAAATGGGCGTAGTATTCTCATCCTAAGGGGTGGTGAAAGCCACACACACTCTGGTTAGGCTTATAAATGCCCTAGGGCAGATAGCCTAGTACGAACCTATGAACCTATGTAGTACAGCAGCAGGCAGCCTCATTGTTCTAAATTTCATGTAGAAGTTTCTATTTTTCTTTGCTCCTCATAATCTTAACAACACTTGATGCATGGGGACATGCATCACATGTGATGCATGAGGCACTGGGAGCAGTACTGCTTCTACCTCGCAGTTTTATAGGCACCCTCTTCCCATGACCTTCTGCGTTGTAAAGTTCAGGGAGTCTTATTACTCTGTTTTCCCAGGTAAGAAGAACATCATGTCAGCGACTGGTATCAGCTGTACAAGTCCTGCATCTTTCTATTTTTTCTTTTAAGGTTTGCACATTAAACAATGCAAATGCAAAAGGATAGTTAATAAAATCTCATCTGCAAAATATTCCAGAATAGCAACAGAGTGCAAAATGATGAACTTTTGATTAATAAGACTCCTATCCAAACAAAATGAAAATTGTGCCACTGATATTTTGAATCAACAGACCAGCCATGCCACATTCATTTTGTACATCCCAGATAGCTACAGGTGGAAGTGTAATTTAACAGTTAACACAGTGATGCAGAGAGATTCTATTTTTAAGATTTGTGTGGTAAACAGGCAGAGCTATATATGTCTCTTCTCTGAAAAGACTGACGGAACAGAAGGTAGGACTGCTGCTTAAATGACCGACTTGAACTCAATACCTTGGAAATGCATGCGTGTGTGTGTGTGTGTGTGTGTGTATATATATATATATATATATATATATATATATATATGTATATGTATGTATGTATATACATGCATCCCTTTCAGAAGCTTGAACTTTCAAAACTTCAAAAGGCCGAGACCATAAGATTTAAGTTTTAAACTTCAAATGTTTAGAATGGACATTGTCATACAGTGGGGAATGGGATAGTTACCATTTTCCTCACTGTAGTGCAGTCTTGGAGTTGGTATATTTAATTAGCAGGGGTGGCTTGACCCACTACAAAAATGTAAAAAAAAACATGGTTTATTTTTTTTTTATTCGGTTTTCGAAGTTTCAAAACTTTGATCTTATAGGTTCATAGGTGTGTACTAGGCTAATGGCTCTGGAGCCTTTACAAGCCTAGCCCATAGGATTACCCTGGCATTGTGCCCCCCGACCTTAGTTCCCAGTGCCTCTGTTGAGTAGAGCCACTGGAGTGATCCCCGAGGTGAATTTTCTATTTCCCATCCACTCATCAAGATTTCTTTGAAGAGGGCCAGTGAGGTGCTCTGTTTGACATGTATGGGAACCTGTCCCTCCAGCTTGTTCTGTTGATTGTGGTAATGAGGTCTCTGTAGCATGTGGTGTGGAGGGATTTGGATTTCTTTAGAAGTAACATTTCTGACAGAGCTGTGTCAAACATGGCTTTGTAAGTCCAGCAGAGATGGCTTCTAAGTAGGCGATATGAGACAGAATAGTTGGAGTTTTTTTGAGTCTGTCCATATAGGACAAGTGTTTAAGGCCTACGATCCTCTTTGTGAGGTACTTTTGCGGTTGTTGCAGGTGTCTAGTGAGGTACATGCCAAATGGGGTATTGTACTCAATGATTTTCCTAATGAGGGAAGAGTAGAGGGAGACAATGACCTCTTTCTTCCTGGATACAAAACCCTTAGTAATGAAATATGCCACATAGAAGGACTTTCTGACCACAGTGGCAATGTGGTGGTCAAAAGAGAGGTTGCTGTCAACCTGTATTCCCAGATTTCTTGTAATGCTTTCTGTGTTCAGTGGGCTACCATCGATATGGTAATTCATGGGAACCGAGTTTTTCCCAAAGGGGATGACGACACATTTTTTTGGCATTGAGCTTAAGGGCATGGTTCTGAGATCAATCATTGGTCTCAATGAGGCCTTTCTGTAGGATGTCAACATTACTTGGGGAGTTAATAATAGCTTCCAACTTGCAATCGCCTGTGACCTTTCTCAGCCAGAGTCCCTTCATGTTGGCCTGGACTTCAGAGAAGTAAATACCAAACAGGAGAGGACCCAGGACCGAACCCTGTGGGATTCCACTCATGACTGGTCGGCAGTCTGACTTGGAGTCAGCTACTTTCACACTGTGGGTTCTATCTGTGAGCCATTTTGCAACCCCTATTTATATAGGGGTTGATGCCTTTTGGTCTTGGCCATTTGAAGTTTGAAGTTTTGAAACTTTGAGCTTTTGAATTAGATACATATATATATCTATCTATATATATATATATATATATATATATATATATATATATGGGTCCATATCTATTCATCGAACTGTCATTACAGCGACACGCACTTCATCGACACGAAAACATCGACTCTTCAGATCATCGAAATTTCAGGTAAGCTATCCTCCCCCATCCGACCCATGGTAGCACTTGTGGCTATATTGCATGTAAATAACAACGTTGTGTAGGGAAATTGTAGGTAGTGATGTGAACCATACGTTGTACCAGAAAACAAGTGCTACCATGGGTCCCGAGGGGAGGATAGCTTACCGAAATTTCGATCTGAAGAGTCGATGTTTTCGTCGAAGTGCGTCGCTGTAATGACAGTTCGATGAATAGATATGGACCCATATATATATATATATATATATATATATATATATATATATATATATATATATGTGTGTGTGTGTGTGTGTGTCTGTATGCGTTTGTGTTTTTAATGCTTTAATCTTGGCTAATCGTGTTATTTTTTTTCTGTTGTATAGTTGCCAAGTGACATACTGATTAGAATCCTGGCATGCTTAGTCCAAGTTTTCTTAAGATATGGCTGCTCTCTGTTTGGATTAAGACTCTCAGAAGAAAGCAAGGAGGTACTGCTTTTTTATCAAAAGACAAAAAGAAAAAGGAAAGGCACAGCAAAGCTGTTAAGCAAACAAATTAGTTTAATTCATTAATGTATTTATTCACTTTTTTGTTTAGCTTCAGAGTTGCCTTTCCTGCATTTGACTTAGTCATTTGACTTTCTAATAATATCAATTATCCCATCATAAACAGTTGTTCAATACATATTTTGTTTTGTTTTGTAGGGTCATGGGTTATTAGTATAGCACTTCCTGTTTTGAAAACCTTTCAGGAAGTCCCTTATCTTTGACTTTAAACAGAAATTTGTGTCTCACTCTGGCAAGGTTATTAACAGTAGATACAGCATATCTTTATTGGAGTTTCTGTAGAAAAGCAAGGGATGGCCAAATCTGCTGTTATCACCCACGATCGTCATCTTTCATAAACGGAAGCAGTAGGTGGGACGTGAGATGTCCTTTCAGCCTCTTCCAGGAAAGATGACATATTGTATCAACCATCAGCAGAAGCCTTGTGGGAGAAGTATTTTAAGCAAAGGTAAAAAAAAAAAAAATTAGTTAAATTCAGTTTCATGACTGTGTGATTTTCACCGAGTTACTTATTCATACAAAGCTACTTCATCAACAGGGAAGTAAGTACTTGTCAGTACTTAACTGCATACTTAAACAGGAGTGGTCCTGTTGTGGTATTGTTGTAGGACACAAAAGGAATTTAAGGCAATTACAGAAAAAGATTGTTGTTCACCATCAATATGGCAAGTCTGCTGATATGCCCAAAATATCACTTCCAAATGTATTCATTTTATATAGTAATCTCTACTGCTAAGGTAAGAACAGAGTGAAGGCAACAATCCCTAGATTACTTTCCTTCTTCTGGGAACTTGGAACATTATCTTCTACACCCTCCATCCATCCATCTATCTATCCTTCCATTTTCTGGTAACCCATATTATCGCCTAAGTCCTTACAGGTTTGCTTTGATGCTAAAGCCAATCCTGTAAAGAACACCAAAAACTTTCAAATTAAAGCTTTGGCAAAAAAAAAAATAATAATGATTATTGTTTTTGCCAAACTGTTATTTTAACAGTTTGGCAATTATATAACCCATTTAGACTTATTTACCTACTGTATGCTAATCCAGTATAATTACAACTGCAAACAAAAAAGACATAAGCGCCACCTGTCCATCCACAAATATTTATGCTATAAATATGGCTCGGCACATTTTGCCTTCCATTTGGAAGGAAATTTATAAAGTTTTATTTGTAAATAGGTGCAAATGACTTTTTGTTCTTCTATAAAAAAAGTGTTTGCATATATAATTATGCATGCAAACACGTTTTTGTACAAAAAACAAAAGGTCATTTCTCACCTCTGAACATGATCTAACTTATTTAATGCTGTCTGTGCAGTTTTAAGCAAGCGATTGCCCCCAAGTCAAAATTAACTCATGATGAGTGAATATGAAGACCCCATAGGGTTTTTGTGGCATATTATGGAAAGAGAGCGCCAAAGCTTTTTTCCATGCAAATGCTGCTGACGCTCAGTTGTTCCCCATTAAGGTTTCGAACCCAGGTCTACCAAGTGGTGATTTTGCACCTTAACCTCTGTTCTATCAGGGTGGGGCTGTGTAGTTATATTACCATGTATAATAACTATTTAGATCAGTTGCAACACATGAGGTGTTAAAGGAATAAAAGCCATAGGAGTTTGCTGATTGTATAGGCTAACACAAGAATACGTTAAGGCAAACAAGCTGAGCATCTGCGTTCACTAACATTATAATATTTATTTTACATAATGCATTGCACGTGTTATTTAAACATTTATAGCCTAAGCAGTGCGGCTATAGTATTACATATGATGATAAATGAAAAATCAATGAAGGACAGCATAACTGTTGAGGGGAAAATAAAACATGCGTATATGTACTGATATTGGCTGACTGATACTTACTCTAATAAGATCATTTAGCTGTGTGACCTGCACTGCTTAGGGGGCACATATTTGGAGTTTTGGTTAGCCACTGAGATGTGGTTGGGAAGTGGAGTAATGCAGAAGTGAGCTAAGTTAGGGTAGGTAATAGTGGGTAGATACTGCTACTTAAAAACATGAGTGTAACAGTAGACTGTACCATTAAATGGCAGTTGTATAGCTGACCTTGTATACAAGTATTTAGTCCCTGTGTGGCACTGATATATCTGATGTTCAGTGATAATCGATTGAACAAACAAATACAGCATGCTGTGGTGAATTTTAAATTCAGATTGTGGAAGCTTTTAGGATGTAATTCTGTCTCTTTGATCAAGAACAGAAAATTATTAAAAAAAAAACAAAAAAGAAAACAAAAATAAGAAATCAGGAAGGGGGCAAATACTTTTTCATTGCACTGTATATCATTATCATGTACCCATTGCCTGGATTTCTCCCTCCTTGTACTTCTTTCATTTTGTGTCGCCACCTTACCTACCGTGATTACTTTCTCTCGCCCTCTATCGTGATGCCATCATTTATCATTCAGCTTCTTATTCTGTCATTTCATTTTTTATGTATGCAGCTGTGTAACTGTAGTGTCAAACTGTATATTTTGCCATGGAGATGTGACTGGTGGCCTGTTATGCACACATTCAGAGACATGTAGCATTTCAAATGGAAATGCATTATTTGTATAGAAACAGTTGAGTGTGTGAGTTTGTAAAATCATAAAGAGAAAAGTGAGTTGTTTTATTTGTTCCAAAATTCTTGTTTGTCTGTTATCTATATAAAAAAAGTTTAGCTTTGTAAGATTTTAAGTGTGTGTGTGTGTGTGTGTGTGTGTGCACGCACTGTTGTGTGTGGACATGACTGGTTTTATAGTCCGTGTAACCCCTCTTCCTGAAATATGTATACATCTCATGTGTTTGTGTGTGTGTGTGTGGGTGTGTGTGTGTGTGTGTGTGTGTGTGTGTGTGTGTGTGTGGTGTGGTGTGTGTGTGCATATATATATATATATATATATATATATATATATATATATATATATATACTTATCTGTGTGATTGTATTATGACATTTTTGTAGTATTTGTTTTTCCTAGGTTTTCTATATGAGTTTGGTTGAAAACTGGCTTTAGTTTTCCAGCTAGTTAGAATACGAGTAAAAAAAATAGATTTATAAGTAACTGTATAGGTGTATTAGGTTTTCCAGAAAGACGTGATTGACAACAGCTATAAAAATCTAAGCCAGTCCTTGTTTTGCCTTGCAGAGATGCGTTATTCTGCTGGACGGTGCCTTTAAGTAACAGTAATTGCTGTAACAGCAACATGTATTATATTCGTGAATGCTTACCTTTAAAAGGAGGTTATATAGTTACAAGGATACCAAAAGGAACAGTGGCATTCATTTGCAATGAGTGTTACTACTTACCAGAAAGACAAAGTACTGCCAGTGAGTTAGAACTATGAGCTAAAAAATTAGTTTGGTACTTCCCGTCTACCAGGTTTTGGTTATATTCCATTCATACTGTGTGAAGCAAAGTCAGTTAAAGAAATATTCTAAACTCACATCTTAAAAGAATGTTACAATTCAGCATTGTAGGCCTTAATTTAAACAGAGACAACAAAATTACCTACACAAGTCATATGCCTGTAGCTACCAGATCCAAAGTGTATTGCATTTATAGTGCATCTAACGTAAATGTAGCAGTGGTGATTTTAACATTAACACTTGCAAATAGCATTTAACTTTCTAAAATCAAACCATTTCATATCTCAAAGCTTATTTATTGCTATGTGACCTATTCACTGACGAGGAATGTATGTCCTGTTTTTTTTGGCAACAAATAATTAAGAGACTGTCAGCAAAATAACTTATTGCAGTGCATGGTTATGTTAGTGGATTTTAGAAAAGAGTTGAAGACATTCAGAATCTTAACTTCTTCTCTGTCAATGCACTGAGGATGTGTGTGTGTTTTCAAATCCTTGTGTACTTTTGAGGTGTCTGTTACAAACCACAACATACAAATGTGTTATTCTACTGGGGCCCATTGTCTCAAGTATTCCCAGAGGATTTTTAGACGTTACTAGCATTGATTGCACATGCATCAGATAAGGGTAAACTTTTGCAAAATTGAATAAAATCAACTGTTAGGCAGGAAAAGGAAAGATTTCTTACTTGTGTCAGGATTGTTGGAGAGCAGCTTATATGTGGTTCAACTAAACAGGCTGTCCCCATTTATGAAGGCACTCATAACAGCCCCAAGTATCAGAGTTTCTGCCAGTTTCTTTCTTTACTCAGCTTCAGATGAGCCTGAATTTATTTTCACTTATTTTGTTCCCTTTGTGGCCATGACGTGATTCTGTCAGTGCAGATTTTAGTTACCCTGATGGCTTAATACTTTATTGGCTCTGTCCATTGCTGTACATTTTACAGCATGTACCAGGTGCTCTCGAACACCATGATATAATGTTGATGTACAACATGTACCTTTTTCATGGCCATAATTTAAAGCTAACAGCATAGTACTTTGAGAAACACAAAAGCCCCAATGTGGTTTTCACAACAGTGATTTGCATTTCTGCAACATTCCTTTCACCGACTCTTGTAATACTTCCAGAGCTGGAAGGTAGGTGGGACAGCTAGTGACATAAGATATGTAGTAGCTGTTATGGCTCAGCTATGCTCCAGGTTATAGTTTAATAATTACATAGCTATTATACTGGTTGCTGACTTATGTTTATGAATTGGTAACCTTCCAAGTATTTTCTTTAACTATCTGAATATTAAGGTTTCTTTTTGTAGAACCATAAGGCAACCTCTTTCTCTTCTTTCTATATGTAGATTATACAGTCTTTAAAGTTTTAAAACTGTCTGATAAACTTTTCATAATTCAACTCCTTTTATGTGATTGTTAGTGGTAACATATGCATTCCTGCTTCTTATGTCTTATTTTTGAGTTTTCTAAATTCTTTGTGTGTAAAATCTTTGTATTATTTTTCAGGTTTGCAGGTATGTATCATGCATAATGCATTATGTGTTACGGTTTGGAGGTGTAGCGTAGAGGATTAAGTCTATACTATGCTTGTTAGCTTTGTCTTGCAGCCCTGAGTTTGATTCCCTTGATTTCCATTTGCAAACTGTGTGACTTTGATCAACCCACTTAACCAGATAGAACTCCTGTATTGTCCCTGAAAGGGGACACTTCTCTTCTAGAATGCTTACCTGGATAAATAATAAATCATTTTAAAAATCTATTTATATAATACCAGAATGAATTACTGTATTCTACTGGTAAGTGTAGTTCACACAGGTGATATAATGGAATAAAAACAGTGCCTCTGAGCTTGATTTCTGAATCTTCCTTTTCTGTACTGTTATAGCTGAACTATGACCCAACATGCCTGTTTGTGCATGTGTTATGGGGATGGTAGTTGTGACGATTGGGGATAGATGGGAGAAGGCTGCTAGCCTAGTCAAATAGAATTTGATACATAATTCTATCAACTGTATAAATAAATGTAAAATACAGGCTTGTGTTTTTAAATGTAAGAAAACACTGTAAAATGTGAACTTCAAGATTGTTGCAACATTGTCATCTGCTGTAAGGAAAACCAAGCCAAGTATTTCAAATGTGTCTTTTTTTAAGTTGAAAAGATCTTATGAATCTCTTTAATGTTAGAATTTGGCTCCAGGGCAGCTGGATGAAGATTTCATGCCCATTGTTTTAAGGCTAAAGTTATGACTAGAATTTAGATGTAGAATGTGTTTTATTGCTCTGGTTTCTGCTAGCATATACATGTGAAATGTCTTGTATTGTTGTAAGTTTCTAAGGAGGTGTTAGATTGCTAAGTAATGCAGTTTGTGCCCTGAGAACTCAGACCAGGTGTTAAGATGATGCAATATGAATACTGGGAAAGCCTAAGTGTCAAAAATGATGTAAGTTTGGGAGGGCCTTAGAGACATGTTTGTTAGTAATGTTTAAATACTATTTCTCACAAGAGACTAAAGGCATTTTAACTTTGGACATCCAACTTACCATCACTCTGCCTTATGCTCACATGTAAGTCTTAGCACTGTAATTTCTTGTAGGAATAGTTAAAGCATGTAAAGATGAATTAGGTATTTTTTTCTTTGAAATCAGACCTGTTCTACTGTATTATTTTAAGTTTTTGTGTGATCTCTGTACTCTTAGATATCTCTGTGGTGTAGTAATTTTGTCTTGTGTTTTAACTATTTATTATTAAATATTTTTAAAACCTTCTACCGGTGGCTGATTTGTGTAGAGGTAAGCTCTAGAGTACATTGCATATTTATAGAGGTTATTGTAATAGGCCACTCTAAAGTAAGCCTTGACTGTTAGTCATACTACCATTGGATATTAATAATGCACAGTAATAATTGGACATTCTTTTAAGGGCCTTTTAGTAGATGATATTATTAACTGGGTGGTGGCAGTAATTACTACTGTATAGTCTGGGTAAAGGGGCACAGTTGGAGAATCTGTGTCAGCCTTTCCCAGGAGTGTCTGTGAAATTGTATAAATACTTATCTCAAAGTGTGTCTGTGTTGTGTCAGCTACTTGACAGGGACACGAAGCACTGGTTGGATAGAGATGGTACTGGAGGTTTTAGTTTGCCCAGTTAGGCTAAGACCTATACCCTATAGCTGTGCCAGTTGGGAGTCTTATTGGGGACCTGGTGAGCAAGGGAGCAACCAGCCCCAGACTGACTGTGATCTCTGTTTGCACTCAAGGGAAATTATACTTTACTATGTGTATTAGTTATCATTTCCTCTTCTAGGAGACGACCTCCCTGGTGTTAGTGGTGAGGATTGAGCCTCCTTGATTGTTTGGTCAGGGCATGGTCATCACAGTAGTCATCAAGGATTTTGTTCAGATTATTTGATTTACTTAGAAATGATCACAATCACATGATGAAGCTAGTCTGGAAGGCCAAAGAAATTAGGACAATACTGATATTTGTAGTTACCAAAATGAACAATACTCCATACCAAAGTGCCACATGTACCCATGATGACTACCACCCTCACATTGTCCTTTGTAATGTTAAAATCAGGCTGTATCTGCTTGAGTTGGTGATAGCTTAGGTGTATGTTAGATATCCCACAGCACCTATCAAAAAGGGTAAGGGTCCTTTATCTTACAATACTTATTTACCTCTTTTTACAATATGTACATTAATCACACAATTTACAAACTATCTTCTTCATTTCTTATTAATTGGACCTCATCCCCACTCCATTTTCCACAACCAAACCCCTGTTTTTAAAATCTTTGCTAGATTCCACTTTTCACTAAACATAATTTTTTTCACTCTTTGATTCAATATTATCCAAATTATAGAAACTATTTTTTTATCAATTTTGTCAACATAGCTTTTTGACTTGTCCCCATAATATCCACGCTCAATCATACCTATTTTGAGATGCTTAGCCTTATAATTCTCTAAATATTTCGAACCTATCACCTTATTCCATAGTGATTTAACTCTTTTGCAGCTCAGATAAATATGTTCACTGGTTTCAAATTGATTCCAATATATACCGTTTCTATTATTTTTAGCTTTATAAGGCATATTTGTTTTTACTGGTAATTTCTGTATCAATAACTTCCATAAAATATCTTGACATTCCCACATACATTTTTATCTTTCCATTCTAGCCTTGATTGCAGTCCTCTTTCCTTTACACATATCTTTCCAAGGATAGATATAGAAAACTTATCCATAATGCTATAATACCATAACTTCCTATAATTTTCAGTTTTATTATTTTTTATTTTCCAAAGCAAGATTTAGTCTTGATAATTATTAATTTCCTCATTAGTATACAATCTCCTTTTTTTAGAGGTCAAGATATTCATCCATTCAGTACTATATCTGATGTTTAAAACAAACTTACTTTTCCTGGAATGTTTTCTAATTTTTCCATTCTAATCTTTTTCTAAATCCTTATCTTCCTCAAAAAAAAAAAAAACATATCCACTTCCAATTCCTTAATACGTTGTATATTCTTCCCTCTAAAACTTTCTTTAGTGTATCCTTCTACTATTTCCATGATCTTATCTTGCACCGTTTGTAATATTCTGACCTAGCTTCCATTAGTCTCATAATGATATTACTTTCTTTAACAAGTTTATCTAGATATGGTGCAATTTCCTCCTTTTCTTTCCTTGCAAAAAATATCTTTGTTTATGTTGCAAATACAGTGTTTTCTTTTTATTTAAGTCATATAATTTTTGTTTTTGTCTCTCCAAACATCTTTATTGAATTACCACTTGTGACATAGGCAAATTTATATTCATATAAAAGTAATAAAATTATATTAACATAAACATTATACTTCACATATAATGCTATATATCATACAACCTAAACAATGTTACATAAATTATTCAATTCCTGCCTTTTTTAAACAAGAAACGTCTTTATTAAACCATCACTTACAACATAGGTACTCATATATTTATATAAAGAAAACAAACCACACCGACACAATCCTAGTTGCAGGCATTTTACATTGCAAACCATACTGACACACTCCCAGTTGCAGACATTATATATCACTTATAATCTACTCGCTCTTTTCTCACTCAAACATTACATAGCTCATTTAAGTCCTGCTGCCTTTTAGACCTCATTCCTCCCTTGTAAGTATTGTTCCCACAATTCTCATTTTTATTTATGTAGATTGTGCCTACCCTTTTCTATAGATTTCAATTCCAGTTGTTTCATCACTGTTACTATATTCACTACTTCCAGTATAGTTGGTTTAGATTTTCATTTCCACTTTATAGTAATTGCATTTTTGGCAGCCACCATTATTAGACTCGGCAAGACCTTATTATATCTAGGAATGCCTAGGCAATTCCAATGTTATGTCATAGCTCAGAAAAATCATCTCCCTCATCAGACCAATCTGCCCACCCAGCATCTTTGACAGTGCATCCCACAGGGAATACTTAAAGTCCTCCAACTCACCGTACTTCCAGAAAATATGTTCCCAACTACCTCTTTCTTCCCTTTCACACCTCCATCATTTAATGTCTGCCTGAGGAAAAATTCTCTGGAGTCTACTTGGTGTATAAAAATATCTGTGTAAACATTTTCAGGCAAAAATCCTAAACCGTCTAGATTTTGTTGCATATTTGTGAGACATACATATATCTCCCATTGTTTCTTTGTGAATTGCTTATCCAGGCTCTCTTCCCAATCATTTGTAACCTCCTCTGATTGATTCTTATAAATATCCAGCATTTTATATGCTCTACTAATTGTTTCTTTTTTAATGGCAGCTTTTGTTCTAGATTCTATTAAAAACTCTACTAGTGTTGGTCTTTCACTAAAGACCCCCCTATTTCTATCTTTTTTCCTATACTCTGATATCAGTCCCTGATAGGGATGGCAATGTCTAACCTGTAGTCTAAATAAATTCTTGGTGTCTTCCCATTCTATCATCTTTCTCTCTCTAATTATTTGCTCCCAATACCTTGGTTATTTTGCCAGCTTTCTCCATTAAATTTCAGCCCCCTTTTGCCTATTGGTTGTATCCCTAATTGCAGTCATCCCTGTCGGCAGAATCTCCATTTTTCATTCCCATGTTGGTTTAGTTCTTTGAATGCTCTCTGCTACTTTATGGACATAATATTCTGCATGATTATTGTTATTCTCCATAAAGTCCTGCATCCAGAATCCCAGTCTGTACTTGTTTCTGGAGCTTCCCCCATGTTTCATCATCATCATCCCTTTCCACTTTGAATTGTAGCTTTCTGCTTGTGCTACGTATAGCAGTCTTAACTGTGTAGCTCTGAAATGCCCTTCAAATTGGGTAATCCCAATCCTCCCTATTCTAGTGGAAGAGTCCGCTTATTCCATTTGATTCTTACCATCTTCTCCTCCCAGATGTTCTTTCAGACGTTTATTAATTACTACCCACAACTTCTCCTCTGGTTGATAAAAATATGCCTGACCTGTGTATAAGACTAAAGGGATGAATACATTTCAACTGCTTGTATCTTGTTATCCATATCCATATAACAAATCTTCCATTTTCTCAGTTTTCATATTATCTTTTTAGTCTCTTCCCACATATCCTTAGCTGCCACACTAGAATAATTTTTAATCCATACTCCTAAATATTTAATTTTATCATGTCCCCATAAGTATGGATATTCCTGAACCATTTCATGTGTGGGTAGATGCTTTACTGCTATTGCCTTTGTTTTACCTTCATTAATTTGTATCCTAATAAAATCTGAAACTGTCTCAAAATGCTCCACAACACTGTAATGTCTTTTTTTCTGGTTTTGTCAGGTACAAAATACTATCATCTGAAAGTAAAGTCAGCTTTTCTTGACTACCATACCAATTATATCCTTGAATTTCTGAGTCCCTTATTTTCTTTGCTAATGGTTACAAATATAAAGCAAATAGTAAAGGACAAAGAGGATACCTGGTCTCTCTGCTCAAGCAGAAGTCATCAGAGAGGACCCCACCCACTTTAATTTTTGCCTCCGATCCCTCGTATGTTCTCCTGATCAACCTTATCATTTTTTTCAGAAAATGCAAATGCTTCCATTGCCCTGCTCATAAAGACCCAGTTTACAATGCCAAATGCTTTCTCTGCATCAAGACCCAGACCAACAATGGTATTTTCTTCCATTCTTCCATGTGGACCGTCAGTGTTCTGTTAATGTTGTCAAATGCTTGCCTCCCTCCCCAAAGCCACACTAATCCACATCTATCACTTTTGGCATTACTTTAGCCATTGTTTTAGCCATTATAGACATGAACACTTTATAATCATGGTTTAGTATTGAAATGGGTATATAATTCTTGTTCTTTAATAAAGTAACTTCCTTCATGCTTTTCCAAACTATCGCAAATATCCTTACCCAGTTGATCATAATACACTCTTTTCTTTCTTCTTTTTAAATTTCTTTTTATATTTCCCTGCTTATATAACATGTTTTATAGTTTTCTTTAAAAAACAGCCACCATTCAGACTAATCTTTATAAAAAGACATCATTTCTGTTTGGTCCCTCCATAAACTTACTGCATCCATCTTCCCATTTTTATCCCATTTAACCTCATTAATCCTTCTTATTTTTTTCCTATTTTTATATAGTCAGAATTATCTTTCAGAGTAATCTATATAGCCCTGTGATCCAAAAATCCTATCGCTAAAACCCCTCCATCGACAAATTTTAACCCTGCCGAAACAAATAATGTTCACCTCTACTGCAAATCCAAGTACTCTTATTCTAAATACTTAAATCTGCATATCTTGTAATATCTAGCATCACTTTCACTTCATATGCCTTCTTTTTATTTTGCCTTATGTTAAAATTGAAATCGCCTGTAACAATTATATCCATATTTACTCCTATGTTCTTAATTATATCTTTAAACATGTCTTCCCTCTTTTTTCTTATTAGAAATGCATAAATCGATATGATTATCAATACCTGATTTCCCCATTTTGCATCAAAAATCGTAGTTCAGTAACAAATGTAAAATCTAAGACTTCTAATATCTCCTTATACAAAATAAGTGTTCCTGAACATGTCACTCCCTAAATTAAAGATCACATTTTTCTCCACCACACTTCCAGCAGTTGTCTTTCTTCACTGGTTAAAAACCTAGGGCCAGATTCAATAAAAGTCTACACTAAGAGTTCAGTGCTTTCTAGTCACTCAAAGATTGTACTGTATACTACTTGTACATGTAGTCTACACTGTGATAACATTTATGAATCCCTGTCAATATTTAAAACTGCAAGAATATTGATAGGAAAACTAAAATTAGGAGGAAGAAGGTTTTAGTTATGTCTGTGTTGTCTGTTCACTAAGAACAGTGTACACTTAGTGTACACTTAATGTAGATTTTGTTGATCTGGCCCCTAGTGTCTTCTAATATAATAATGTCACTTTCCCCATCTCTTACACCATTTAAGGGTACTTATTCTTCTTACAACATTCTTTAAACTATAACATTTAATGCAAGTACCTTACACAAAATGTTAACTTTTAAATATTAAAAAACTCAACCTTTCCCTTTCTTTTTCTCTTTATTACAGTATGTCCTTCTACCATTTTTCTTTTCCTGTCTCAATATCTCTTACCAATGGAATTACTTTCTTAAGTAAATTCCGTTTTACATTTTCACTGTCACTTAACCTAGTTTCTTCCCCTTCTCCTTTATTAAGAATAAAACATTTATTACTGACTTTTTGTAAATCTTCTTTAGGTTCCAAATTTTTTACTTCCTTACATTCCATTTGTGCACATTTTATTTTGTTTCTATTGCTATGTCCTTTTACTTCCTAACATTCTGTTTGTACACTCTCTTTATTATTTCTTTTTCTATTGCCATGTCCTTTCTCGCTTGATTCCACTCTGTTAATGTTTCTGCAATCTCTTGTTCTAACTCAGTTGTTTTATAATCGCATTGCATTCCCAAGTGTCTACTTTCTTACATTTATAACATTTAATTTCACAATTTCCTGTGTCATATCCCATTTCTCCACATCCAAAACATTTTCTTTTTTCATAATTATTTATCAAATGATCAGCTTTCCCATACAAAAAAAACATGTCTTTGGCTACCCCCAATGTTTCACCATTCCTTTGTACCCTTCTGCAATTATAACACTTGGAGTATGCATAATACCATAATTTTTCAGTTTTAAAACAACATTGCAGTCCCATGCACTCATCCATAATCCTCTAGTGTCATACACTTTTACAATATCTATTACATGTTTGCACACACTTAATAAGTACTTCTTTAAAGTCATTTTTCAACTTCAGTTCTAAACTGAATATTATTTTTTCTTAGTCTCTCCTTGAAAAGCTTTAAATATGTAAGGGTTCCAAGGAACACAGTCTTCCCTTTTTTCATACTCTCCTAGAAAATTGGCCGTAGCTTCACCAGTCTAAAAAATAATGTCGTAAAAATTCTCTTTAATATGAATAAATCCCCTTACCTCATACACTCTTACTCATAAAAGTGTAACCATTTCATCCCATGCCTTGCATTTATCCATTCCTCCTTCTTCTTTCTTTTTAATTAGTGGCTTGAAAATCTTCTTTTTTTCCTACATTCACAGTTTTCTTTCTTTCTCCTTCTTTCTCCAGTCTCTATTTCACCATCTCGGCATACGACCCTTCTTTTCTCAACCTGTGGAACATCCTCTTTTTGTATTTTCTCCATTAAATCATCCCATGAAACATAATTTTCCCTTTCTGGTTCATTGGCATTCACCAACTCCATTTAACAGATCAACCCGCAACCCTCCTGACTGGAGGGTTGTAACAACACATTCTTGTGTTGTAACCTCTTTCTCAGAGAGGTTTTGCCGAAACAAATACTCTAGAGTCCCTTAACATCAATTCTTTTCCTTAACCTGCTCTTAAATCAACTACCTTTTCCAATTCCTTCTTCACACCTTCCTGTTTAACAGACTTCTCCTCAACTTCTGCTATCATTTTCTGCAAATTTACTGCTTCTGTTGTTCAACTAACAGCATCATAAACACCTTTATGTTCTGTATATCCTTTCCCCCTTCCATATTCTTAAATCGCTCTTCCTGCTTCTTTGAGTCGCCTTCGCTCCCAGACCAGAATCAGGAAGATGAATGCACCACACACACAATTCCTCCCCGTATGTAAGAGTAGGGGACGTTCCTTGATGCCCTGGCCAAATTTATACTAGTAGTATAAATACCACATTGGGTCTCCCCTGGAAAGAGGCTACTAGCCTGGTGGGACTAACTCTGTCAACAAAGGATAAATAAAATATAATAAAAATAAATCAATCTTGTAATGTTGTACAGGCTACAGCTCTCACTCAAACCTGAATAGGAGTTTAGACGAACAGCTGGAGAAGGATGGGGTAAACGTTTAAATTAGGACATAGAATCTTTAGGTTAAGGAGGCTGGAGGGATATTTGGGTTTAGGGAGTGAGAGAAAGAGAGATGTTTTAGGGTTAAGGAGCATTTAGGGGAATTTAAGTTCAGGGAGGGGTGTTGGAGTTTTAGGGAAAAGGAGCAAGAACTCCGGTAAGGATCAGGGTGGGAGTTTTAGGGTTAGAGACAGGGTTCAGGTAGTGCTATGTAGTCTTATAAGATGGGTGTTGAGAGGGTGACATCAGTGAAGGTGAAGGGCTGGGGCAGTCTGTGCAGTATTCTTTTCAAGCAAGTGACAGCAAGCGAGTCACAAGCTACTCACACAAATGCTCTTGCAATAGATCCATTTTACGTACAAAACAGTAAAAAAGGACAGTATAGCCAATATCTTCTCCATTGAGAGACTGACTAACTTTAAGAAAATAATGGTATGCAATCATGTAAATGTAATGAAGGCACAAATATTGATCATAAGAAGTGTAAAAGTCTCTATTTTCACTCTGCTACACAGTGTTAAAACCTGAAAAAAATTGCTTGGCTGCATTTATAGTAGTTCCAAGTCTGGGCGGTGCTCATCCTGGATTTATCTGATGTTTAATTTCCAAAGAAAGTTTATAGCTCTTATGCAAAGTCATGGAATTTAATATGAAACAGATGAGAGCCTAAGGAAAACCTTCAGTAGTAATATGTACTGGAGTTCTGCCATGATGGAAGCATTTTAAATAAAGGAATGTATATTTTACACACGTCAGAAGTTAGCAGAAAGAAAATGCTAGCAAGTTTTATTGCTAGATTCATGTGCTTTTGAGTTATCTGGTAGCAATAGCTACCTAAATCTATCAAGAAGAGCGGAACATTTCTTCCAGCTTTAAAGTTGTCTGTATAATGTAAAAAATGTGAATAATACTTATCCAGTCACCTAATGAAGTATCTTCTTTTTGTGCTAATGGTCACCGTACTCCAACAAAACATTTACATTCTGAATGTTGTTGTATCTTTCAACTTATCCCGATTAGGGGTCGCCACAGTGGAACTCCGGTCTGCTAATGTTTTGGTAGTGGATTTTTACGTGCCAAGTTACCCGCCCTGACGCACAACCTTCAACGAAGGCATGCCCATTCACACATGCCACGACACAGAAGACGCTCTAGCTGAGAATCGAACGCGACAACGTCTTGCTGTGAGGCGACAATGCTACCGCAGCACAAATGATGCTTTAACTTAAACAAAAATAGAGAAAATTATATTTATGTCTTTATTGAGCTTTAAAGTACCCTTTATTGAATAAAAGAAATATACTGAAGCTGGTAGGTATTTAATTAGAATGCCTTCTCTATATGCCTCAGGTGCAAAGGATAGCTCTACCATCCAATTATCTTATTTTTTCCTTTTTTTCATTTAAAGCAGAAGGCAGAAATGGTTATTAGCTTTGCTATTCCTGTGAATGTTCTAATGCTTTTATTGGTCACTTCCCGTCCCAAGATACCCTGTTTCACATTACAGGCCTGTTTTATGCAGTGTTACTTTGTTGCAGTGCATCTAGATTGGGTAACTTGACATCAGTCTGATTTGAGACAGATTGTACTAGATTAACATTATAACTGCGTCTAGATCACTGACTAATATCCCACAGAATAGACATAAGGAAAATGAGGTAGCATTTCCATGGTGTTTTTTTTTCACTTGGAAACTTAGTTTATGAGATTTGTGTCCAGTATCTCATAACGGACCAAATATTCCATTTAACTTTAATTGCTACAAACATAATAAAATTAGATTAATGTTTTAGAAGGCCTTAGATGCACTATAGTATTATGCCTTACGTATAGCCACTGATAACATGTCAGATGCTTTTTTATTTCTCTACAGGACTGTGCCAGTTTTTGCCACAATGAACAGGAAGTTAGCCCACTTAATATCTTCGATTTTCCTTTTCATACAGAAAGATGTAAAACTTTACAGAGTAATGTTGGAGTCTTGCCACCTTTTTTTATTAAAAGCCTTCTTTGCTAAAATACGTGTCAGTTGTAGATTGTTGAGTTTATTTCTGTGGATGATGTGGCCAGTCTGAGTTTCCTTTTCATAGTATAACATGCATGTAATTCAGAAATGATTACTTTATAAAGGATTGTGTGATGTGATGCAGACAAAAGAGATAGCAGAAAGGAATGTGTGCCAAGTTACATTCTTTCCAGCTGCTGGCTGAGACAGTGTCCATCTAAAATGACACAGCATGTCTGTGTCTCATTATGTCAACCTTTTATAGCTCACACCACATGTGCAACATTTTGCTTTATGTTTGAAACATCTGGAACTTGTTCTGCTTTGGACAGCTTTGCTGTCTCGCTTAGTGTCAAGGGTATTGTTTCTTTTGAAAAAAAAAAAAAAACAAAGCAGTACATGCCAGATTAGTATTCCGAAGTAGTGATAGCAAGTAATAACTACTGAAACTGAGATATAAAGGCAGAGATTAAAAAGTTCAGGTACTTGGGGATAATGTTTCTATTGGGCTTATACCTGAGTGGCAAAACTTGTGGTGACAGTAAATATTATAAGCTAGGGAAGCAAATACCCACTGCTATGCAATATAGTAAAAATTTTCTTTTCTCTTGCTATGAGGTGCAGTTGTTTCCAGAAGTTGCACCTTCATGTACCTTAGAAGGTGTCTATTGACCTTGAATTGCATTATGATATTCACTGTGTACAGATGTGCATCTTTATGGTTCAATAACAGGTTTTCCATATCATTTGCATGATAATGTTGTACAGGATTGTGAAGAACAGTACAGGAAATAATATTTTATAATTGAGAAGACAGTATAATGTTCTGGTTAAGGGCACAGGCTTTCTGGAGACCTGAGTTTGAATATGTCACATACTAATACACTGTGTGACCATAATTACTAGCATGTCAAAGAAAAGTGCCATCAGAATACAACGGAAAGAAAGCTTTTATATAATACATCATTCCTGATTAAACATTTTAAGCTATGGAGTAAAAACATACCAATGGGGCTAGTTTCTGTATGCTTTCTTAAATAATTAGGGACAGTAACTAAAAGTGACTATTCCTTCATACCATCAGTGTTTATGGATCTTAGATTATGAGAGACCAGTTATGTAGAAACAAAACAAGAGGTCTTATATTTACTCTAGGTTTTGCAGATCCTCAGATGCATAGTGAAGTAAATCCGAAATACTGTGCAGTGAGTGGTTACATAACATGTTATTAAAAAGATAGGCCACTATGCAATTTACTTTGGACAGTCAGTAGGGAATATCTTATCTTCAAGTCAAAAGATGAAAGGAAACAGAAGACGTCTTGTGAAACTCTGATCAGTAACACTTTCTGGAGTTTGTGTTAAATGTTGACTAGGAATTATTTAACATTTACTGTTGTGATTACCCCTCTAATACAATTTTGTTTGATTAGAGATTAAATAATGTCTATAGCTTCCAGTTCTATAAGTATACAGCAGCACATATGGGGAAAATGAACAGTTACTAAACAAAATGCAAGAGATCCCTGATGGAAAATGTATGAAGTGTCGAAAAAAATGGCATATGGTCACTGTTAAAACACAGCTGGTTGTAATTAAACAATAAGTCATGCTGAAGTATGGATATTCTTTTAGTTGGCCAAGAGAGGCATGATTTGCCCCAGGGGTACCTACCACCAAGTGGTATAAATTCAACAGTATTTAGACTTTGGAGTGATGTATTACTGTGTTGCAATACATGCTTAAAAATAAAATAAAATAAAACTATACACTTCAATGTTGGTCATTTTTTACTTATCCTATAGTTATTTCTGCTCCTATAATATATCCTAGATGCTGTTTAGTGCTTTTTTTGTATTTTTTCCACTTGTTTAAGAAAGGAATTTGCCTTAACCTGCCGGCTAGGCAGCAGACATTGTATAGCTTTCCATACCCCACAGTTTTTGCATTCTGTGACTGTGTTGCATGCACAGGTCAGTAAAGTGCTTCAAATCTGGAAACATCTTTTTATGAACCACAGAAATGAGAAATACTGCAACACTATAAGCAAACTGTTAAACACTTTGTTTTTGGTTAAGTTTTACTTCTGTACATCTTAATTATAAAAATAAACATAGAATCAAATGTACATATGACTGTCATTTATCTTATAAACTCTTAAATCCACAATTGAAAAAGCTGACCACTTTTATACCTTGCAAGAGTGCAGGGGGAGGGCCTGGAATTTTTTTTAGGACTACAGCTCTGAACACTTAATAATGTTCCCATGTTCAGTGTAATTTAAGTAAAAAAAAAAGTACCCTGTCTGATTTAATAGAAAGTTGATTGTATGAAGTTGGACTGACAAATCAGTTTGGTAGCATTCCATGATCAAAAATATATATTTGCATAGCTGGAATTGCACAGTATTTGTGCACGCGTGTGTGTGTGTGTGTGTTGCAAGAAGTCAGGCTGATTATGAAACTTAATAATATTCAAATATGTTACCTCTATATGCTTCTAAAATATATTTAAGCATTTACTACCCTCACTAGTTTTGTCAATACAGATGGTTCCCAGGATTTTTTTTCCATTTATGAGATGCTTCATAATGCTTCATATGCTCTCTATGCTTTTCTTGAGCTAGTATGTGCTACTTACCTTATTAACAGATTAGAGAAAGTTCATTATGGGATGCCAGCCATAGAATGTATGCAGTGGCGTAACTATGAGAGGCAAAGTGAGGCAATTGCCTCAGGGCGCCAAGCAGCAGGGGGCACTTTGGGCTGTGATGGTAAACTCAGAACTGACAGCATTGCATACTAAATACTAAGAAAATACGTGCATCCTTGAGAATAATGCAAGCCGTATGCAATGGAGTCTAGGAAAGGAGAAGTTTTGTTAATGTCACAATTATTGTCTATTTATTTATTTTTGTTTCTTTTCAGATACAGTTCTAGAAAGACTGTGTCATTTTTTTGTAAATGAGAGTGGCCAGGAATGTGCTTTCAGAAATGTGATAATTGGCATTTTAAATGTTGCATGATGCTCTCGCGGGACTTTTTCATGCGCAGGCTTCGGCTTCAGGTAGGTGTTTGGATTGTGGGCTTGCTTGCTGTTGTTCAGTCGCTTCATGGATCGGTCTGTTTGTTCGGGTGCGCGGATCAGTCTGTAGCTTGCTTGCTGTTTGGTCGGTCGCTTGGTCTCGCGGATCAGTCTGTGGCTTGCTGTTGGGTCGTTTGCTGGGCTAGGTAGGTGAAGGGCTGTGTGTTGATCTGTAGTATTCTGGTTTTAACACTGTGCTGGGAGATGTTAGGAATGTGCGTATTTTTGTTGAACTGGACTTATCAGAGCTGGACAGTTCTGTGGTTACTCGTGCTCAACGTTGTACAGGTACCGAATATATTTGCGTTTAAGTACAACTTATTGTTCACTATTTTATGTGCCTTGTTAAGCTGAACAAATGGTACAGGATCGCTTAAAGAAGGCTGTCAAAGAAAGAATTTTAGGGGTTAGAAGAACAATGATTACTGCCTTTCTCTGTTATGTGGGACAGGTATGTATGTATCGGAGGTGGATTGGGCACTCTAAATTGACCGTAAGTGTGAGAGAGTGCGTGCGAGTCTGTTGTGTGGAAGAGGTATTGCTGCAGGGCTAACCACCCTGCAGTGTAAATAAGCGATCTTACTTAAGTTACTTGAGCAGGTGGAAGAATTGTTTTCTACACTGTTATACTTAACTTCTGATGTGGTTCCAGCAGACTGGAAAACTGGCATAACAGCGGTCTGGATTTATAAGGTCTGGTCTGGAGACTCTCAAGGTTGATGAGTCTTTAATAAAGGATTTTTCTGTATTTAACTTGAGCTTCTGTCCTTTTGGCATGCTTTAGTACTGCTTTGCTTATTTGGTGTTTTTTACTTGTTCAGCTTGCTCGCCATCCTTTTTGCTTATAAGGTTGTTAATTCCACACTAATGCTTCTTTGGTAAATTTGAAACAGTTAAATGAGGTTGGTGGGTTGTATTTGTATTGCATGTTATAAAACCATAAGTACCTTAGCTAAGGGTATGCAGTCTAAACGATTAGATTCAACTGTCAATTTACATGTGCACTTTAACATGCTGTCACATCTCTGCAGTGCGACTCCATGTAGGCCGTATGCCTTTACTACAATATAGTATTGCTGCTTTCTTCTTTTTCTTTATTATACATTACAAAGGTAGTGGTTTGATAGGGTGGGTGACATTAGAGTGGGAGTTGCAAGGGCATAGTCAGCATGTTTTTAGGTGACCTTTCAGTAATGTTTTGAAGTGGGTGCATGATGGTATGGAGGTAATTGTGGGTGGGAGGGAGTTCCATAAATTGCCTATGGTGCAAGAGAATAGTGCTTCACCAGCAGAGTTATTCTGTCATAGATGGCCCCATGCAAAGCACTGGCTTGCCACACCTGCCCTGCTTCCTTCTACTGTGCTTGTAGCTTGCTGATATCATTGTGCATGTTGGTCTACCCTACTTGCTTTCCCTTCATTATTGTCTGTTACTGCCTGCTTTCTTGCATTTTCTCTCCCGATGACACTGTATTTATATACCATTTTTTCTTTGATTCCTGTCCTATGCTCTCACAACTATTAAACCCAAATCCCCAGATTTCCCATGCATTCCATAACATCCTAGGACAGTGGGACAGGAAGGCAAGAGTTATGGACTACATCCGTCATCAAGTGGGGATTAGATTTTCCACATAATCATAACATCTCCTTCTGCTGGCCAGAATGCACTGTACAATGCAATGTTTCTGGCTGTAGACAGGTCAATAATTGCAGCAAGAGTGCAGGTATACCCCGGTGTGAGCTTGTATCCAGAGTCTGTAGGCATGCACAACTGAGACTTTCTTTTTTGGCAGCTGTTGAGAAGACACTCACACTCAAACTTTCATTTCATGGGATGTGTAAGCCCATCAGCTACTCACTGTCATTCTCCCTGGTTGACTCTTTCATTATCTGAGAGCAGGGTATGAAACTCAGTTATCTGAAGTAAAGGCAGGGCCTCAACGTCATGAAGCTGGCATCTCTCTGCCCTGTGTACCAACATGTTTTCTTTTTGAATGATTTAAAAATACTTTTCATTGCTTCATGCTGTACTACTGTACATTTTATTTTGTATTGCATTACTCTAGTTGTTATCACAGAACTGCAGTTTGCTCTAGTGTTCTGTTTTGAACAACTGAACTTTGTTATTTGGCATACGTTGTCTTTGAATTTATTTCTCATTGGGTTATTTACATTTGTTAAGTCAATATACATAGTTGCTCTACTGTAGTTTCCTGCATTTTAAAAACTCAACTCTGTATATTTGCTACTTCAAATATTCATATATAGTGTGTGTACGTGAGCATATATGCATATATATGATCTTTCTTACATTATTTTTCTGGAACAATAAAACTACATGCACATTTTTTGTTTCTAGAATAATCAGAATTTCATCTCGCTGGCTTGGGTTCCCGGGGGGGGGGGTGTTGGGGCGCCTAGGAAATGTTTGCCTCAGGGCATTTCTAACGTAGTTACGCCACTGAATGTATGAGCTCAAAAAAAAGTTTTTTGTTTTATGTGCCTGAGTGCAGTACCTGCTGCTGACTTCAAAGTTTTCAAGTTTTGCAGTACAAACACACAATCCTAAAATGGAACTTCACAGAATCTTACACAAACAAATAAAAGTCTTGTGATGTCCCCATTCTGGACCAGTAATCAAGGAGCCTGAATCCTTACCTCTGACACTGAAGAGGGATGTTCACTTGGAACAAAAAATGGATGCACCCATTATTTTAAGATGCAACTCTCTGCATCAATCACAATTTCCCACAGGGAACACACACAGTCTGGGGTCTGAATTTCTCTATCTGTCTCCCTTCAGGTATCCAGTAAGTAAGTAACTTCCCACTGGCACAGCTATAGAATTCAGATGTCATCATGTCAGCCAAGTGTCCAAACCAAGTTCTCCAGCACCCTCTCTGTACAACCAGTGCTTAGCATCCCTGCTTCAAGCAGCTGACACCCGCATGCTTAGAGATTTAAATTTCACACACACACACACACACACACACACACACACACACACACACACACACACACACACACACAAAACTGGGAAAGGCTGGCATAGATTTACAAGCTATGTCCCCTTCTGCTCAGACTATAAAGTAGTTACACCACCGCCAGACTCTCCAAAACCAGCTACTCTAAGGCTCTTGCAAGGTTACCCAATTATACTGAGTGAAATTAATATTAATACCAATGTTAATGTTGACCAAACAGCAAGGCTTTCAGAAATGGCTACAGTGTTGCTGAATAAATATAAGTACTATCAAAGGTTAAAATATTCTCTAAAAGATCCACCAGAATACAAAGTTTAAATATATTTAATAATTGATAAGAAAATAGCATGAAAATACTAAATTTCTATTTACAGTAAACACCAGAGTTTTAACACATGAAATATTAAAATAACACAAATGAATAGATTCACTCAGATACAGAAAAACAGTACTTAACTCACTATATTTTCCTGACTGATCTAAAGAATTATTATTCCCTGGTTACTTACTAGAGAAAGGCAAGATGGAGTGGGTGAGTGATCCTTCTAGGTCAGGTTCCAAAAAAACAGAGTGCCCTAAGACTTCAGTCTCACCTAGTATTAAAATATTTTTAGTGATGGATTACAGAATGACGCCACATACATTTGGTCATCTGACTTCTGGTTCCCATGCTTCCCCCCTTGACTAGAAGCTGTAAGGATTTAGCACATATGTGTCAAAAATATATACATACAGAGCCTTGCTAAGATCTGCTGCAGTTCTGGAAAGTCGTAAAACAATTTCAGACCTCCACCCTTCCACAGTAGCAATTAATTCACCCCAAAGAAAATGCAGGAAGCTTCCTAGTACAGACTTTTTGCATTGACAACTGTAAGATACAATCTTTATGGCCTAAGCCAGGTAATTTAATTTCAAACTGTTTTCAAAGTTTGAGATTAACCTCTTCCCTTCCAGTATCCTCTACTAAAACATATACATTTAAACACTTACAATAATACATGTGTATTTCTGTTTCTGTCAAGCAGGGCACACTGTTGGTACTTTTGTAACACAAGCAGATTTATAAATATATTTTCATCACACGCATCTGCACAAATCAGTTTGACATACAGATGATATATAAATCTTTAAAAAATTCCAACTAGCTGTGCTTGCGTATATTTCACATTCACTGCTCTACTTTTCCTGGCATAGCTGGCAATACCTCAGATAGTCACAAGTCTAATGCAGTGACTCACAGCAAAACTGTCCAAATTAGATTTGAAAACAGATAAAGATGTAGCATTATTGACTTCTAATGGCAAATTATTTGTAGCATTTATTCATATTTTAAGACTTTGCCATGTAAATATGCAATAACAAACTTTCATTAAGTGTTACTACCATGATTCATAAATATCACATTTACATAAGCTGTGAAATAGCAGTCAAATAGCAGTTATGACTGCAATTAAACATTTAATCAGATCTCCCGTTTTAAAGCTGTAAAAGGCTAGCAATGTAGCTTGGTTGGATAGATCCGTAATGGACTAAGCTGCTTTTGAATCATCTGTAAATAAAAAGGATATTACTAGGCTCTTAACATGCATTGATAGCATAAACATGTTAAGTAAAAAAGCCCTTAAAATAGTTCCATGGGGGATTCCACATGTAATGGCCTTAAGCAGAGATAAACAGTAAAGATCCAAAATAAAAACTTGCTGAGCCAATTGGTGAACAAATTTATGACACATCAATTGATTGTACATGCCTTTAAATGGTAAGTTATTGCATCATGTGGAATGCTGTTAAAGAACTTAGACAAATCAAGATATATACCATGAAAGTAAGCTATATCATTCACATCTGTTATACAAGTGTAGAATATGAGAAGATTTGAGGGACAGCAGCAGATGGCAAAAATGCTATGTTGAGTCACGTCAATACTATGTGTTAGACTTAGTGGAATAATATTTAAAAGTAAACTTTCAAGCACCTTCTTAAGATACTAAACTGTTACTGTGACAAGGACTTGGGTCAATCACATCCTCCCTTTTGAAAATGGAGACAACAGCAGCCATTTTCAGAGAACTGACAAAAACTGTCTAACATTTCCTGGGAGAGCAAAACTAATGCACAGCAAAGCCTTTTGATAATATTGTTAGAAACAAACCAAAAAATGTCTCCACTACCAGATTCTTGTAATTCTCTAGAAAAAAAACACAGAGGCATAAGAAAATGAATCTTTCAGTAAGAGACTCCATAAGATGTCTGATAACGATGAATTGTTTTACAAAAAAATTAAATCACTTAACTTTGGAGGACTAATTCATTTTTCTGCTGTTGTGTTTATTTTAGAAACAGATCAGGAATGCCATTAGGTCCTGTGATACTGTTGTTTGGCCTTGAGAATTAAGTTCTTTGTAATAAGTGGGCATGTGGTACTTGTCAAGTCGAGAAGAGAGATCAGTGGATATGATGGGACAAATAAAAATGCACTAAAATTCTGACTAAAAACAGTAACAATAGCCAGACTGCTACTGTATGTAATGCCCTTATACAAATGCCATGTTATGTTTGAGTTAACCAGTTAGGATTTAGCACAGTAAAAAAGACCTAATCATTTTCAATTGTACATACTTTTCCTGTCATTTTTTCAAATGTACTAGCCTTGTTAGGGCTTTCACTAGCCTATTTTTTAGGATCTTCAATATCAGGAGTAAGGTTTGACTTATAAAATGTCCACACACCTTTTTTTTGGGTAATGTCTTTATTAGTATTTATTCTTATTATGGTTACTCATTCTAAAAGGACTTTATTGACAATAATTGCTGGTACCTGATCCTTAGTCAGTGATTGAACAGAAGAGAAGCAAGCTTGTGAGCTCTAGACATATCTACTGCTCCACAAATGAGATCTGAAGTCACCCATCCTTCTTTCTTGTGCTTGGTGTACAGTAGATTGATAGCATACACACTGCTGTAGCAGGAGACAACAAAATCTAATTGTTTTATGCACGTGCTGATAGAATATTTATCAGCTTCTGTGATGAGCTACACAAGGATTGGATGACTACATGTATGTCTGTCTGAACATTTCTTGCTCTGAATATATTGCCCCTTAACATTTCTTCACAAAAAGTGAGACATTTACTTGATCATAATTTGCTAGCAACCAACAGATGTTTAATAGAAATGCACAGATTATTAAAAAACATGGAATTGTGTTCCTTTCCCAAACACATTAATTGATTAGCTTTCACTGTCAGTGTTACTTACCTCTGGTATAGAAAGCTTTGGGTTCTATTCCCACACTGAGTAGATTGATTGATTGATTGATTGATTGATTGATTGATTGATTGAGTGGGCAGCCATGGTGGTGCAGCAGTTAGTGTTGTCACCTCAGAGCAAGAGATTCTCTGGTTCAATTCCCGGCTGGAGTGCCTTCTGTGTGGAGTCTGCATGTCCTCTCTGCAGTTGCGTGGGTTTCCTCTGGGTGCTCTGGTTTCCTCCCACATTCCAAAAATATGGATTACACACTTTAAATCGCCCATAGGTGTGAGTGTATGTGTGTGTGTGAATGAATGGTACAGATAAACTGCCATGGCAGGGCTAGCCACCCGGCGGTATAAACATTGACTCAACATGATTGTCACTGTTGAACTAATACCCCAACTCCATGTGCTAATATTGAAAAGGTGTTGAGGATGGATGGATAGGGTAGATTGATGGCTGACGCAGCAGTGCAACATAATCTTATGGCTGTACTCTTGAGTGTGCTGTCCTTTGGATAACATGTTAAAGTGTGGCCCCCCCTGCTTGACTTGGTGGCAGCTGAGGTGGATATAGGAGATCCCACAGTACCTAGTGAAAAAAATACAGTTAGTTCCACAATTCCCTAGCCAAATTTCCTCTAGTAGTATAAATATCACCTCAGATCTCCCCTGAAAATAGGCTTCTTGCCTTCTGGACTAACCTATGCAACAAATGATAAAATATTATTTATATGCTGTAAGTCATGACTGAAAAATGGTCTGAGAAGAACCAGATCATTTACCCAGAAAATGATCAAATAAAATTGCAGTTCAAGCTACTTGAACAGTACAGGCTTACAGCCAAGAACAGTACTGGCTAGAAAATTTAAAAAATGCATGGGACCTACTGATATGGTTTGCATCCTTGCCTGCTTCAAGAGGTAAAGTGTCTGGTTTGTATAACAAGAAAATGCTTATTTCCTCCATGCACTGCACCAGGCTATACATACTTATAATTTTCTGCTACAAAACTGTCTGACAGGGGAATCAAAGAAAAAAACTAATTTATTTATTTTTTTTGTCTCTGTGAGAAGAGTGTTGGACAGATTTGGTTGCACCAGTATAAAGCTCAGTATCTGCTCAGCAGAAATCCAAGCTGCGCAATGGGGTCTGCCATCAATAGAGACTATAATTATATTCACTTTACACAGTGCAGGAAGCCGAATGAATTAACATCACCGTGGAGGGGCATTTATTTAAGGTACTTGAGAAGCGTATGCATCTGTAGCATAACTGCCAGCGTAATTATACCCCTTGTTAAAACTCAAGGTGTGAGGTTCTTAGGCTTGACAAACATTTCTTTTTTTGTGGTTCAAAAAAAAAAGCAATAGTCTGAATTCTTTGTCACTCAGTTTTATCATCAGAGCTGTTATTCATTGCACTATTTTAGTAGTGCACTGTAATGCATTGAGGGTTTGTTATGATTTATTAGTTTTACAGTTAATTACACTTTTCAGGTAAGCTCACTGTGATTTAGTGTAGTTATGTAGGCTCGAGTCTTTGTAGAAACTTCTCTTTACATTCAGACTAAGCAAGTCATTAATTGCGTCATTCAAAAATAACATTGATATGCATGCGGAGAGAAGACAAACAGCATCAACATTTTTCTATGGCAGTTAAGCTTCTTAAAGAGGCCAGTAGGTCACAATTTGACAGCTGAATGCAGAAAACTTTTTTTTTTTTCGTAATGCCCTTTTCTGATTGGTTGGTTATAGCACTACTTGTTTATGTATTTATTTAATGTATATATGTGTGTGTGTGTGTGTGTGTGTGTGTGTGTGTGTGTGTGTGTATATATATATATGTGTGTGTGTGTGTGTGTGTGTGTGTATGGATCTAGTAATAGTCAATTCAGCATTACATCAACATATTTAACATCAACACGGTAACATCATATTGCAAATATCAACACCTTCCGCACTTGCTTCAAGGTTACTGCTCGAAAAATGAAAGCCCCCTTGTACCCCTACATCCTTTGTTAGTTCTATATAGTATGAGATTGCACAATCCCTGGGGAATTTATCCTTTATTGCACAACTGTCATCTATCTGCATTATCAACTAAAGTGGGTCAGAAATACAGAGGTCTGTCTCGGTCACAAGCAGCCAACCTCATAAAACCTGTAATATGGATACATATTAAATTTTTTATTTCATCAAAAGCAAAAAAAGCCAGTACAGAGAATCAAAATGTATTTGCTTAAACTGTACTGACTTTTTGTCCAGGTATGATCACAAAAAGCCGAGTTTGGGGAATTTGCCCTTTGCCTGCTATGTATAGAGTTTACATGGTATGTATAAGTTGCAGCGATTGTGGGAGGTGCAGTGGGGCTTGCATCACTGCAAAAATAGTATTTTTTGTTTTTTTCTTATGTTCATTGATATGTGTTTAGAGCATTAATTCTCACAGAATAGTCTGTCAATGTTTGGTGTGTATATGTACATATATGTGAGTATGTGCGCATGTGTATTTATTAATGTATTTATTTTTAGTGTAAGACTTATATAAGGTTTTGATAATTACTTCCTGGAGGTATATTTAAATGGGGTAGTTTTTCTGTAGGAGGGATCTTTTTTTATATTTAGTGCATGAAGTATGTTTAGTTTTATTTTTTCATTAGTTTAATTGTTTTGAGAGTATAGTTAATGGTTAGAGAGTTAACAAATACACATTTATTGAGCTGATAGAATTTACACAAGTAAAAATGTTGTGCACATAGTGTGCCAGGTAAAATGTTTATTATTGGTATGTTTCAGTGTGCCATTTGATATATATATATATATATATATATATATATATATATATATATATATATATATATATATTTATTTAGTAATTTATATATAGAAGAGTTGTGGTATTGTATGAGGAAGTCAGGAGTGGCAGAGAAGTATGTAAGAGTGGTACAGGATATGTATGAGGGTAGTGTGACAGTGGTGAGGACTGCAGTGGGAGTGACAGATCCGTTTAAGGTGGAGGTGGGATTACATCAAGGATCAGCTCTGAGTCCTTTCTTATTTGCAGTGGTGATGGACAGGTTGACAGATGAGATCAGACAGGAGACCCCGTGGACTATGATGTTTGCAGATGACATTGTGATCTGTAGTGAGAGTAGGAATCAGGTTGAGGAGACTCTGGAGAGGTGGAGATATGCTCTAGAGAGCAGAGGAATGAAGGTCAGCAGGGCTAAGACAGAATATATGTGTGTAAATGAGGGAAGGTAGAGGAATGGTGAGGATGCAGGGAGTAGAGTTGGTAAAGGTGGACGAGTTTAAGTACTTGGGATCAACAGTTCAGAGTAATGATGAATGTGGAAGAGAGGTGAAGAAGAATGTACAGGCAGGGTGGAATGGGTAGAGAAGAGTGTCCGGAGTGATTTGTGACAGACGGGTACCAGTAAGAGTGAAAGGGAAGGTCTGCAAGACAGTAGTGAGACCAGCTATGTTATATGGGTTGGAGACAGTGGCACTGACAAAAAGGCAGGAGTCAGAGCTGGATTTGGCAGAGTTAAAGATGTTAAGATTTGCACTCGGTGTGACTAGGATGGATAGGATTAGGAATCAGTATATTAGTGGGTCAGCTCATGTTGGACAGTTTGGAGACAAAGCAAGAGAGACGAGATTGCGTTGGTTTGGACATGTGCTGAGGAGGGATGATGGGTATATTGGGAAAAAGATGCTAAGGATGGAGCTGCCAGGTAAGAGGAAAAGAGGAAGGCCTAAGATAAGGTTTATGGACATGGTGAGAGAGGACATGCAGGCGGTTGGTGTGACAGAGCAAGATGCAGAGGATAGGAAGAAATGGAAAGAGATGATCTGCTGTGGCGACCCCTAACGGGAAAAGCCAAAAGATGATGATTATATATATATATATATATATATATATATATATATATATATATATATATATATACATATATATATATATATATATACATATATATATATATATATATATATATATATATATATATATATATATATATACATGGGTCTACTTTGGATGACCGAAACCCCAGTTCGCTGACACGCAAAACACCGAGACCAAACAACCGAAAACAAAGGTGATCAACAAGGTGAAATCCCGACAGCCGAAAGACCGACATGGGCAACGTGTGAGCGCGACTTGCTAAGTGTGCGATAGTGAGGGATTTAGGGTTAGGAAGCGGACAGGTAAGTGTGCGATAGTGAGGGATTTAGGGTTAGGGTGTGGGAAAGGTGAGTGTGCGGTAGTGTTGGACTTAGGGTTCGGGTAAGGTAAGTGTGTGATAGTGACGGACTGTAGTTTAGGGACGGGTTAATTGAGTTAGGGTTAGGGTGCGGGTAGGGTGAGTGTGCGATAGTGACGGGCTTTATGTTTTAGGGTGGGTTGAGTGAGTTAGGGTTAGGGTGCAGGTAGGATAAGTGTGCGATAGTGACGGACTTTAGGTTTAGGGGTGGGTTAAGTGAGTTAGGGTTAGGGTGCGGGTAGGGTAAGTGTGCGGTAGAGTCGGACCTTAGGGTTAGGGTTTGGGTTAAGGTTAGTGGATATGTAATTGTGTGTAATGTGTAGTTTACGTTTTGTGTGTCGGTGTAATGGTGTTCTGTTTTGTGAGTTGTCGGTATTGTGTGTTTTCGGTTGTTTGGTCTCGGTGTTTTGCGTGTCAGCGAACTGGCGTTTCGGTCATCCAAAGTAGACCCATATACATATATACATATATAATATATATAAACATTCCACATATGCTCTTCTACTGAGGTGCTGAAGAGCATTTGTTGCCATTCTTAAGAAAAACTTCCAGGTTTAAAGTTAGGATATTCAAAGGCTTTATATTCAGGATATTCCACTGAGTTCAGTGTGTGTGTGTGTGTGTGTGTGTGTGTGTGTGTGTGTGTGTGGGTGTGGGTGTGGGTGTGGGTGTGTATGTATGTATGCATAAAACCGATAAATAGATAGTCAGATAGACAGATAGACAGATAGACAGATAGATAGATAGATAGATAGATAGATAGATAGATAGATAGATAGATAGATAGATAGATGTATAGAGTCCCAGTGTAAATTGCAATTGCAAATAGCTGACCTATGAATTGTTGACCCCCTCACTGGTGAATTTGTACAGCTGGTCGACAACTCTGTAAGACTGACAGTCCCCTGAGTACTTTCTCTGGGGATTGTGCAAACTTGGAGTTAGTATATGTAATTAGCAAGAGTGGGTGTATAGGGGGCTTTGCCCTGCAAAAAGCACTGTACTTTTTAATACATGTTGGAGGATTAGCCTTTGAGCATACACTGTAGCATGTCACTGTAAAGAATATTGACATTTCCATGTATCGACTGTTAGTAGATCCATATATGTGTGTGTGTGTGTGTGTGTGTGTGTGTGTGTGTGTGTGTGTGTGTGTGTGTGTGTGTGTGTGTGTGTGGACTGTTTTGCTGAATGGATAAATTCCATTGTATTTGTTGTCCTTTAGTGTTGTATTTATATATAGAGGAAGAAAGTTGTCCAGTACACCAGAATAACTTATGTGACATACTGTCTAAAAGATGCTGAACAACATATATTCTATAGATATCCCCACCACACACACACACACACACACACACACATACACGTGCACGTACACACACACAAACCCTCACATAAAACCCAATGCTATGTTATAGTACCAAAACTGAAGTATAAATCCAATTTTATGATAAGGAAATAGAACCTACTGTCTTTTAAAAGAGTGTAACCCCCTCCTTAGTCAGTGACACTGATAACATATTCTTCAGATTTTGTCACATGTCCAGGGTACCTTAGTTGTCTGACCCACAGCATTTTCTTGATTGTGAATTTTTCTGCAGAATATTAGCTGTGCTTCATAATAGCCACGGTGGTACGGCAGTAGCTTTGTTACTTCACAGCAAGAGGTTCTCCCGTTCGATTCTCAGCGTGGCTTGGGAGTGCCTTCTGTGTGGAGTCTGCATGTCCTCCCCGCGGTTGGGTAGTGTTCGAAAGACATGCATGCATAAATGGGCGTGCCTTCATTGAAGGTTGGGCATCGAGCTGGTACCTCGGCGTTTCGTAAAATCTACTGCCAATCATTAGCGGACCGGAGTTCCGCTGTGGTGACCCCTTACCAGGAAAAAGGCAAAAAGACAAACAACAACAAACAACATTAGCTGTGCTTCATACAGTGTGTAATATGTATTTGCACAACTAATGCAGTTAATTCATATATGCATTTATATGTATAGTACCATGTTCCCTTAATCTCTATATATCTTAAAGTATACCCTTTGCGTGCATGCCTCTCTAATTCTTTGTTCAAGAATTCTGGCCTCAGCCAAAAATAATGAAGGGTCAAACACCAGAAATTAGGGACAGTTTTTAAATATTGTTCTAATTCACTTGAAAGGTTAATAGAACAACACGTTTTGCATCAACATGTATTTTTCAAACATTAAAAAATATGCAAGTCTAATGTCTGGTTTAATTGACTGACCGTACTCCTCAGTGATTTATCAGAAAATCAAAAATATTGTGAGGGGCAAGGAGAAATCAGACACATTCTGCAAAAAATCAGAACAGGTGAGATGGGCAGCACAGTGGTGCAGTGGTTAATGTTGTCGGCTCACAGCAGGGAGGTTTCCAGTTCAATTCTCAGCTGGGGTGCCTTCTGTGCAGACTTTGCATGTCCTCCCTGAATTCACATGGGTTTCCTCTGTGTGCTCCAGTTTCCTCCTACATTCCAATAACATGCACCCATGTCCTCCCTGAACTCACATGGGTTTCCTCTGTGTGCTCCAGTTTCCTCCCACATTCCAATAACATGCATCTGGTACTTTTCTCCCCAGGCCTCTGTTGAAAATGGGCTGTGTCCCAGTCGGACTTTCCCAGTAAACAAATAAAAATAAAATATATGCTAAATATGCTATCCCATTCTTCATAGTGGAAATACATTTATGGAAATACAAATGATCTGTCTGCTACTTAGCTGTGAGCCGAAGATATACAGCAATGCCACAGGAAAAAAAAATAAAAAATAAATTATCTGTTATCAGACCTCTCAACCAATCAGGTACATATTTGAACAGAATCAGGAAAAAGTCAAGAAAAACTCAGGGACAATCAGGGACACCTTTAAAATATTAGTGCCATTAAGTTGAAACATTGAGAGAATCAGAGCATATGAATTAATATACCTTTTCTGAAGTAAAAGAAGTGTATGACTCTTAATTATTGCCATTATTCATTAAGTGCAGTTTGCCACCTTTCTGCCCAAAGTCACTAGTTTTAGGAGGGATTCAGAGGGACAGAGCTAAAATTTGGGTCAAAATCAGGGACGTCCCTGAAGATTAGGGACAGTTGAGAGGTATGTCTGTTATATGTTAGCAATAAGGCACAGCAGGTTTGCATGTCATTATGTGATGCCGTAATTTCTTGTAGAAGTCAAAATGCTTTACTTTATCTGATAGTTCGACACACACCAGTTGTGATATCCTTGCCATACACTTACTATTTACAAAGCATTGTCCAGTATTAGAAATGGAAGTGTGTGCCGGATAAAATGCACAGATGTGTAAAAGAAATCCAGAATCCCTGCTGCAGAAACAGCAATTCGAGATGTCTCAGAAACTATGGGATGCTCATTATTTTTTGCCCATATGACAGTAAGTTAAATAGAAGCAGTCTGCTTTATTACAAAAGACACACCAGTCACTTGCTACTGCTCTACTTGTGATTTAGTTAAAGCCCTTTTTAAGTTAAATTGGATAGCATACAAAGTGGTGGTTTCGTGGGTTTTATTTGTAGTTTAATCAGTATGATCCAGCTGCCAGTGTAGCAAATCCAGAGCTCTGTTTTTAATTATCCCTCGGATGTCGAGTTAGGGATTCCCAGCGGTGTTGCCTGAGCAGAGATGCCAAAAAGCACATTGTCCTTTAATTAGCCACTATAATTGTTTCAGTCTAATCTCTGAGATTAGCGGCAGCATTAAACACTGCTATAAATGGGCGACTTGCCTTCTGTGTTGTCCTGCTAAACATAATATTCCTCCTAGCCGAGATGGTGCTTGTTGTGAAGGTGCAGCTAATTGTGAGAAAAAAAAAGATCCTAGTTGTACCAATTCTGAATTCACATTTGAAGATGTGCGAGTACTTTATTAACATTTCCTGTGGATGTTTTCTAGACAGTTATGTATGTCAGTGTGTGTAATATCTTCAAGTCTGCATAGCAAACAAAATTATTGTTTTCTCTCTTAATGAGGAAATTCACTGCTACATACTGTCATTTGCTGTGAAACTATAATTTGTCAACCTTGACTCTTACTGTCATTATGATGTAATTGTTTCAAGAGCAATGAATAAGTGACTGCACAAGTTAAGCAATTGTTTTTGTATTATTATTAATGTTTATAGTAGTTGTCTGAGGCAATGCTTCATGTCTTAAACCCCACAAAACAGATTACAGCCAGAATACATTAATATTTCAACACAGTGATTAACTTTTACTCTGGAGGAAAACACTGCTGTTCATTTTTCTGAACATTGCTGCAAGACTTTAGCAATGTAACAAGTGTTTCCCAACTTGTGATTTGAGCATGATATTAGTGCATTAAACACGTGTTATACAGAATCTAGAAGTTTGTATATTCACTACATTAAACCAGAAGATTCTGACAAGCACCCCAACACAGACACATGCATGCGTAGAGTCATGCAGTGGTGTACTTCCTTTGTATTATGTCCTACATCGTTTCCTGATAGCATACTGTTTTCTTAAAAGCTTAATAAACAGTCCGAAACTGTCATTAACAAGTAGCCCAACAAACACTGTATAAACACGTGTACATGAGCACATGCTTACAAACACACGTATAGTTACACACACACACACACACACACACACACACACACACACACACACACACACATTGTTTAACTTACAAAAATATCAACTACTAGGTGAATGTAAAGGCACCTATATGAGTAACTATTGAAAACAGAAATTTTCTGCACTACCGGAGAACTGAGTAACAGAAATTGTAACATAAGTAAGTTATTAAAGAAAAAATAGAAGGGATTGGTAGTATATGGATTTTCAGGCACATCCTAGCTTTGAAAAATTATTCTGTCCTGAACCATTATATAAAGGGCATGTTAACATCCGTTCTGTCTCTGTGTATAATGTGTTATTTGTGTAGACAGATAGGTAAAATAGCAGTCCTCTCTGACTACAAAAAGCAACAGAATTTTGTCAAAAAGGATGAAAACATTGTTAATACCTGGCAAGAATAGGTAATAAAATACTGTCATAAAGCAAGCTGTAAATGGATGTGCTTAACAAAAAGGTCATTAGAAGCCTTTATATTATAAATAATTTATGTGGTATTTTTTTTTTTTTTTTTTGTGGGAGGGGGGCACAGGATAGTTGGTATTTTAGAAATGTGTAGTATGAATTAAATAGGCTGAACATTGTTTGAATAAGTTTGGGAGTGTTACTTTTAGATGGAATGGGATGCAGAAGTTATGCTTATTAAAAGTTATATGCACAAAGTTGAGAAAATATTTTCATACAAACATTAGTACAAGGGAAAAGACATCTTAAGTTGATGGCAGGTGAAGGCAAAATGCAGTGTCTGAACTAAGGAAGGCATAGAGAAGTAAGTGCATTGGAAAACACTCCTCAGCAGCAAAATGGTGCCCCAAATGTCTGGATGTCTTTGTCAGCTCCAGGCACAGATCAGAGTTAGTTGAGAGGAAAGGAGAGCCTGATCATCCTGTTAGATGAAAAGAGACCCTCAGCAACTAATAGTCAGCTATGAGGAAAGAAACAAAATGTGTCATTTACATGCCCTGCTGGGCCAAAGAAATAATACCGTGTAGAATGTTCTTTAGATACAGCTGTACCCCCTATATTGAAGTAATTACATGTACATATGGGGGCACTTGATTGGTAATACAGTGTCGGGTATATTTCTAATGGGAGATTTACTTGTAAGCTGTAGTTTGTTGCATTCTTCCATTTTCCATGTGGTGTATAGGACAGAATATTAAAAAAAAACAACTTACTGATGTTAGAAAGATGGACACTATGATGGTCGCCTTACATTGCAATACAAATCATGTTGTAATAGGGGTCTGAGTACTGTTTTACTGTGACCCTAGGTTTTGCCTGTTTTGTATGCTGTAGAGCTTACTTTTTTAATGTTTAGGTTTTGCCTGTTTTGTATGTTGTAGAGCTTACTTTTTTAATGTTTAGGTTTTGCCTGTTTTGTATGTTGTAGAGCTTATTTTTTTAATGTTTAGGTTTTGCCTGTTTTGTATGTTGTAGAGCTTATTTTTTTAATGTTTAGGTTTTGCCTGTTTTGTATGTTGTAGAGCTTATTTTTTTAATGTTTAGGTTTTGCCTGTTTTGTATGTTGTAGAGCTTACTTTTTAATGTTTAGGTTTTGCCTGTTTTGTATGTTGTAGAGCTTACTTTTTTAATGTTTAGGTTTTGCCTGTTTTGTATGTTGTAGAGCTTACTTTTTTAATGTTTAGGTTTTGCCTGTTTTGTATGTTGTAGAGCTTACTTTTTTAATGTTTAGGTTTTGCCTGTTTTGTATGTTGTAGAGCTTACTTTTTTAATGTTTAGGTTTTGCCTGTTTTGTATGTTGTAGAGCTTACTTTTTAATGTTTAGGTTTTGCCTGTTTTGTATGTTGTAGAGCTTACTTTTTTAATGTTTAGGTTTTGCCTGTTTTGTATGTTGTAGAGATTACTTTTTTAATGTTTAGGTTTTGCCTGTTTTGTATGTTGTAGAGATTACTTTTTTAATGTTTAGGTTTTGCCTGTTTTGTATGTTGTAGAGCTTACTTTTTTAATGTTTAGGTTTTGCCTGTTTTGTATGCTGTAGAGATTACTTTTTTAATGTTTAGGTTTTGCCTGTTTTGTATGTTGTAGAGATTACTTTTTTAATGTTTTTGTCTCTCACCCCTGCTGATTGCAAGTCCCTTTCCTTCCTCCCAATGCTTCATCTTAATTTCCACAGCTCCTAACACCTTGGAGGAGACCCAGTGTGACCTACACTGGGGGGGGGGGTTCCCAACTGTGACAGTGCAGCTGCACACATAGCATTCCATGTGTGCTCTGTGATGGGACGTAAGGGAGATTCATCTGCAGGCATACTATGGAGCCCGAGAGGGATTACATCATGGCCTAATACCCTGACCTCTTGCACTGATAATATTGCATAGACTAGATGGCAATCAGAGGACTTCATGAGAACACAGCCATCCTCAGCCATAGGGCAGTTACACCTTCTTTAGTTCCCTCTGGCCCCCACAACTTGGTCCCTGTGTCCATTGAGTGCTAGTCTCCACAAGTACTCATAGAACCACGCCTAGTACAGTCCTTCCCCTCCAGGATAGACCCACACATCCTCCCTGTCAATCCATCAGATGTCCAATTATTTTGTTTTTGAAAATAAGAATACACTTCCTGAACTCAGTAAATATGTGGCTGTAAATATGTGGCTGTAAGAAGGGCAAAACTCTTTGTAAGCATCTAAAGAAATAAAACTATGAACTATGGAGTCCAGCTTTCACATATTGTAGTTAACATGGGTGTGTAATTCAAGCTTCATTCTGTGTACTGTGAATTTGTGTGTGTGTGTGTGTGTGTGTGTGTGTGTGTGTGTGTGTGTGTGTGTGTGTGTGTGTGTGTGTGTGTGTGTTACAATATCGTTGCCCATCAGTCCCATTTTTCTGTACACAGGTACACGATTATAAAACACACCCCAAGTACTGGAATGTGAATAATCCAAAATTTATCCACAAAAAGAGATGCATCACATGGCATCAAAAGGCTAAAAAAAGTTATATATTGCACCAGAGACAAGTTGT